>NW_021604785.1:1631302-1657440 GCF_004785775.1 Grammomys surdaster
ACACACACACACACACACACACACACACACACACACACACACACCAGAAATTGCCAGAGGCCCTGTGTAAGCACTCTATGTGGAATGAGAATGGCTTGAGTTGGCATCTCTACACTGCCTGAGGATCTAATCCTAGGGCACAGCAAAATGGATGCTGTCATGTCTGCCTTCCCCTGTCCCAGGAAGGAAGGAACTGTGGCAGATCAGGACAGATGTCCTAATAAAGTTCCTATTCTACAGGGTATGGTAGGAATACCAAAGCCACAAACAGGAAGACCCAGGTAGAGGGATTGGAGAAGGGCAGCCAGAGTCTCAGTATACAGGGATGGTCACAAGCACATTCCCAGTATTAGTGCCAACATGGCTTTGACTCAGTTTCCTTCCTGGAAAATGTATCTCCATGGGTCACAAAGAAGAGTTACAGTGGAACATCAGTAAGACAGAGCTGAAGCAGAGCCCAGCCAGGACCAGTGTTGGGTGAACCTCCGTTCTCTGTGAGGTCCCCACGCAGTTTAGATTGGCCACTGTTAGGTCCCTACTTTGGAAAAAAGCATCCTGGAGTGTCCTGGAACCAGCACAGGGAGCACAGAAAATCCTGAAGAGGCAAAGGTGCTCCACCAAGCCCTCCTGGCACAGGCGTGAAGGGAAGGCATCACCAACGCAGGCAAAAACAGTTAAATAACTAGAGGGGTGTTTACAAGTCACTGACTTGGAAGTTCATCTCCAGTGCTCACCCAAAGTCTTCTCTCTCTCACCTCTGATACTAGTCTCAGTGTTCATTATATACACACCCCAACTGCCATCATCTGTCATTGTCCCCAGTACTCATTGTCAGCACACCCCAGTATGATAATCTGCCACAGTATCCAGTGCTCACTGTAAACACCATCCGTGGTATTGTCATCTGTCAGTTTCCTGTGCTCATGGTCACCATTTCTCCACTACATCATCTGTCACTCTTTCCAGTGCTCATTGAAAACTCCTCCCCAATATTAATCTCTGCTATTGTTTCCAGTGGTCATTGCAAATGTCCCCCCACCCCACCTCCTGTCATTATTAGCTCACAGGTAACAAATAGTGCTTGCCTAGTATGTGTGAAGCCATAGATTCTACAAACTGGATATCCTGGTGCGGTCCTCTAATCCCCGGAGGTGGAGACAGCAGGATGAGAAACTCAGTAACATCCTTAGCTGCATGGCAGGCTGAAGGGCAGCCTGGCCTACATAAGATCCTGTTATCAACAAAAGAAACTAACTAATGGACTTCTAAACATTGAGAACAGGCATTAGCAATAGTGAGAACCTCCACTCAAGTCCCCAGAGACTGCCCTGGGATAAGCACTCCACGGCTCTAATTGTTCTCAGAGTGTGCGCCCGTCTGCACCTGTACAGGTGACATCCACCTAATACTTGCTTCATATCAACCTCAGTCATTTCCACATAGAGGAACTGTGCAGTCGCCGGGGAAGATCTCTAACAATATTGCAAATGGGCAAAGGCTCATCTCAACTTTTGAACCCATGGCCAGTGACACTCAGAGATCAAGCCATTGTGCCTCTATAAGCATGAGCCCCAGCCACAACATGGTGCTGCAGGTGAGGTCAGAGCCAGATTGGGGTTTGTTGTTGTTGGTGGTGGTGGTAGTGGTTGGTTGGGTTTTTTTCCCAGGCTTTCTCAGGCATACTGCTGCCAGGTGTCAGGCTGTGGCCACGCCACCCGGAGGCAGCATTCATCAACCCATGTTAGTGCCTTTTTATTTTTGGTTATTCCCAGGTCTCAGATTTTCCATCTTTTAAAATGTTTATCTATTTATTATTTTATGTGGATGTGTGTTCCTGTGTGCTTATGTGCACCATGTGTGTTTAGGAGCCCAAGGAGAACAGAAGAAGGCATCAAGTCCCCTGGAATTAGTGCTACAGATGGTTGTGAGTGGTCAAGTGGGTTCTGCAGTAAGCCCTCAAGCCATGCCTCCAGCCTGAGTTCCTCCATCTTTGATAGACAAGGATAATGCATAGATCTGCCACCTAGTGGTTGGGGTGTGAGGTATCCTGGTAGTGCTTGCCATGGAAGAATATTTCCCAAAGACCATGGAGAAGACCAGCATACAAGAAGCTCACCTATTACAAATGCACTGTGGCAAAGAAGAGTCAACAGACAATGAATTTCAGAATGTTGTGTCGCAAGACCAAGTTTAGAGGGCTCTCCCCTCCCCCAAGATTACCCATCTCTAACCCTTTCTACTGTTTCTTGGCAAAAGTAAGCATATTCTGTGTATGGATTCATTTATACATCAGAAATGCACATATCAACACATATAGAGACACAGAGAGACAAATATATACATAGATATGTAGGTAGAGATAAATACAAATATATAACACATACACATTCTATCCTTTATAAAACATACAAACACACAAAATGGAAAAGCTCAGGCCCATATATGCCAAAGGTATTAACTGCAAACCTCGGATGGCTAAAAATAGTAGCAAATTATAATCAAAGCATTTGCTAAATGTCTACAAGCCCATACTGATGAAAATAATGAAATGAAAAATGGACATAGATCAGACAAATCTTTGATGCAAAACCATCCTGAATAAATGAAATACACCATCACAGAGGTGGAGTGTGACTACAGCTTTGCCCTTTAACATGGCCTGCATACCCTATCTCCCAAAGATGAGGGTACAGAGAAGAAGTAACAGAGATCATAGACACAGGGACATCTGACAACATGTCATCTTTGGAGAATCCAGGGGGACATCCTGTTTTCAGAGAGCAGATGCTTCCATCCATGTGATTCTGAGGGATCTGGAGGTGATGTCCTCAGCTGGCTGCTACATTTATTATAACTGTATGCTTGATGCTTCTATTGATGATGAATTCTGTCTCCATAGGCTTCCTCCTAAGTTAGTGGTTCTCAACCTGTGGATTGTGACCCCTTTGGGAGGGCCACATGTCAGGTATCCTACATATCAGATATCTATATTACAATTCATAATAGCAGCAAAATTACAGTTATGAAGTAGCAATGGAATGATTTAATGGTGGGGGGGTCACCACAGCATGAGAAACTGTATTAAAGGATCACAGCATTAGGAAGGGTGAGAGCCACTGTTAGAACATGACCCCTTACATACGCTGAGGAAAATGGTAGATTCATGACAGTGGAGAGATGTTTTATGAAGTTCCTGACCGGCTCCCTCTGAACTGTCAGAGTCATTCAAACCATAGATAGCCCGAGAAGGCCAAGTGTCCACTGGAGCCCTGGAGGAATCCTGTAATAGAAAAAAGGACAGTGGGGAGATAGCAAGGAAGTATAAATAAACTGTACAAAATAGATGATCAAAGAAGTCTTCAACACCAGCTCATGAACTATATCCAATGTACCATACTGTGCCAAAATGGCAGCAGGGAGATTTGTACAGGGGTTGTGGAAACCCTGAGTCCGCTGTTCAACTTTTCTGAGTATTTAAAGCTATGAAAAAATTTTCATGTTCATTTGAAGAAAAACAAATAGAATTATTATTATTTTTCATCAAAAGATTCTAATCCCTTCAGTTGAGGCTAGTTAGGATGTTATTTCTGGTGAAAGCTAACTAACCTAACTGTGTAGATGTATACATGTCACAGTATAATGACTTCTTATAATCTTCAGAATTCAAGTTGACCAGGCTGTACTCTCCTGTGTTGATTTGTCATAACTTTTATTGAATTCCAGGGATCTGAATGTTAACACTGACACAAATCACACTAATAATTATAGGCAGGTTAGTTTTTAACTTAAGATAACTATCCGAGGTTGGAATTTCTAGGTCAAGGGTATCACAGCTTTGATGACATTAGATTATCATTGGTTACTGCAGGACTTGCTCCAGTATACGACACCATCCTGTACTTCGGGGAAGTAAGTTGTTTTAGCATGCTCTATCTGGCATCAGATGGCCACTTTATTTTTGGTTTATTTAAAAAACAGTACTACCTCCACTCTGTTGAGCTTAGTCCAGGCTTCTCCATTGACCACCTTCTAGGTGGACTGTGAGCTTTACCACAAGGTGGTAGTTTGGGTCACAGCAATGACTGTGGACTGAGTAAAGGACAGATAGGATGAAGTTTTGGTTTCAATCTGTTTACAACAGGCAAAATGGACCCAATCCACAAAACAGAAAACTGGGCCCCTGGGATTCTCTAAGCAAGGACAGAAGAGCCTATCATGCTCCCTGTTGTGAGGCACTGTGAGGGCAGGTGCCTCTTTGTCATGCGAGAGTCTCTCTGATCACAGAGGACAAGACTAAGCATGACCTGGAGTTGGTCTTGGATAGCGATGTCTGACCCCGGGGTTAATGCCTTGGCTATCCTTTCTAGCCTTTCTAGCCCTGGAAACTACCTTTGCAGCCAGGTGACCCATCAGAGATGAGCAGTTATCAGCAAGGAAAGCCTGTGTTACACAGATGGGAGGCTCAGCTCTCCTCAGTGTCCCTGAGTTCTGCCTCCACAGGACTCGCAGGGACTGGTGGTGAGCCTTGAAATGGCAGGGAGGAACTTGGTTGGGAAGAGGCCTGAAGAGAGGGGCTTTTCTCATTAACTGGTGGGAGTGTTGTTGCCCAGGAGAAGCAGGGATAATTGCTGTTTTTAATGGGGTTGATTTAGCAGGGACAATTTGGCAATTTTCTCTTTTCCCCGGGGCTGTCACCTGGGCCCCTGAACACCTGGGAGAGAGGGAGGGCTAAGGCTGCCTGGGGTCTCCCTAGCTGCCCCCTGGGTCTCCAGGCCAGCTCAAGGGCAGGGCTGTACTTCTTAGACCACCTGGGGACCAATTAGCCCCTAGCAGCCTCTGGGCCTTAAGTGCTGTAAGGGGAAACAGAGTTAGTTCGCTCCCCTGGCTCCTCATCTGGTCACTGAGCAATTCCCCTCTGTCCAGCCTTTCTAGGGACACCTACAAACTTCCTTTAAGCTCTGCAGGTAAGGCTGGGGCTAGAGAGGCCAGTTCTGGAGCTGGAAAGTAGTAAGTGATGGCCAGCACCCCAGCCCAAGCTGCCTGGTCATCTTACCGGATGGGAGGAAGTGAGTCTGACCCTCTGGGCACCTACCGAAGGAGACAACAGATCTTTTCTTTCTTTTGACATCAAAGGAAGGATTGGGTAGAGAGAATGGGGGATTTGGCCCCATGGATCTGGTGTGTGTATGTGTGGGGGGAGTGGCTGGACTTTTGTTTCTGGAAAGGTTCTGAAGTTGGATGGCAGGAGGCCAGTGGGGAGAGGCGGGACCATCCGTATGACCTTGAGAATCACTGTCTGCCTAGGCTTCACTGAAACTGTTGAAAGACCATCTTGCGAGGCATACACACACATCCCAGGCTTGCTTCTCACAATCCTTGCTCCCACATTCTTTCCTTAATGTTCTTCCAGTCCCAAGCTATGGCAGGAAGCACACCTACACCAGGTGGGCTACAGATGGACCAGATGTGGACTTCAGAAGCTAGGAGTACCTAGGACCTCTGTGGTAGACCTTTATCTAGGAAGTGGGGTCCCTCACCCCTGGGCATATGTGGTTAAAAGTGTTCTTATTTCCCTATGGTCTCTCTACAACCCAGCCAGCCTCCGAGAGTCCTGGGTGGGTGGGCCTCTGAGCATCTTAGGCTTTAAAGAGGACGCATCGGTGGGCTCTGCCTTGCTGATCACTGTGGAACAGCTTCTTTGGAACCCATTTTTATGAAGGAACCTTGGACCAGGCACAGAGCATCTTTCTACCTAGAGGGGAAAAATTGCATCATCTAAAAGGATAGAGTGGTGATCCCAAGACTGGTGTATTTGTGATCCTGACCAGAGCCAGTGATGAGCAGGGCAGCAGGATAGCTTGCCTGCAAGGGTGCACTGCCTGAAGAAAACCCATTCCCTTTTCTGGACTCTGGCTTGTCTATGCTGCGCATTGCTGTATAGTCTCTAGTGTGTCCCTTCAATTGGACCATACCCCAGCAGTAATGTGCCCCTTTAGTGGGGCCATGGCCCAGCAGCCTCTGAGGAGGGTGTGAGAACAGAGCTTCTCTTTTGTTCCGGCCTCAGAAGCAGCTCCCGGCAGAGAATCCTGAGTTGCTTTATTTCCCTGGCATCCCCATGGACTCCAGCAAGATGAAGCTAGGTTTTCGTATCCATGGTGAGAGACTGGCTACGATGCTTGTCTTAGCTGTGGCGGACAAGTTATTCCCATGTTTCTGGAGCTTGTTGTTTATGTCACGCCATCCCTTCCTGTGTTTCACAGACCCCTGTGTCCTTGCACACAGGCAATCCATGGCAGTACACCAGGGGACACAGCAAGAGAACTCTTCATTTTGTCCCTGTGGCTCTAAAGTTAAGAACATATGGTTCAGGCCCAGGTATTTCTAAACCATCCCAGTTCTCATGGAGTGTTCTGGTTATACTGAACCCCAATGAGAAGAGCTTCCCTATGTTATTCCATTCCAGGCCAAACTTCTTCCCAGACTGGTTCTTTTCCGCAGCTGCCCCTTTCTCTCCTCAACTGTAACACTGCATGATGTTGTGTTGGACCCAGGGATACAGGTCAGCTATGGAGAGTATGAGTCTCCCTACCCCTAAATTCTGGAGACCCTATTCATTGCTTTATCTGGGAGAAAAACACTCTGGGAGGCCTGGAGGCTGCTGAGATCTGAGACCACTCCCCAGCCACAGTCAGGGAACACATCTCCTTTTCCAGGAGAAAAAAAAAAAACAGGTCACAAAACTTCAGGATGGACAGTCCCCATAGGTCCTACCTCAGCAGCCTATCCAGCCTTTTGATATTATAAGCACTTGCATCCTGTGATTACTTTTTCTATGGCACTCAGAAGCTGGCTTCTGTGAGCCTTGCTTCTATAGGGCATCTTGGGCATCATGGTACTGTCAGGGACATCAGAAACAAGCCTTAGACAAAGAGGAGCCAGCTGAGGTTCTGTGTGCTCTTTGCTTTGGCCAGAGGTTCTAAGCTCTATAACTGGTGTTGGGCTTCCATCATGGCTTCTCAATTCCTCTGAACCCAAGCTCTTTCTCTTCTGATACCAGCACATTAGGAGCTCTGCATTATCACCTGGCTCTGGGTAGAAGGGAATGCAGTTGGTTAGTGGTACTACGTATGGTACAGAAGAAATGTCAGCGACAGGGGTCCAGGAGCATGAGAGGTAAGAGAGGCCTTATGCTCAGTTTTACATGGAAGGCTAGCACCAGACCTTGGAGACCTGAAAAGGCTTGAGCACCTCTATCAGGTCACTACCAGTTTGTACCATCCCTTAACCACCGCATAGACCACTCACCACCAAAGCCACCCAAATGAGTCTGTTTGACTTCAAAATGGCGGTCCAGCTGAGGATTCTCTAGTGGGTTCCACATTCCATCTTTGGAATTTCTGGTGTAGTCAGGCCCAGCGTACACCTGACTCAGAGCCAAATACACTAATGCTGAGAATTAGCTTAAAAGCACATGAAACACTTAGAGAAAAAAAAGTGTTTTTTGTTGTTGTTTTGTTTTCTTTTATTTTGGCATTTTTAGGACTTAATAATTTCAAGGCCTGTCCATGCTGTAGAAACATAAATTGATGCGTTGTATTACCAAGTGCACAGGTCACTTTTACACATCACAATTAAGCTATCCCAGGCCTAACTTATGTGATCAGCTCCACAATAGCAAACATTTGTCATGTCTTTTCTTGAGTTAAAAAGAGAGAAGGGACACACACACACACACACACACACACACACAGAGAGAGAGAGAGAGAGAGAGAGAGAGAGAGATCAATTATTCTAATAAAATGTTGACAATTTCTTCTCTGGACCTGTAAGGCTTCGTGATCATATGTCCCCACACATTCCACATGGGGACTTTTTTCTTGGAGTGAAAGCCAGAAAGGTGAGAGTTTACAAAACCTAAGACAATGACACCACTTGGGCTGAACAAGCACCTTGGAATATGTGTGTGGCGAGGATGGCTCTGAAGACCAGGACACTAGCCAGAGTTTCCCTCAGATGAGATGTAGCATTGTAGACATGACGCACCCTGTGTGAGGTTCTCAGCCCAGTGAAAAATCTGCATTTTGTTTTTCTTTGTGAACCAATGTGCTTTTCTGTCCTTTCAGTTAACGAATGGTTGGACAAAATGGTGGTCTATCTATACCAGAGAATACGACCCAGCTATGAGAGAAGAAGCATGCCATTGGTATCCAGAGTGGCTTGGGTACGTTTCTAGAGCATCAGACCAAGGGAACAAAATGCCAGTTTCAGAAGGTGACATGCTATAAGGTTCTGTTTATTCAATGAAATAATGGAGTCCCAGAACTGAGGGGCAGATGAGTAGTTGGAAGGTGGATGAGGGTCCTCCACGTGATGTGTAGAGTTGTGCAGTATTAAACATCCAAGCACACCGAAAGGCAAGCTAATTTGTGGAATGTGAACAAGATGGGCACTGTCCACACCCGAGAGTTAGGTCTGATGAGAACACAGGTGTCCCTGCCTAGCCGTTCCATGGAAGCCCTGATTGGAACAGGGGAGTTGAAAGGACTCCAGCGTCCAGTCAACCAGGGAGCCTAGGGTGGAGGACAGAGGATGCTGGAGCCTGGCTTCTACTCTCAGGAAGGGATAGGGATGTTTTCTTTCTATAAAGGTATATGATGGGAAGGAAAGGAGCCAGCTCAGGCCTCCCAAGTGCCAGCCCACCCTCCCTGCCTGCCAGCCCCCTACTCAGCCTCATTTTCCCACCACTGAAAGGGAATAAAAAATAAACAGAATTCAAGGGTATTTAATGAGACTTGTAGGAGACTCCGAATGCGAATGTCCTTAAAAGTCCCTGCAAACTGGGCTATTTTTATTCCCCTGAGGCCCCAGGGCAGAGCTGCCAAGGCCACAGGCAGAGGGCAAGGCTGAGTCTCAAAGCCCAGTTGTATCCCATTTCTTTGCCTGGTGCCAATGTTTAAGGACTACACTATCTCTTGTAGGTTTCTCCTGGTTGCTGCTGGGTTTGGGACTCCTCTTCCTGACAGAGGGAGTTAGGAGACATTGTAGAGGTCTGAGGTCTGTGTTCAGGGGTGTGCAGAGATTCCCTGCTGAGGGTTGGAAGGAATTGAAACAAGCCCACACAAATGCTGTTGGTCTCTCTACAGCCTTATCCTTTTGGTCTTGCCTCTGTGTGTTGTACTGAGGCTCAGGGCTGAAGCAGATGTCCCTATGCAGAACAGGTATGTAGTTGGATGAGCTGCAAGTGCCCTGATATATTTCCCCTTCCACAGAGCAGCTCACTGGGTAGCTGGTGGCCAGAGCAAGGAAGGAGAATCACTGTGGCTATGTGTGAGGCCTGGAGAGCCTGCCCTCCTCAGCCTAGCAGAGTCCTGTTGACGCCGAGAGCCATGCTACTCCCTGAATCCTCTCATTCAGTTATAAGCCTTCATTTGGATCAAAGCAGCCTTGTGGGCCAAGGGTGAGCACTCAGTGAGTGTTCATACACTTAGCAATGGTATATCCAAGTCAAGGGGGTGTGAGAGGTCCTCCCTAAAGACCCTGAAAGGACAGTCTCACTTGATATAAGAATGTGGAACTGTCAGCAGGGCTGTCCAGCTACATTGAGAGACAGGGATGTTCTCCATGTGTCGACTCTATCAATCCCACTGTACATTGCAATCCCTGCAGTTACTGCTCAAAAGCTCATGAACGGCTTCCCACAAAACTCGGCATTCTTGGCACCAGGGGTTTGCTGCCACTGACTTACAGACAGCAGTGATTTTTGTCTTTTCTTTGAAACTTAAGCATACATACATACATTTTTCATTATTAATGTGTGAAGGTGTTTTGCTTATATGTTTTTCTGTGGGTGGCATTTGTCCATGATGCTCATAAAAGCCAGAAGAGGGTGTTGTATCTTCTGGAGCTAGAATTACAGACAGTTGTAAGCCTCTGTATGGGTCCTGGGAATCAAAACTGGTTCTCTGAAAGAACAGCCAGCGCTCTTAGTTACCAAGCCATCTCTCCAAATAGCATAATTTTTAAATCTTTTATTTAGTGAGTGTGTGTGTGTGTGTGTGTGTGTGTGTACACATGTCAAGGTGGAAGCAAAAGGACAAGTTGCAGGGGTCACTTCTCTTGGCTCAGGGGTTTCTGGCCACTCTAGTCAGCCAACTTGGTAGTTGGCACTATGGCCTGCTGAGCCTGCCTGTGGAACCAGCTCATGACTCTTGCTTTTAACTGCTTTCTTTGGCAAGTCACCTTGCTTCTTTGATGACTGTCCTCCTTGGTGCTACCCAAGGCCAAGGATTTCTTTTGTTTTGAAAAAGTCTCAGCTGCTTGTGTCTGGAAGAGAGGCCCATGCAGCACAGGCTCAGGGATGATCTGACGATTTGTGGCATTCAGCTACTACTATGTATCCTCTGGGCTTGATGAGCAGGGAATCCGCTGAGCATTTTGTATTTCTTTGCTGTAAGGCTTTTTGAAGGTAATTCCACCCATCATTAGAAAAGCAAATTTGGCCCTCCACCAGGAACCCCTGCCAAAGCTATCTTTTCCACCAGGACCCAGTGTGAGACTGTACAGTGGTCTCTCAGGGGACAAGCCCAAAATTCCCTCTGTGGGTCTCAGCTTAGGGTGAAGACCTGGTAACATTTGTGGTGTGTGTGTGTGGGGGGGGGGTTGGTTGGTAGGCAAAAGAGGGAGAGAGGGAGGGAGATACAATCAAAGACACAGAAAGACAAAGACCCAGAGAAAGAGAGAGGCAGAAGGCACATCCACAGGAAACTGCTGATCCTTGGGTGTTTGTAATAACCAAGGCTACAGCTTTGTCTATAGCTTTGGTCTCCATGTTTGAAGAGCCGCTTGACATATTCTGAGGCTTTTTGGAAGACAGGAAAGTGTCTCTGGGGCTAGTGCTTGCATCAGGGACTATCTGTCTCTGGGAACTCAGGCAACTCTTACTGTAATGCACAGCACACGTTCTCCTGATGCCTGGTTCTGTGTCTTTAAGGCAATAATTGCTGAATTGAAATTTGAGACTGTTATCTTAATAACCAATTACTCAAATAACTTTGAAATTGGCTTAAATTGGCTCGTCATGCTACATTTACCTGAATCTTTTTATGGGAAAGTTAGGAACAAGAAAAAAAAATTTTTTCTTGGCTGTCTGATTTGTTTGGTATTGCTGAAGGGTCTTGTTTGCAATAGGCAAATTATGCTGGTTCCTGTGAGCTCAAGCCCCTGCCTCCCGTGTGGGGACCTGCCCGAGTCAGTTCTTCTCGAAGCTCTGTGTGCTTGGAAACCCTGGCCCTTTGGGAGCCTTTACCAAAATAAGGCACAGTGTTAACTGCACCAGACAGAGGCTGTTTACCTGTGTGAGGTTCTTCAAATGGATTCTGTCATCCCTGAAACAGATTTAAACCTCACTAATGTATTTTTCCCCTTTGAAAAACACTAGCTGAGGTGATGTAGTTTTAATTTTCTATCTTTCAACAGTTATGGGAGCTTAAAGGTGAGAGTCACAATCTTTAAACTAAAGGAATTCTCCATTTATTAGTGGTTGGAACAGGAGAGGGTGAGGAGCTGCAAGCAGAATACTTGGGTTTTATATACAGCTATAAACCCAGTAATAGAATATTACATCTTTTTTCTCTAATGCGATCTTATATCCTCTCATTTTTTCTCATCGTCTAAACTCGGATAATGGGGACTCTTTCTGCATTCAGAGTCACAGTACCTTTTATTTCTGCACTGTTAAAATTGTGGCTTTTGCAAACAGTCCACAGACATTCACAGCCTAGCTCAGATTCATTTTGTTTTAGAAAGAAGAGTGGGCTGAAGCATATTCTGATTGCATGGAGTTTTAGGAAGAGAATCTGAGTCTGATGTAGACTTGGACTCTGGGGACAGTCCCCAGGGCTCACCATCTCACAGTGGTGGACTTCTGCTCTACTCTCTTGAACGCCTGGAAACCTATCCTGATGGGCTTGTCCTGACTGGTCTCCTCCAAGGGGGTTGCTTTTGTTTACAAATTTCTAACACTTTCTGAACTTTTAAGTTAGCATCTTCCTCCTATGATTGGGAGGGAACTTGTCCTGACACAGTTGTACTTCCATCTGAAGGCACCGGAGGAAGCAAAAAATATGATTGGCAGGTTTGTTACTGATTCTCATTCATAGCAGAACAAATGACTCTTTCTAGATCTGCTGCTGTTGGGAGAGAAGAGAATTTGGCATCAAGGGGAATTGAGAGAAGCCAGTACAGAGGAGGTACCCACCATGAGTGTTGGCCAGAGTCTCAGTGTCTAAGAGACATTGAATGTATAGTTAATTGGTGCCCTTGGAGTTCCTGTCTATGACATAGAGGATTTGAGTAGGAGAGTTAAACCAGCATCTCCACTGACTCCTGGGAAGCTCCTGTCAGGAGCCATGGTGTGTTTGTGGGACAGGGAGAGTCTTGGCTGGTGGGATCCTTATAGTTCCTTGCCAGTTTGCATTTCGATTCTTATCTGCCTAGCTAAGAAAGACCGAGCTTCCTGCCTTGCCTCATGTGTTTGGGAGAGTGAGATGAGAAAAAGTAGAAAATGGACTTTGAGAATATGAAGTGCTGTATATGAATATGAAATACGAGAGCCTGCGTGATGCACCAAGCTTTCCAACCTCATAATTTACCCCGAACTCCGGGAGGAAATCACCTTGTCATAAAAACATCTTGGAATGGCAATCCATTACACTTCTACGCTGGGAGAGAACACGAAGAGGCTTCCAAAGCTCGGGATTATAAAACCGTAAAAGAATCTGAGTTCAAAAGCCCTTGGAAACTGCTGGACTGAGCCTTCATAATTCAAGCAATTCAGCCAAAGTTTTTCTTTCTCATGTAATAAAACATGTGTTTTGGACAAACCAGATAATGTGTCATAAAAAGAATGAGCTGAATCCAAAAAGCATAGACCTAGCATCTTCTCCCACTTGGGGCACCCTGCTGGGATTAGATGATGTGGGTAGGGGGGTGGGGTGGGTTGCAAGTCCAAGAAATACCCTTGGCTTTCAGTGCTATGGTAACATTTCTTGGGGAGTTGTGTCCAAATGTTCGTTCACCCCAGATTGGTCACAAATGACTGTCCAAAGTAGTGACTCCATCAAATTCCAACTTGGCAAACAAATGCGTTTTGGAGCTTGCTTACAGAGCATAGCTGAGGGGTAACTTAAAGGAACATAGATGACCCCTAACAGAACTCCATCTCTTTGGAGACCCACCCAGTATGGGTGTCAATCGCATGGAAGCTGCATCCCAAAGTCCCCATGTCAGTTCGATTTCATGCATATGCTAACATCTCCCATGATCACTTGCAGCTAGAGGAGGACAGGAGGGAGTAGTGACTGTAATTTCAGGTGAACACTTGTGACCCTCCCTCTCCCCTTCTCCTGGAGGGTGACAGTGACTTATCAACATCACCAACACCAGTGACTGTAGCATTCTACTAGATTACCTGCTGTGGTTACTAGGCCAACAGAATCTCTGGTCCAAATAGTGGTGGATGATCCTATTATGCCCAAAGAAAGGACAACACAACACAGTACAACACAGAGGCCTGCCCTTCTATCCACAGGTGTTTCTCCTTTCAGCACTTCTGGGCTTCCTTACCCCCACATCTCTTCCCTTTGTCCTCTGACACCATCTGGCAATATAATGTTCTCTGAAGACAACCCCTTGCCATTGCCCAGGACCTCGATGGTCAGTATCGCGTGGGAACCCATTCCTGGGTAGCCATGACTGGAAAGTTTAAAGACAGAAGAGAAGGCAGTAGGAGAGGAAGCCTTGGGGAGTCATTCCTGGACCTATCTAGATTAGTCTAATGATTTTGGCATAACCACCGTGGCTTTAGCTTTCTAAGTGAACACAGCTTTCCTCCTCCCTGGAAAGATTTTAATATAAGAAACAGGCTTGTGATTCTATCTTTAATCCAAAGAGAGAGAAATTTAAAACTGAGCCAAAAAGGATACCTCCAAAGGACTTAGACAAATACAGCTTTTATATGACAATGCTGTATTATTTTTTTCTATCTACAAGACAATGATATTATATGCATGTATTTATTAAAGCACTAAAACGTTTATATTTTTTTTGCTCTTGATCCGACTGAGGAAAGTTGAGGACATAGAATTAAAGCTCTAGACATGTCTGTGGAGCGTGTGGGTGGTCATTCTGAAGTTTGCCTAAAAGATTTTTTTTTTATGTCAGGAGAAGGTCTCCACAAGAGAGCGAGAGCAGATTACGCTGTGGATGACTCTGTGGTTGGAAAGATGTGACTGTATTGGCTCAGCTTCATTGGTCCCCAAATAACAGAGTAGCGTTTGAAATGACACTTGTGGCAGCCTGGTTTCTGTTGTACATCAGGCTAGGGTGTCTAATGCCTGACCTGATGATGACTCTTGCCAGGGGCGAGGCAAGACGGGAGCCTTTACCTCACACCCTGCAGCCCATGGATTCACCTGCAATGGTTCCAGGTAGTTACAAGCTGAACTCAGGAGCGGTGTTACTATTTTTGTAATACCTACTTTTCATCCATGAGCTATTAGAATAGTGAGGACTTTCTGGGAGTCTCCTTGCAGCCCTAGAGTTGGCCCAACACACTATCCCTGAGTTTGTCTCCATCTGAATGGACTCCACTGGGTAAGCTTCATTTTCTCCTTCATGTCACACTGAAAATCAGTGTTAGTCCCACTGAGGTTGTCTCTTGTTAGTGTTTTTACACAAGTAAACCTCAGGCTCCATGGTTCCATCTGGGTCTAACCTGGTAACATCCCAATAGAGCTAATGCCCAGGAAAATGGCACAGAAAACTTGGTGATAGACAGGAGTGTGGGGGTGGGCTCAAGGGTGCACAGGGAGATCTGGCTGGAGAACGAAGTCATTCTCAGCAGATATGTTGAGAACCTCTCAAAACATGATCTAGGCTCAGCACCTACATATATGGAAAGGTCACAGTGAAGCTCATTGCTTTGTGTTAGTAAAAACAATTTTTAAAAATAACCGGGCATGCTTACTCTGGAAAAAGGTTCATTTTCCGTAGTCCTTACTTTACAGCAAATTTGGAAACTTTGCACTGGAGGAAGAGTGGGTGGAGGAGAGAATGATCAAAAAGACTATACAGAATAAATGGTTACCAGCTTGGTCCGTGCTGTCCATAGAGAGAAAAGCAACGTTTGAAGTCTCACCTCTCAAGCAGAACTCAGAGAAGGGAGCCCCTCTACAGCAGGAGCAACACAGGTCACAGCAAAGGGCAAGAAGGGCATGAGACAGATTCATGGCCGTGCCTTTCAGGGTACTGATGCTGCCGATACAGGATATACAGGAGCCTCACAGACATAGACCAGTAAGCAAGACTGCTTATGGCTTGGAGCTAATTTAAGCTATATATCATGATGGATTTCTGCCATGGGAGGGGAGCTCTCTAATTTAGTTTATAGTGATTTTGTAGATATGATGAGATTGAAAGACATGTTATGAGGAGAGACTTGAGGTTGTGGTCTCTGCACCCTCGACACAAGTAGCTGTGCCTCGCACCTGTTCAGATCTTGCTCCCTTATCAAGGGTTCCTGACTCTCTGGCTGAGGTCAGTCAAATGGTCAAGGAGATCAGTGGCTGCAGTATATGAGCAGCTGGGTGAAGTTTTATCTCAGGGACCTGCTGTGGAGGACAATTTCTGGGATGTGGGATGAGGCTAATGTCTGTCCATCCCTTGATTGTCCCTAAAGAACCACTTGGGATGGCTTGTTACAGAGATCTGTCTCCTGAGTGCCATAATGAGAAAGCTATATGACAGATTTTTTTTTCTTTTTAAATACCAAACTATGACCTAGACAAATGGATTCCTAGCCTATGTTATCTAACATCTGCTTTAGTGTGTCTTATCTTGTTTGTGAGACAAGGTCTCACTATATAGCCTTGGCTGGCCTTGAACCTGCAGAAATCCACTTGCCTCCCAATCTCAAGTGCTGGGATTAAAGGTGTGCTCTGCCACCCATGGCTCAGCTTATGATTTTATTATACATTATCAGAAGAACTTGATGACATAGTACTGGGGTCTTATGAACCTGCAGAAGAATAGGGAAACAAAGTAAGTAGAGGTTCTTTGCAGAGTCAAATGTAATCAAGCAATGGGTTAATATAATTCCATTATGTCTCAAAATTGAAAGATAACGTACCATCCCACTATTGCATAGAACAGATATCAAAAAGCAATTGGCCAAGCTGTGGTGATTCTCGTATGAGTTTTCTGGGTCCACATTCACAGCAGATGTCCAGGATCTGATAATGCCATCAGAATATGGGCTGTAGTTAGCAATTTTTTTTAACATGGTGACTAAACAAGGCAAACAATCACTGGACTGAAGGCAGGATTGGACTTACAGTGTCTTTGAAAGTGATCCCGAGCAGTAGCACTGCCCTCAGTGATCCAAAACAATTATTTTAAATGTTATGTTCCAAAGTGCAGTGTTTAGATGAACAGACCAGCTGAGGATCTCCAGCTAGATAGCAGTATAGAAGAGATGTTGCCTCGGTGGTACTGTGAAATCTCTATGAATAATGGTCGGCAGTCTGCAGACACAGGGGCTTTATGAAGCAGAAGTAATGCACTGCAAAGGAAAGCCTAATAATATCTTGAAATAAGGTAGCAAAGTACCCCAGCAATTCCAGAAGTGAGTGGGAGCTGGTGGTGGGGAGTAAGTCGTCCATGTGCCCTCATCGGACTAGAGAATGGGCAAAGGAATGGAGGCCTCATGAGCAGACATGGAAGCCAAGAACAGCTTTTTGGAGAGGGGCTCAAGTCACCCTAGGGTGCACACAGGTAGTGGGAGCCTGCCCCAAGGGTACAAGCCTCTGCCCAATTCGCTTGTTGATGTCCCACATTGCCCTAAGCTACTATGTACTAAAGAAATATCTATTCAAAGAATAGTTAGAGTACTGTAAGGAAGACTTTATTCAGGGTCACCGTGATGAACGCTAAGGCCGTGGAATCCTGCAGTGGGAGGGGTGGGGATTTATGGCCCAGAGGCAGGTGGTTCAGTGGATGGAAAACAGCTAAGAGAGTCAGGGGCAAGGAGGACTCAGGCTAACCTGACCTTCAGGACTCCCTCTCTGAAACAGACCTGGATGGATCTTCCTGAAGATGGAGGAGGAAGAGGAGGAGGAGGAGGAGGAGGAGGAGGAGGAGGAGGAGGAGGAAGATTGTAGTGAGCAGTGGAGATTGTAGTGAACAGCTCTGATGGAATGGGCTTCAAGTTCTCGTTAAAGCTGAGTTTTAGAAGGATCTTCATAGATACGTGCAAAAGTCTAGAAACCAAAATAAAGCCTGGCCAAGCAAACAGCATTTGTCACCAAACACAGGAAACAAAGATGCCTGGGAGCCCACAGAGGAGGTTGAGCAGGTTGAGATGGGCACTGTGGATCACTGTGAGTCGCTTAGCCTAGACATGTGCAATTGAGGGGTCAAAATGCATAGTCCCAGCCTGGGGCGCTATTTAGTTGAACATTTCCCTAGCATGCAGGGAGCCGCAGGTTTTCCACCAGCACAGTTTAAAGCTAGTGTGGTGGTACACACCTGTTATCCCAGCACTTGGGTGGATAGAGAATGATCAGAAGTCCAAGATTATCCCAAGCTACAAACCAAATTTAAAGTCATTCTGTGGTCCATGAAGACCCCATGAACCTATGGCAAAGGAATAAGTGCAGGGTCCAAGATAACAGAGAGAAAAGAAAGGACCATTGGTGAATCAAACCAGCAAAGATAAAAGGGAAAAAAATGAAACAACAATGCACACAATAAAGCAAGCGACCAATCTGAGTGAGTCAGTTTCTAATAGTCCCACAGCATTTGCCCATCAGTTAGAAAGAATACCACTTGTCAGAGACTGTCAGTTGTCTTTCATCCTGGCCTTTCTTGGGGACTAAATGATGTTTCCAGCCAATAGAGGTCTCACTGTAATCCAAACTCAGGTTCTATCTTTTCATAGTTTGGGGCATGCTACAGAGCCCAGGGAAAGTCTGGAGGTTTTGGCTTTTAAGGAACAGCCTTCTGTCCATTTTATTGTTTCTATGATGTCTGAAAGAAAACAAGTTTGATAGACCCACAGTTGCCTGGTCTGTGAAACTGCTCCAGGATTTGATACAGCACAGTCACATGAAGAGAAAGAAAACCTTTTATTTTTAATAAATCCATCTACCCTGCCACCTCACACCCATTAGTTGGGGGAGGAGGAAATAAACAGCTGGTCTGGTCATAATCTTGTTTAGACCCAGTGAGATAAAAGTACCTTAAGCGCTTACTGCACTCTATCTGTATGCCTGTCTTATCTGAGAACCTATAGAGAGGTGCAGCAAGGAAAAGTCTATGCCATTCCTGAGACTCCATCTGCTGGTGTGTTTTCTAGGACACTCATTTCCACCCACTGATTGAATGTTTTCTGGTTCCTGAGGGTTAGAGAAACCAGAAGAAACTCTGGACAGTCACTACTGTTGACGTCTAGGGTCTGAAACAGAGCAGGAAGCAAAAAGGCTGTCTCTGAGGGGCCCCAGCATCTCTGTGTGAAGACAATGCTTATCTGTGGGCTTTCCTACCTCATCTCCATATGGAGTTGCAATGGGGTGAGCTCCCAATACAGAGATGGTCTGGCTGTCATGAGTGAGCCCATGCATCTTGTCAACTCAACTTGCCTTTCTTGCCCCTATACCTGTGGGACTTTTGCTGGTGCCTTGTCTTTTTCCATGTGTGTACTCCCAGAGCTGGTGGCGCCCAGCTCTGCCTTCCCATCTTTGAGTGACAAGCCTCACAGACTGATTGGGTTGTTGGGAACATGAGGTAATAATAAAAAAATGATTAAAGAGATATCAAGACATATTCAGGACACTGCCTCAGTCCAGCTGAGTTTGGGAAGGACAGAGCCTCCTTGCTCATGGCTTCTATCCTGCTTTGCAGAACTGCTGTTGGAGGTTAGCCATTATACTTGCTTCTGAAAATCTGGTTTCCAGCACAGGCCTAGGAGGAATCAGGAGTCATGTAAAGACCAAGCAGGTTAATTTGTGACCCTAATTCTATTCTGAGTTCCTTGAAGTATATTCTTCAAGGTTAAAAAGTTGGACATTCCACACTTACTTTGTGGAATTGTACACAACAGCAGAGATACGGAAATAACCTCTGTGATTGTCTATAGTAATATTCTTGATAGAATAGTCTTTAGTTTTAAAGGGAAGGAAATCCTGCAGCTTGGGATGTGAGAAGGCCTAGATGACACTAAAGTAGACCAGGCTGAGGGGCTGAAGAAGTGGCTCTGTAATTAGAAGACCTTGTTACTCTTTTAGGGGACCCAGTTTGGTTCTTAGATAGACCAGGCAGAGAAAGTCGCATACTGTGTATTACATACTTCATGGGAAACCTAAAATGTCACTCACAGAATTGGACTGCAGAATAGCAATTAGTAGAAACTGAGGAGGCTGAGGAAAAAGATGAACTATGTAAGACAATCCTAGAGTCCCAGGCAGGTGGAATGCCCTATTTAGGATACCAGAGCTTAACTGTTTGCCACATGGCATGTCTGACATGGTACACTCTTCTCACCAAAGCAGAAAAGTCAAAGGGAGCTGAAAATAAAAGTGGTGAGGCCAGAGTGCAGCCAGACATGTTTATAATTCAGACTGGAGTGGTGCCCCAGTGGTGTACATGTCTCTTCAGTCTCACAGGGTTCAGTGTGTTCCAGTGAAATGAGTTATAAGGCAAATGTCCTGGTTTGAATGTAAAGTGGTATCCTAAAAAGGCTCTGTGTCAGAAAGCTCGGTATACAGAGAATGGTGCTGTTTTGGAGATTCTGAGAACTTCTGAAGGTAGCACTGAAGTGAAGGAAAGTCACTGGGTTCTTAGGAGGACTGGCCCCTTCCTGTCTCCCTTGCTTTCTACTTCCTGTCTCCTTTGAGGTGAGGAATCTCATGTGCCACAGACTCCTGTCACCATGATGTTCCCCCCAAGTATAAGGAGGCAGGCAACCATTCGTGGAACCCTCTAAAACGGTGAGCCAACATAGATCTTTGCTCACAGTTGTTCTTGACAGGCATGGCAGCGATGGCAACACAAAGGTAACTGAGCTATGTAATAAAGCAAAGGGAAGTTACTAAAATACCACTCCAGGGAGCTTATCCTTGTCTGCCTACAGAATGAAGCTGCCCTCTCAGACAAAGTACTCAGATCCTCATGAGTGGATCAAAAGTCAAGAAATTTAAGTGAGTGATACTGTATGGGAAACAAAACAAGGGAAAACAAAAAGAAAGACAAATTTGCTGTACTAGTCAACAAGAAACTAACAAAGGCTTATTACTGGTTAAAGACAAGAGACTAGAAACTAAGGTGAAAGGCTGTGCTGGAAGGGAGGAATCTTTGGTTCTCTCAGTCCAAGGGGTAGCTCATAATGAGAGCTGGGTCCATGAGGAACAACAAACAGCCCCCAGTTGGCTCTAGGCTGCCAACTTTGTAAACACCAAGTCTTCACTCCAGCCCCCAGCATCCTCCTTGGTACAAGTGGCATGACCACCTCTTCATTCGCTAGCTTCGAAGACTGTAGCATCAAATGACACAAAGTCTAAAACACACTGGTGCCCAGGTCCTCCGCAATGAGGAATATTAACCTTTCGCTTGGACAGCAAGAGAACTGTCTCTTTTTTTGTTGTTGTTGTTGGTCTGCCTCCATCAGGCTATGGTGTTCGCTTTCACATTCCAGTACACAAACCCAGAGCACCTGTATTTAATTTTCACCAGGAGCACCGCTTTCGTTTCCAAGCTGCCAAACTTCCGTGCTCCTGGCCCCTACTATGTCAAAAGCGAACAGTGGCAGATTGGCATATTGAGCTATTAATAATTTGCTGTATGTGTTACAGATGTTGCATAAATGAACAGTATTCTATCACGGTTTCTTGACACTGGGGCCCTTGGGGTGGCAGGCTAAGACCCAGATCTGTCTACAACCTGCCCGTTCTGCAAAGAAAAGGGGGGGGAGGAGTGGCCCCTTGGAGCAGAATCACATTCCAGCTTGCAGAGCCAATTTTTCAGATGCTCGTTCCTTCCTGTTCCTTGTTCTTCCGCTCAGCCCTCATCTGGCCACGGTGAAAAATGACGTGGTGTAATTTTTTATTCTCCGCCTGACACTCTTATGCAAGGCAATGTGCTTCACCCGTTCCAAACTCCAAAAAGGTCAAGAAATGAGGAATTGGAGTTTTTGGAAACAGCCCAAGAAAAACTTTCAACTTGAACCGTGTATACTCAGGAAAACAAAACTGCTAATTGTTAGCTTTCTGCTACTCTTGGGCTTCTGAAGAGCGCGGAGCATATGTTTCCTGAATATGTACACTTTTATATTAAAACCTGCTCTGGTCTCCAGGTGAAATGTAGATTAAGTGACCAGCTGAAGATGGACAGTGGACTTAAAATTTGACAGCAAACAGCTGTAGGATTTCTTCAACTTAATTCAAATAATGAAATCAATAGCTTATGCTACGGTTTCAAGTCCCCCCAAACGAATGTGTATGAAAAATGATATTAATTTATCTGAGATTACTTCAGCCAAGAAATAGATTTTTCTCTGTCATTTCTGAAGGGTAGGGAATAAAAAAAATTATCTGAACTATTACAAAAAATGTACAATGGATACTTTAGGGAGCTAATAAACAAAATCTGCTTTTGCTGTTTCGATTAATCACGGGTGCCTTGTTTACCCACTCTGTGGCCCAGACGAGTTTTGAAATGGTAATAAATGAGGTCTCCTTTTCATCCCCCACGTTCGGAGGATCTCCTTCCAAGCATAACACATGTGTCGGCAAGCTGCCCAAGTTTTTCCTATTTCATATACACACTTAAAAAAAAAATGCCACACAGCAGTGAGCCCTCTACGGAATATTCCAGCATGAGTAAAACCTGAAGGTTAGCCATCCAAGTTTAAGCCAAACGGTGCCAGATAAAATTCCAGCTTAGACACGGTTCCAATTCATGCCGCTTTCAGCCTGTATCTTCCCCAAACAGAGCAGCCAAAAGATTTAATAGTGTCACCAGTAGGGCAGGCATAAATAGCAACTTTTATTGGTGACTATTTTGGAGATGTCAAGAGAACTGCAGAACGGTTTCGCATTCAGCGTTCACTTGCCATATGTAGCAGGCTCTCGGAAAAGGTTCTGTCATTACAACATATTATAATTCCATGTGAAAAAGTAGTTTCACCCCTGAGACTTCTGAGGTGGTAGTTGGCAATATACATTATGGTAGTGTCAATGAATCTACACCCTCCTCCAGAGACCACCATGGCCCAACGACTTATCCCCATCACTGGGCACGGGAGCTTGCTCTGAAAAGCATAAGGTGGGTGCCTAAAATGGTTAGTGAGATGCCTCCTGTGTGACCAGGCACTGGGGACTTTGTAGACCAGACCATCTGGGCCTGAGATGGACCCAGGAGAGTTTTGAGAGAATAGGGTCATCTAGAGCTGGCAGTTGGGTCGGAGTGGGTGTTGGGCTCCACATGTGGGCTTATTGCTCTAAAGCAATTTTTCAAAGGTCATTCGAAGTCCCTGTGGTGCGCACGCCATTTGCAGAAAAAAGAACATTGTGCCTTAGTTCACTAATACCCATCATGCTCAACTTTGAGAAGTTTTTCAGAGGTGCCATGTGTCTGTCCTACACTCTGTGGTCAAGCGAGATCTAGCCTCCAGGGAAAGCCCAAGAATCGAGATATGGACTCCCTGATGTGTGCTGTAGTATTGCTGTTCATGCTTCTCTGAGGGAGCATTTTACAGCAGGGTGCCTCTCAAACATGGAGGCCTCTGAGACCAACCTCTCTGAGAGACCATGGTGGGTGGGAGGTCAAGGGTATTCTGCCATCTAGACCCTGCCACGCTCCAGAAGACGTCAATGCTTTACTCTAAGCTAGTGATCTCAAATGCCTTGAGAGGGATTCTGCTTGGATTTCCACCTTTGCTTCTAATTGCTTCCCTCAATCATATTTGCTGCAAAATGCTCCAGACCTGGGAGCCCACGGGCATGTTTGAGGAGGCCCTAAGAGTTTTTTTACATGCCACCCAGATCATTGGGGTCCCTGATCCCTTTTCACATGGGCCAGGTCACTGTCCTTGTAGCCATCTGTTGAGTGACCCGTGGGTCTCTAATACCAGGTCAGCTGAGACACACTTGGGAGGATATCCATTGGAAAAAACCCTCCCCTTCATTGTCTGGATTCAAACAATCCCCTCAAGACCTCTTCAAGTACAAACCAATCTAGCAGGAAAAGCCATCTTGTTGAAGGAAATGTGAGAGCCGTTTCCTATCACAAAGCCAGCCGTTTCGCCTCCTTCCCATTTATTGGCGACATTAACAAATGTTTTAAACCAAATTTAGAACAGCTGGTTTTCCAGAAACTGCTGGAACATAAAGAAGATGTTCTGTTTGGTGCCATAACCAAGTAAACAGGCATTTAGAGGCAAAGCTAAGAAGGCCAGGCTCTGGTGGTTCTGGTGACTAAAAAACTGGCCTGCAATCAAGGTAGATGCCAGGGACTTGGCTAGATTGAAATACCTCTCTCTCTCTCTCTCTCTCTCTCTCTCTCTCTCTCTCTCTCTGTGTGTGTGTGTGTGTGTGTGTGAGAGGAGAGAAAGAGGGGAAGGGACGAAGAGCACTAGAGAGAGACAGAGACAGAAATAGACAGAGACAGATAGAAACAGAGACTGAGACAGAGAGGGAACTGCAGAATTAATTTATGAACCAGTTCAAGACCTGGATGGTTCCTTGCAGCATGCAAAGGGACAAAGGCATAAAGATGCCACTGGTGGAAGGAGGGAGAGTCTGTGTCACATACTAAGTGCCCCAGAAGACTTGTTTTCTGTTCTAGGAGAAGAGGAAGAAAAGAAATGCAAACTTCTATTTTCTAGAAGGCATGAGGACCCACTCTGGCTTCTTCTGAACCTGGGTCTGGCATATGAATTCCTTCTCAGACTTTCCTGTTTCCATCCTTTCTCTTCCCTGCCATGTGACTCTGTAACCTTGGTTTGCTTCCAGAACAAAAGCCTCCGGGAGTGCAGTGTTGCAGCTCTGGAGGTGAACCCCAAGCTCTGAAACGCACCCCTGAGGAGTGCCACTGAGGGTGGGTCTGCTGATTGCTGCTGCTGCCTTTTATTAGAACAATGGGCCAGCTTGCAGTCATTGGAGGGGAAGGATTTTCCCCCAAATGTGATTTCTTATGGGCCGATTCAGATTTCTATTCCCCCAACAGCACTTACTCGTTAATATGCCAGATATCAGGGATCAGGGATCATTGAAAACATGTTTATTAAGGTATTAAAGCCAGAGTAAGGACCCAGGGCCAACACTCCCATGGACAGTGGGGTCCAGGCTGCCAGATGAAGCCCATAGTCCACATGCTGGGGCCACCCTTAAGAATCACAGTGCCAGGGGCAGGGTTATCTCACAGATAGGAACTCAGTGGGGGCATTTAAAATACCCACTTCAAATCCAAGCTGAGTGTGAGCGCCTACTGTCTTGTAAATGTGTGGATTAAGCTGAGTTCAGAGTTCTCAGCTTAGAGAATCCTTACAGTGAGTAGGGTACAGCTGCAACAGGAATCTGTGCTGAGTCTGGTTCCACTCATGGACCCAGATGCTCCCTGTGTGGCTCAGCAGTCAGAGCCCTAGCAAAATCCAAGAATTCTCTCTAGCTTGCTGGCTTTGAGTTGGCAGAATGAGGATCACAGGACTAAAGGTGGATCTCTCTGAGAAGCCCTATTCCCTCCCTAAAGTGTAAGAGCCCTGGGCTTCGTGAAGGGTGGGTTTTCAGCACTGAATCTGCACTTTTTCAAAGAGTGCCAACTTTGCCTGGCTAGGGGGTCTCTTCACCTGCTCACTAAGGGCTGTGACTCTGAGCAAAGCCAGCAGCTCTTCTCAAACAGAATTGCAAGCAAGTGGGTAGAGTTATTTTCCTTCCTAGGTGAGCAGTTCACCTTGACAGCACTCATAGTGTCTCCTAGGCGGGGACCATGTGGCAAATATGCCATTTATCTTGGTGGTCTGGACTGAGTATTTAGTGTCCCCAATTGCCCCAGTTCAGATGGTGTTAAAGGCTGCCCTAGTCCTGAGGGGGTCTGTGTGAGTGTCAGCTCACCTGGTACGCTGGCACTGTGCTTGGACTATGACATGGACAAGAGCAAAAGTGGTTTACTGGCACCTAGTCCAAGTGACTTCAGAGCACCTTGTACCCCAAGGCTTTCAGTCTTGACTTCTGCACTTAGAATCCAAGGTAGCCCAAAAGTGTATACTGTTTTCAATTGGAAAGTTCTAGGAGCCACTTTAAAAAGACATTGAAACCAGCATGAAGGTGTGTTTTAACTGCCCTCAGGACCATCATTGGAAGATAGAAAAGTACAAAGTAGAGGGGATGCTAAATCAGTAGGGAATGTACTAGCTCGACTTCCATAATAGAGACTTAGTAGTCCTACCGTGGTTGTCTACATGCTGGAAAAGCTGAGAACCTAAGAGCTGCTCAGTCCACAATGCTGAGCAGGTGCCACTCAGTGACCTCAGCTTTCCAAAGTTGGAAAGGGCGTCTACTGAATAGGACCCTGATTAGAGTGTTAGAGCCTGTGACTGAGGATCATGGGCTACAGAATGGTTCAGCCTTGGGTGTCCTGGGCCTGGGCTAGGAGCATTCAATCGAGAGGAACTATTGTCTCTCTCCATAGGCCAGATCCAGAGTACTCATGGTGAGGCCTGGGGTCTAAGGATAGCAGTTTTCCAGCAGTTCTATACTAATAGGCAGCAAGAGTCTGCATGGTGAGGTCTCAAAAGCAACAGGTTGAATGAATATCAGGGATTGGAGTCTCAGGACAGTATACCACCTCCTTCCCTCAGGACACTGGGCAGATGGATGCTGTGGAGGTAGTGGCAATGGGACAAGGGCAATCAGAACACCATCATCACAATTTCAGAGGCCAATTACTTATATGTAGTGTCTGTGTTAATGCATGTAAACATGCCTTCTGCCTTCATATAGAATAATATATATATACATATATACATATATATATGTATATACATATATATATATCCTTGTGTTCATTGCATTTATGGTTTATAGCTGTAC
>NW_021604785.1:1667440-1682981 GCF_004785775.1 Grammomys surdaster
CACACACACACACACGCATGCCACAGCTAGTGGGTGGAATGTATTCATTCAGTTCCATGACAGTTCCATCAGCTACATGTGCCAAGGCTTGTCTTGGTCACCACCATCTGCATATAGGATAGACATAATGACGTGTCTGCCTGCTAGGGGAAGCTTTGGGTCCCTAGGTCACCCCCAACCAACCGTGAAGTGAATGCATTGGATCCTAAGCAGTTTCTCTGCAGACCCTGGGAGGATATAAGGTCATTGCATCATCTAGCCCAGCCAACTTGTCACCCATAAATGGCACTCCGCTGCCTTGCAGGGCTGTCTCCACCATATATCTCCAGCATGTCCATAGGCACTTGCTACTAAGTATGTTGGGGTGGGTGTAAGGAGACAGGAACCTTCAGGAACCAATCCACCAAATAACAACAACACTCCAGAAGCCTAAAGATGAAACCTGCTTCCACTCTCTTCAGTAGTACCCTTCCATGAAGTTAACAGCTCCTGTGTTCTGGCTACCTAGATGAGCCACTCTAAAGGGTGGCCAGTTCCAAGAGGCACATGCAGTGTCAGGATTTGTGCATCACGCAGATGTGACAGCTCATGAGGTAAAGACCAGTGGTGCAGTGTCTTCACCTTTCAGGTTCCATTAAGTTGTTAGAAATTGCTCTCGTTAGCAACAGTGCCTGCTGATAATGAAGACAATTAGGTATTAAAGAAGCTTTATAACTCTGGTGCCATTTGTGCGCTAAGAAATGGGCCTGTATTTTCCCCCCTCACAGATGTTACAATAATGGTGTCAACACTTTTATTTCTTTGTCCATAAGCTGAAAATTATGGCTGTTTCACAAATTGCTAACGTGCCCAGAAGATGGAAGCCCAGCTGCAGAACACATGAGTTCAGACTCCTGCCCGAGCCTCGTGTTTCACGATGACCTCAACTTCCTGTGCTGAATGGGAACCCATGCGAGTAAGTACTTGTAAAAGTGTGTTTGAAGAGTGAAGTTATGAAGGGGTGCTGCCGTGTCAAACATCTGCTCCATCCATTACACTCAAGTAGGAGCCGGGAACGTACAGTAGGGGCAAAAACATCAATAAATTAAAACTCTCCTGCCAGCACACTTTCCGAGACCCTGCCAATTGGAACCAGGAGGAGGGGGGAGATATGGAACAAGTAAAGGAGGCTGGCTTGTTCTTCGGGAGCTGGTTTGGACAACAGTAGTTTTAGTCTGGTCTTCTTTACGAGGTTGGTACATGTCTTTGTCAGGATATAAACTATTGTTTGATGGCTGATTTGTGGGTGTTAGTGAGTCTAGGAACAACAGGGATCCTGGTCTCTCTGGGAGTCACATTCTTTTTTTTTTTTTTTCTAAAAACAGTTTGACGACAGATTGTTTATCTGAATCCTGAAAGAAAGAATGAAAATGAAAATGTGTCATTAGAGCTAGGTTAGACGATGTCTAGTGAAATAAGGGTGTCGGGTTGTAAGTTGTATCGGTAATTTGATATCCTTAGTCCTGGTAGGTCGTGCCCCCATCCTGGAAACATGGATTCTGTTGGGATTGATGCAATGGATTGCTCAGCAACAGGAAGGAATATAGAAACAGAATGGTGCTCAATGTCTTTAAATGCAAAATTTCAGGTTAGAAGGTCTAATAAGCAGTTTAGGGAGGAGGTGCCCACCCCATCCTTGCTCACCTGCACACATCTTCAGGGTTCGCCTAAAGTCAGTCACAAACACCTGCCATGAGCAGGGAGCCAGGAAATTGGAAATGGACTGCTAGGTAATCCTCCCTGCCACCCCCTTGTCCAGCCTTCTTCCTCCTCACTTCATATATCAGAGGCAGTCCAATTGTTCTAAGCCCACATCATTCCTGGTACCCAGAGGCCAAGTATGAGTGCACCAAGCAAGGTTGGGATCAGCTAAAGAGATCATGTGTGAGGCTGTGTGTGTGGCCAGGAACAGAGGACCTGCAGAGCCTACATCTGGGATCCACAGTGTTCTCTAGGATTCCCATCAGCATGGCAGTGACGTGACGTGTCTGCATGGGTACAGGACACAGCTACGTCTCCTGGTGACACTGGAGGTGGGCATGTTCACCACCTCCCATTACTAACAAAATTAACTAGAAAAGCCTCTGAGGGTACAACTTGCTGGTAGCATGTGTGTTTAGCATGCATAAGGCCCTTGGTTCGATTATTAGCACGACCACTTACACTCTTTCATGGGTAAGGTGACACATACCTCTAACCCCAGCACTGGGGAAGCAGAGACAGGCAGATCTCTGAGTTCAAAGCCAGCCTGGTTTACATAGCAGTTTTAGGTTAGCCATGGATAGATCATAGCACTTTTAGGTCAGACAGTGAGACCCTGTCTCAAAAAAGCAAACAAAAAACAAAACAAAATAACAACAAAACAAATACAAACACACACACACACAAAATCAAGGATTTATGTCTCAATCTTGAGTTTCACTTCATTCCTCCCCTAAATTAAAGTAAACTTCAGGCTCCTTATCCCCTGGTTCTAGGGCTATCAGCTAGAGTCACTCCACATCCTCCTAGGAGCCTTCCCTGTCCCAGCTCTCTGCCTTTTGTCCCAGAGATGCACCCTAGTATTTCCCGCACCTATGTCTGTCCTCTCTTCCAGCCCTCTAACTCTCTACCCCTGCTCTACTCCATATTTCATCCCTACCTCAGTTCCCTTCCTCATCTCCTCTCTTACCCAGTTTCTTCTCTCTATCCTCTTCTGATGCCTATTTTATTTCCTCCTGAGTGAGATTCAAGCATCCTCCCATGGGCCCTCCTTGTTACTCGGCTTCTTGGGTATGTGGATTGTAGTATGGCTATTCTGTACTTTATGGCTAATCCACTTATATGTGAGTACCGTGCGTGTCTTTCTGGGTCTGAGTTACCTCATTCAAGATGTTATTTTTTAGTTCCATCCATTTGCCTGCAAATTTCATGAAGTCCTTGTCTTAATAGCTTAACAGTGTTCCATTGTTTAAAAGTAGCACATTTTCTTTATCCATTCTTCTCTTGAGGGACATCTGGGTTGTTTCTAATTTCTGGCTGTTGCAAATAAAGCTGCTATGAACATAGTTGAGCAAGTGTCCTTGTGGTATGGTAGAACATCACTTGAATATATGCCTAGGAGTGATATAGTTGGGTCTTGAGGTAGAACTATTCCCAATTTTCTGAGAAACCATCAGATTGATTTCCAAAGTGGTTGTATACATTTGCACTCCCACCAGCAATAGAGGAGTGTTCCCTTTGCTCCACATACTTACCAGCATGTGCTGCCTTTTGGGACTAAGACTCTGTTGCTCCCCTTTGGATCTCTTTCTCCTATTTGGACTGCCTTGTCTGGCCTCAGTAGGAGAGAATGCACTTAGTCTTGATGAGACTTGATGTGCCAGAATGGGTTGGTACTGGGGGTAAGGGCTCTCCTTCTCTGAGAAGAAGGGGATGGGAGGGTGGGACTAGAAGGAGAGGAGAGAGGGGGGCTATGATTAGGAAGTAAAGTGAATAAATAAATTAATGAATGAAAAAAATAAAAAGAATTCTTAGGGTAAAAAAAAAGTTAAATGCTTACCTCTGTTTCTCTTATATATGAGTTGTGTCCTTAAAGGAAAACAACTTAGAAGTGGCTCTGGGTGTAGTGGTTTATATGTAGAGTCTCAGTAGGACTCAAAACCGAGGCTAGTGTATTCTAGCAATTCTAGACTAGATTTTAAAATGACTGGAAACAATAAAATAAACTATTTAATGAATGATGCTTTATTCTATTTTTACTACTCTATGCACTCGTTTCTAAAATTAAATGAAGAAATATATTTTAAAAATAACTGAAAAGAATAAAATGTGTTGTGTAGACCAATGAAGACTGGATTTTTTTAAAAAAAACTTTCATTTTATACCTAAGAGAAGCTGAGGCAAGAATTTATCTTATTTTATTGAGGAAATAAATAAATTTTATTTATTTAGAGGAAGATTTAGGTGAGAACTCATGGTTGTGGCTTAAGAGACTTTTGATTATTTTTTTTTTTTTGAGACAGGACCTCATTATGTAGACCTGGCTGACATGAAACTGCTCCATAGTCTAGGCCAGCATCAAACTCATAGAGATCCACTTGTTTCTGCCTCTTAGTGCTGGAATTAAAAGGCTGTCACACCATGCCTGACAATAAACAAAAATGGAGGTGTTGAGAACCAAGGACCTCTTTATATCTCTTTTTATTTATCATACTAGCTTGCAATGATAAATTAGAATGTTCAATTACATAAAATTATTTAAAACATATAATGAAGTCCTTTTAAATGCTACTCTTTTCCTCACTCCCAAAGAACAAGTACTGTGTCAAAAAGGCCAAAGAAGTAGATTTTCATGTTTGCCCCCTAAATCCTCATCAGCAACCTCCTCCCAACAGCCTGTGCTCTCTGACTGTGGTCCTGGGATATGACATTATGCAGGGAGGCTATTTGTAGTGCCAGTACACCATCTGCAAAGGTGCTGTGAGCCCAAGTGCCTTCCTCCTTCCTAATCAGCTGGTTAAGCAGAGTGAAGGTTCAGCAAATGTTTGGCTTCAGCATCATTGTTCTCATTGGCATCTTTGAGTGAAGTTTACTCTGTCAGGCAAACTGGGGTTTGAATCTCTGCTTTCCCATTCCCTCCCTTACTAAATGAGCCCATGCAGAGACATCAGCACAGTCCCCAGAACACGGAAGGTGTGTTCTGACAACGCCTATTATTATCGTTATTCCCATTACTGTTGTTTTAATGATGAGATGATAACATATTTCTTGACAGTTTCCTATTCTCCCTTTCATCCACGTCATGGTTAAACCAATTCATCTCAGATAAAGAGAAATGTGACGCTTCGCCTATGGGGAGGTATGTTGAACAATTTTGTCTGAGTCACTGCCTTGTGTTGTTTGTGTGTTTCAATACAATTAATGCTTCGCTGATTGGTAGCTTGCTGACCACCTGCACCTTCTGACGTATGAAGGGCACAGAAAATCTACAAAGGTGGCACTACATGATGAAACTAGATGGATGTGTAGATCAATAAACAAAGAAGTAAGAAACAGGAAGAAGAGCTGATATTCTCAAATGTCTTGAGGCTTAACAAAAGAACGATTGCCTATATGGTCAAAATGTTTAGATGATTCCTGTACCACTTTGTCATGGTATGCATTAGAGTTCTACATATATGCACATATCAAAAGAGTCACAGCACTAAATCTGGGTGTCCCCGTAAGAATGAGAGCTTTGAGATGGTGAATAGACATGCTTCAGTAACATTGTACACCAGAAACTTCTTTAAAAAAAAAGATTTACTTATTTAATGTATGTGAGTACAGAAGAGGGCATCAGATCCCACTACAGATGATTAAGAGCCACCATGTGGTTGCTGGGAATTGAACTCAGGACCTTTGGAAGAGCAGTCAGTGCTCTTAACCGCTGAGCCATCTCTCCAGCCCCACCAGAAACTTCTAACTGTAACTTTGAACTTAGCCATATATCTTTTCAGTCTTGCAGAGTTTTGTTTATATATTTGAAACTGTTATTAAGTACATTGGCATTTAGTTAGTTAAGACTTTATATCCATTCCTCTGTTGAAGGACATCTGGGTTCTTTCCAGCTTCTGGCTATTATAAATAAGGCTGCTATGAACATAGTTGAGCATGTGTCCTTGTTATATGTTGGAGCATCTTCTGGGTATATGCCCAGGAGTGGTATAGCTGGGTCATCAGGTAATTCTATGTTCAATTTTCTGAGGGACTGCCAGACTGATTTCCAGAGTGGTTGCACCATCTTGCAATCCCACCAACAATGGAGGAGTGTTCCTCTTTCTCCACATCCTCGCCAGCATCTACTGTCACCTAAGTTTTTGATCTTAGCCATTTTGACTGGTGTGAGTTAGAATCTCAGGGTTATTTTGATTTGCATTTCCCTGATGATTAAGGATGCTGAACATTTGTTTAAGTGTTTCTCAGCCATTCGAGTTTCCTCAGTTGAGAATTCTTTGTTTAGCTCTATACCTCATTTTTTAATGGGTTATTTGGTTGTCTGGAGTCTAATTTCTTGAGTTCTTTGTATATATTGGATATTAGCCCTCTATCAGATGTGGGATGGGTAAAGATCTTTTCCCAATCTGTTGGTTGCCGTTTTGTCCTATTGACAGTGTCCTTTGCCTTACAGAAACTTTGCAATTTTATGAAGTCTCATTTTGTCAATTCTTGATCTTAGAGCATAAGCCATTGGTGTTCTGTTCAGGAACTTTTCCCCTGTGCCCAAGTATTTGAGGTTCTTCCCACCTTCTCTTCTATTAGTTGCAGTGTACCTGGTTTTATGTTGAGGTCCTTTATCCACTTGGACTTGAGCTTTGTACAAAGAGATAAGAATGGATCAATTTGCATTCTTCTACATGTTGTCCTCCAGTTGAACCAGCATCATTTGTTGAAAATGCTGTCCTTTTTCCCCCCGAACAGTTTTAGCTCCTTTGTCAAAGATCAAGTGACCATAGGTGTGTGGGTTCATTTCTGGGCCTTCAGTTCTATTGCATTGATCTTCCTGCCTGTCTGTGTACCAATACCATGCAGTTTTTATCACTATTGCTCTGCATGGATACAAAAAATGTGGTACATTTACACAATGGAATATTACTCAGCTATTAAAAACAATGAATTCAAGAAATTCTTAGGTAAATGGATGGAACTAGAAAATGTCATCCTGAGTGAGGTAACCCAATCACAAAATAATACACATAGTATTCACTCACAGATAATTGAATATTAGCCCAGAAGCTTGAAATACCCAAGATTCAACTCACAGACCACATGAAGCTCATGAAGAAGGAAGACCAAATGTGGGTGCTTCTTTCCTTCTTAGAAGGAGTAGCAAAATACTCAAGGGAGCAAATATGGAGACAAAGCGTGGGACAGAAACTGAAGGAGGGGCCGTCTGGAGACCATTCCACCTGGGTCTTCATCCCATGTGCATTCACCAACGGTAGACACTAACATGGATGTCAGGAATTGCATGCTGACAGGAGACTGATATAGCTGTCTCCTTAGTGGTCTTCCAGAGACTGACATATTCAGAGGCAGATGCTCACAGCTAAACATTGAACTGATCAAGGGGTTCCCAATGGAGGAATTAGAGAGAAGACTGAAGGAGCTGAAAAGGTTTGCGGTTCCATGAGGAGAGCAACAATACCAACCAACCAGAGCTCCCAGGGTCTAAACCACCAGCCTGGGAGCACATAGGGAGGGACCATGGCTCCAGATAGATATGTAGGGGAGGATGTAGGTGGGAGAGGAGATCCTTGGTCCCATGAAGGTTGGATGCCTAGTGTGGGGGAATTCAAGGATGGGGAGGTAGGAGTAGGGGGGTAGGTGGGGGCACATCCTCATAGACGCAGGACGAGGGGGATGGGATAGGGAGTTCTTGGGTGTAGGGGGGAATGAGGTAAGGAGATAACATCTGCAATGTAAATAAATATCCAATACAAAATTTAAAAAAGACTTTATGATACAGTTATCTCTTTATTATGTTATTCTTCATATTTCTCTATGATATCTCTGATAATATTCTTAACCAAAATCTCCCTTGATATCAACATAGTCAGATATTGTAATGATTGTTGTAAATATAGCATTGCTAGGTTTAGCAATTTAAGCCACTCTGAATGTTCCTGCCTTTTAATGGCTGTGTATAAACCATTTATATTTAATGCAATTCCTAATATGATTGGGTTTAAGTACACCATGATGGCATTTCTTTATTGTTTTCTTCACTTACTTTTTTCTCTTTTCCTATAGTCATTAGAATTACTTCTTATGATTGTTTTACCTCCACAGTTATCATATTTTCCTTAGGACTTTTGTACCTTCCACAAAGGATAGTGGAAAGCTATTAAGAATTTGATAGCCAGAAATATTGTTTTCAAAAAGAAGGCAAAACAATTTTCTTTCTTTCTTTCTTTCCTTCCTTCTATCTTTCTTTCTCTCTCTCTCTTTCTTTCTTTCTTTCTTTCTTTCTTTCTTTCTTTCTTTCTTTCGTATTTGTATTTTTATTTTGGCTGCTCTAGATTTGAAATTATATATATATTATCTTAAGAGTCATCTCTGTGTGCATTTGAACATTTGTGTGTGTGTGTGTGTATATGTGTGTGTGTATGCATGTGCATATGTGCATGTGTGCACATGTGCATTGTGTATATATACTTCTGGGTGTGTGAGGAGGCTACAGGTCAACCTTGTGGATCATTCTCAGCTGTGTCTGGAGACAGAGTCTCACTGGCATCTGATGCCCACTGATTAGGATAGCCTGGTTGGATAGCCAGCCTCAGGAATCAGGTGTCACTGCCTCCCAACCAGTCGAATTATAAGTGTGCACCACTATGTCTGGTTTTCATGTGGTTTCTGGGAATAGAACTCAAGTCCTCATATTTTCATGGCAGTTATTTTAAAATATTGTTTGACTATTCTGAATATCTGCTTATCAATTTTTTTTTGTAAAGGCAATCTTTTTTTTTTTTTTTTTTGGTTTTTCGAGACAGAGTTTCTCTGTGTAGCCCTGGCTGTCCTGGAACTCACTCTGCAGACTAGGCTGGCCTCAAGCTCAGAAATCCACCTGCTTCTGCCTCCCAAGTGCTGGGATTAAAGGCGTGCGCCACCACTGCCTGGCAATCAATTTTTATCAATTATAAAGCATCCTCTCATCTCATTTTTCTAACCCCATTTCTGCTATTGTTATCACATATTTTTTTTCATTATAAACTTTCAGTGTATTTTTTAGTCTTTTACTTTACACATTAAACTATCCTTTAAATTACAAAAAGTGGTGTTTACCTTTGTTTTTTATATGCTCTGGAGCTTTGTAACATTATAAAGAGGAACTTTCCATCTGATACCAGAGCATTCATGTCTGAAGAACTTCCTGTAGTATTTTTTTTGTCTTGAAGTGTGATATTCATCTGAGTTTCTGTTTTTATGAAAAAGTTTTTACTTTGCTTCTTCATTTAAAAGCAATTTTGCTACTAAATGCTCAACAGTCACACCACCCTCTCCCAGTCCTTGAGAGGTTTTCTTCTTATTCTTGCTTTCAAAGTTTATTAGAAATTTACTGTGACAGTCACCTTTGTTTCTGAATTTCTAATATTTGTTTCTGTTCAGTTAATTCTGTTTGTTGTAGTGGGGTGTGTGTGTGTGTGTGTGTGTGTGTGTGTGTGTGTGTGTGTGTGATGATTGCTCCTCTGAGGGTTCTTTGAGCTTCTTGGATTTGTAGATTTTATTCTCCATTCATTTTGGGAGATATCTACTCACCAGCTCTTGAAGTATTTTCTCCCCCTCCTTCTCATATTTCTTCCTTTTTGAACTGTATCTGCAAGCGAGTAAGAACACTTGATATCAAATTTCTCTTTGGTATCTATTCTATTTCCTCATCTAACATTTTTTTTTCTGTAGATAATTTCTGTTGGTTCATCTTCAAACACACTATTTGCTTGCCTGGTCTAGCCTATGAGTGGGTCATGTGAAAGAAATGCCTATTTCTAATGTCATTTTATGATTCTAGCTTTCACTTAACCTTATCATTTAACTTCACTCCCTGCTTCTTTGCACCTACCCCTAAGCTACACTACACTTTTAGATACTTGTTAAAGTTCCTTCAAAGCCACTCAGCTAATCCAACAGTTAGCTAGCCCTGGGTCTCTTTACAGTGACTGTCTAACTCTTGCTTTTGTTTTGTTCTTGTCTTGTATGTGTTTAGGAAGTTCCACTTGAAGACTTGATACTAACCTTATATCAGAGTGTACTGCAGATGAGCATAGTGTTCACAGCCTGCATCTTCCTATGTCAGTTCCTTACTGCAAGATGGTGGCCTAGCATGGTCACTGGTTGGGTTACATTTAAGTCTCATTGTTGTTTCCTGTCCCATGGGCTTAAACTCCCACTGTTGCTGGGCTGCTACCATCTGACCTGGACTCCTGTGTTTCTAGTGTCCCTGCTCATAGGCACAGTGGATTCCTTGGCCATTGACTTGTTCAGGCTAAGTTCAGGCTACTGCTTCTGAAACAGGCTGTATCAGTTAGGAAGCAGACTTGAGTCTCAGATCTCCTGGCTTAGCCTCAACTGTGGTCTGTCTGCATCTTAAGAGATTGCTTCTTTACTCTGTAGCCACATTGTGCTGTATAATGAGTGAGGTGTCATGAGTGAGAACTTTGCCTTTGGTTGACTTATGGAACAGTTCCTGGTTCTTCTTTAAGAGAAGGCATATTTCATTTCTCCTCTCCTTGTTTCTCCTCTTTGATAAAGGTAGTTCTCAACTGATGCCACATTGAGGGTTTCCTATCCCTTCTCAATGAAGCTTTTTTGTTAATACAAGAGAATGTTCCAGAAAACAAGGTCTATCCTTACATATCAATGAAGGGACCACATTGGCTTTGAAGTTTTCCACACACTTTCTTGCAGACATCCATCAGAGTCTGTTAAAGGAGAGCCCATGAGAGCCTGTGGGGATTTCCTAAGAATGGAATAGATAAGATTCGAAGTTTAAACTCAGCTCCTAACAGTTTCTTATTTGTCTCTTCATGCTCTGAGAAAGTGGTACCTGCGGTGTATCTGTGGCTCCATCAGAGGCTGCCACCTTCCAGAAGTCAAGTAACCTGGTGACCTGTGTGTGACCTTGGCTCTGAAAATGTAAGGCATATGCATCATTTATTCTGTATTCCCATTGCATCACTAGAGCGGGAACCAAGCTGTTCCAGGCATGCCACATACCCAATAGAGGCAGGATCTTCAGATAAGACACTGGTGAACTGATTTCCAGGAATGTTTCTAGGTTTTGATGTGGAACACAGTGTCTATAACTGGGTAGAATGTGGAGGCCATGAATTCAGAAGATGTTTTGGATTTCTCTAAGCTCACCACATAGTGTTCCTTGTGTGGCTTTGCATTCCTGGAAACAACAGGACTTCCGTGGATGTAGGAGTCCTGAGTAAAGAGATATCAGAAAGAGTGAGCTTTTTCAAGTTTAAAACACACCCATATTCTGCTTTAAAATTTTTCTTAGTCAATGATGCTTCTTAGCTACTTCAATGGAAATGATTGCTTGGTTTGACTCACAAGAAGAACAGAGGATTATCATAGAACTCACCCTGGCAATATACTTAAAAGAGGTTGCATATTTGCTTAGCAAACAGACATGGTTTTCAATCATGGTATCACCTCCCTAGACCAAATGGATGATAGCATTGTGTAATAGTTGTTCAATGATCTTTTGCAGATAACATCTCTGGAAGACACCATTAGCTAAAACTCTGACACTATCTGTGTTTAATATCTATGTAGACTTTGTGTGTTATATCTGGTGGATTCTTGACATCCAGAATTTGACATACAACACCCCATGATGGAGATTCTAATTAAAATGTCTTTGAGACCTGAGTGAGGTGGCACCTGAGTTTAGTGTCAACACTCCTGAGGCAGAGCAACAAGGTGGATCTCCTTAAGTTTGATACTGGAGTAGTCTACATAGTGAGTTCCAAGATATTCAGGCTATACAATGAGACCCATTCTTCTCACAATAAACAAACAAGAATAAATACAACATCAACAAGAAAATAGAGAGCCATTCTCTGACAGATTTGTGAAGTTATCTACCAGACACCAAAGAACTGTTGCATCAGTAGTATGTGCATAAGGAAATTTAGTTGTGTCTCGCTAACAGACTTTCTGTTTAGGTTTATTTTTGTCTTTCTCTTTTTCCTTTCTACTAATTTTGTTATTGTTAGCATTCACAGTAATGGGCTGTAGTGTAGTGCTTTCACAAATATATGCCATAATACTTTGAGTTTTCTAGCAGTAAAATGTTTTCTGGAAATTTAAAAGAACTTGAAATTGATATGTATCCATAAATACTTGGTGTGTATAATATTTTTCGGTATTTCTCTCTCTCTCTCTCTCTCTCTCTCTCTCTCTCTCTCTCTCTCTTTCTCTCATACACATACACACACACACACGCACACACATGCACACACGGACGCACACACACAAACACAAATACACTTGTTTTTCTCATGGCTGTAACTAATTACCTGTCAAGAAGCAACTCCAAGGAGGAAGAACTTAGTCTGGCTCACAGTTTGAGGGGAAACATACCATCGTGACGAGAAAGCATGACAGTTCATGAAGGCTCAGAGAAAGCATGACAGTTCATGAAGGCTCACAGTTATGGAGTATGAGACTGCTTGCTTCTTACTCTGATGGATAAAGAAGCAGAAAATGACTAAGCCAGAAGCAGAGGCAGGTTATAAATCCAAAGAACGATCTCACTTCCAATCCCTAAGAACTGTCTTATTTCCTTCAACAAGGCCCTACTTTCTAACGTATCCACAACTTCCTATGTAGCAGCACCAGCTGAGGATGAACTGCTCAAACCTATGGGCCTATGGAGGCATGTCACATTCAACCCATAATGATATTTAATGTAACAATCAAAAGTTTGCTTTATTACATTTATTTATTTATGTGTGATGTGTGTGTGCATCCACATGTGTATATGTAGTGTGCAGGTGTCTGTGTGTGTGTATGTATGTGTGTGTGTCTGGATATGTGGGTATGTTTGTGTATGCCAGTCCAAAGTTCAACATTTCTGTAGTGATTCTTGTTGATATCCATGACAGGGATGATATGATGATATCTGTCACTTAGTTTGAGCAGAGGTGATAGAGTGTGTACAGCCCGTGATGGTGCTAGCAATAGCTTCCCTTGGCTCTTCTTTGCTCAGTTCCTACTGGGAAGCTGGGAGTCGTCTTCTCTAGTTGACTTCCTCTTTCCTCAACTTTGTGGAACTCATTCTCACACCAGAGAGGTCTAACTACAGATGTTCCTCCTCTGTGCGCTTGGAGATTAACCTGTCTACCTATCTATCTTATCAGATTCCTCTCTCTCCCCTCATTGGCTATCAAATGGCCCGGGCATGCCACCTTCTTGCCAAATTCTTTGGTATTTCCTCTTTGCTTGACTATGGGTTCAGTGTCTTGCTCCTGGTCTACCCCCATAGCTGACCCTGAACATAGACTTGTCCCCTGGCTGAGCCTGGTCCTGCCACACAGCTATCTCTGTTCTCCTTGTGTTGCTGTTAAATTCTTGCTGCCTTCAACGATAGTTTCCAGATTCACTTTCTCTGAAGCCCTTGCATTTTGCTTCTTGTTCTCTTGCCCTAACTTCAAAACTCTCCCCCATGAGCCACGAACATAATCATAGGATGCTCATACCCACTAACCCTCTTAAGGATTCCTTGCATTGATTGGTTTGAAGGTCATTTCATCTCTTACTGCCCTGTTGAAATCCTTTGCCCCCTTGCACAGGGTGAGCAAGGTAGGGGGTGCCTGATGTGTATCTCTTTCCATTTCATACTTTCCCCATCAAGATACTTCATGCATGTATAAGGAAAGTACTACCTGCTACCCAGGCTGAAGGAGTGAGTCTTTTGATGTTGCAGAGATAGAGGGCAGGCAAGCAAGTCTGGCATTTTTTCAATGAGATTAGAAGTAAAAGTGCTGGCAGAGCTCTCTGCAAGTCTTCCAGTGTCAGGTAGAAGTGGCTAGTTACTATATGCCGGTGTTTGGAATAAAATGCTTCTCTGCTGCCTTTAATTCCCTTTGTGAGCCTATGTGTTCCTGCCCTTCTTTCATGGAATGTTCCTGCATGTCTGTCTTCTTAAGACTTTTTGTTGATCTCCTCATGGATGTCATATATCCCCTACTAACCCTAATCCTTTTCCAGAACCATTCCTGCATTGTCAATAGCATCATAGACAATACAGGTCTTATCAGTCCCTACAGACACCTATACTGAGAGCATGGGAAGTGAACATTCTTTCCATCTTCATCCGCACCCATTTCTCCCATGGCTTCTGCCTCTGAGTTGATGCTATTGCCATTAATTTCCCAAAGCATCTAGATCATGCAGCCATTCTCATCTGAGGTGTTCTGGACGCTGGGATTTCCCCTTTCAGGACCATATCTCTACTTTACACCAGCGACATGCAATATTCCTGAAGCTGAGGCCCTGTTATGGAGTTCAAGGTCCTTGCCAAGCAGGGACCTTGGTCATCATGAGTGTTTTCCCTGTGTATCTGAGAGCAGGCACTAAACAGAGAGGAGCTGCTACCGTCATTTCTTCTGAGCTGAGGCAAGGGCTCTGAACTCACCATACAGTGTACTCCATTTGTAGCACGTTCCTCTCCTCACTTGAAAACCCTGACCCAGCACTTAACATCCTGTAAAATAGCACCCCTCTCCTCTGACAGTATCTGACCTGGTTTTTGGCCACAGTTGGAGTCTGTCTTCCCTAAGGTGGCAGGTAACTTGAGCATAGGCCCCCAGCTCAAATTTCTCACACACTATTGCAATTTTCTCTCCCAGCCAGCAGATGCCTAGAGACAGGGTCTGTGTCTTGCTTGCCTAGGTACTTTCAGCACCTTGCACACAGCCTGGAAGTCACAGGTACTCAGATATCCAACTGTGTGAATTAGAAAGATCAAAGGTCCCTGGAATTGGCAACTGCAGAGAGAAATAGGGGCTACAGCTTAGGAAGAGAAAGTGCAGGCCACACAGTGGGTGTTTGTTTGTTTATTATTTATTTCTGTGTGTATATGTGTGTGTGGTTTGTGTGTGTGTGTGTGTTTATAATAAAACACAAGAAGAAAAGGCAACAAAGAAAATGCAGTTCTAACTGTTCACCTCTCCTAGTGTTCCTCTTCCTGGGAGCAGGGCCAAGGCACGTTTAGAGGAATCTAAAGTTTCTCAGGAAAGTTGGCCATTGTAAAGCACATCAAGAAGGTTGGTGTATTGCACTTTCTTTCCTGGCACATGGTTGAACAATTACACTGTGTGAGTCCTCAAGGACATTTTAGTTCCAAGATTCTGCAGAATAGTCTCGAGTAAGTCTTTGATATGGAGAAGTCCAAGACAAGATGTCGATTTGCACGGTGTAAAAGAATCCACACAAATGCAGTCTGTGTACATTATTACCTGGATGGCTCACTACAAGCCCGCTCCTGCCTGATAAACTCTATCCGCCGCCCCTGAGACGGTGGAGAAGGAGCCCAGAGCCAAGAAAGCAAGGTATGGAGCCCGGAACCAAAGTCAACAGCAAAAGAAAGATCTGAAAAGAAGGACATTCTAGCTCACCCTTTAGTTTCCTTTCATGCTTTATGGCACCTTGGAAGGAACAAAAGTTTTACAGAGAAAAGGCTGTCTTGGCAGAGAACTGCTCCCTCCTTGCTGGCTTCCCTGTGTTCTTAGTTTTGCTGTTTCCCCACAGACTAACGCCAAACGCCAGGTTGAACATTCATCTTCTCTTCCCTCCCTCCTTTTACTCCCCTCCATTTCTTTAATAGTTCTGGCAAGAAGAGCAGAAACAAATGTGACTCACTGTGCTGGGGGTGGGATGGGGGAAGCAGTTAGGTATACACCTTTCTCCACTCCTGATGCTTCCTCCTCTCTTCCTCTCCTCTCCTCTCCTCTCCTCTCCTCTCCTC
>NW_021604785.1:1687981-1694488 GCF_004785775.1 Grammomys surdaster
TCTTCTGTATTTGAATTTAAAATGAACCTCGATCTACAAGAAAAGAAGAAGAAAAGGAAAACATAAAACCAGAAACAGAAAAACGACAGAAAACAACCTCATTCAAAAACCCAGTTTTAAAAAAACCTAATTTATGTTGACTTTGTATTCTCTAGGTAGAAAGAAACTTCTCCATGAAATGAGGACTTGGAGTTCAAACTTTTAAGGAATCTGCATGTTTGCATCAATTTTTAAAAGGTTTTATAACTAATGAACTCGGATTTCTTTTGGCATGGCATAAAATCCATTTGTACAGCTTTTAATTAAGGATGCAGCCTAGGCAATTAAAAGGAAGGGAAGGGACTACATCCAAAGTCCTATGAGAACTCCAGTCGGAAAAATTATGGTAATGCTGTGTGTCCTGAAGCCGTCTCTGAGTGTCACAGAATGGTGAGGAATCACCCCCACAACACGAGGACAGTCTGCATAAGGCTAATAATTAGGAACATTTCATTTTGATGTGCATGGGCCTTGTTTACCTCTAATCTCACTGGCATTCGCTGGGGGACTGGGATCTAGCAGGAGGATCATCTAAAATTGAGTTTAGAAAGCAGAGACTGGGTCAAACTCCCAGTCCATAATACAAATACTGCAGTTGCCTCATAGACAGGGGAATTCCTAATGTGGGTTTTAATATTTAAAGTTGTCAGTGCCATTATTGAGAATATTAGGATGCTTTCGTGCCTAACTGATTAAAATTACATTTGGAATAATAAATGACACGTAATGTACAAATAGCTGTCTACACTCACATTATTTTTTTAAGTCTGAAAATTCTTAACAACTGTGATAGAAAGTGGCCTGAGGTACTTCAGAGACACTTTGGTTGGGGTGGGGGAATACAAACTTGAGCCAGCTGTTATGTTGTAAAAGAGTTTGACACAAGTCTGGTAAGAGCCTCTGCCTTAATCAAGTTGAAGGAAAGTCTCTTCTGCAAACCCAGGCACACTTCCTTCCTGAGTTCTGGATGAGTGAAGATTTTTGTTAAAATAAGTTTTAGCTCTGTTTGGTCAATCCAGCCGTCTGGTTGACTGAGTCCAAGCCTTAGTGTTTTCTTAAATATACAGGACAAACTTCAAATGTATTATGTGTGCTTGCCAAAACAATACTGGTCCTTTTCAAAACCACCTCAGTTCCATTTTCTTTCCAAGAAGTATTTATTTTTACTTTATGTGTGTGCACAGATGGGTGTAGGTATTCTTATTTTTGCATACTGTAGATGTATATGCGGATGGGCATATGTATATGTACATGTATATAACCCTGTACTTTGTGCTTGTGGTGTCCAAGGAAGCCAGAAGAGGGTATCAGATTATCCTAGAATGGGACTTACAGATAGTTGTGAGCTGCCATGTGGGTGCTGGGAACTGAACTCAGGTCCTCTGTACGATCAGGCAATGCTTTAACCACTGGGCTATCCCTCCAGCCCTTCAGTTCAATTTCTTGAGAGTCAAAGCCACACTTAAAGCAGAACCTTTTGCTGTGTCACTCAGAACATTGGGTTCCATCCTTCCTAGGTAGTCCTCCTGGTGAGGAAGACTAACTCAGACCCATGCTAGGATTCCACATCCCAAGTGGAAGTTTGAAAGGCTTCTTGAGGTGTACAGGCATCACTTGGTAATATTCCCAATTTCCCAGGCAAAGCACCAGAAAGACCTCTGGGTTCTTCCCTGTCCTCACTCCAAGCGCACCTAGAGACTGGGAAAGATGGTCCATGACCTGGAATAAAGGTCTAGATAAGCCTTAAATGCTCTGGGCATGAGAGATGGTAAAGCCACTGCCTTCTTGAACACACCAGCTTCTGCTTTATTGTGAACATGACAATTCTAAAAAAAAAAAAGTTCAAGTATTTTTCCAAACAATTTTAGCTTTTGAGAAAAATGATTGGCATGTGCAAAGTACTCCCATACACACCAACCCACTCCTGCCCGCTCTTATTAACACTTGCATTAGCAAGGGACCACTGTGGCAGGCAGTGGACTGCTAGACAATGATGAGCTAGTCCACAGCTGACAAGAGAGCTCCCTCTTAGGGGGGACAAATTCCACAAGTCCCAATAAATGAGAAACAATGTGGTCTTCCCCTGGCAGCATCACTCAGAAGAGCTTCTTGCCCCCAAACTCCCCTGTGACTCACCTCTTCATCCCTCCTTCTCTCTAAAAATAGGGATGGGATCATTTATTCCCGTTTACAATTATGAAATTAAAATGGCTCCCCAGTGCCTCCTCTACTACACACCAACCTATTAATCTGCTGTGCCCTGCTTCACCTGCAGGAGCTACTCAAAAAAGCTCAAGGCCTAGGAAACCTTCATGCTATAGATGGTTTTGACTTGCACAACCTTGTCACTAACTCAGTGTTCTGGACCATAGCATGGGCTTCAGGATGGGATCGCAGTTCCTCTGATTCCCACTTGTCTGACCTGGGTTAGTGCCCACCAAGTCTTCGAAGACCAAAGTCTTCTTAGTGGGGTGTTTATGGGATGAGTTGCTAGATTGCGTGTGTGGGGTGGTAGTGAATATGCTCAAAACACATTGTATGAAGTTCTCAAAGAACTAAAAATGAGATGTAAAAAGGAGCACACACACACACACACGCACACACACACTATATTGCTTATCCAGGAACTATCACTAACACACAGACATGGAAATGAACTGGGGTCTATAAGTTTCTAGCACTGGCATTTTGGGATTCTTTACATTTTAAGCTCTATTTTTCTTGTCTTGCTTTGGTTCCAGCCCCCAGCAGGCAATGACCATCTGAGCTGACTTCTCTTGCAACTGTAAAGACCCCGTTGCTCACTTGTCACGCTGGAGGACCACTCTGGCTCTTTGGTCAGGAAAGAGCTGGCTTATGTGAGTCACAGTTATTCTGTTTTTCCAAATCAAGCATGTCCCCCCACCCCCATACACACACTCTTAGGGCAAAATTCGGTTAATGCCCCAACTGCTTTGAGTGTTGAGACTTCATCTCTTGTATAAGAGAATTACCTGTTCTTTTTGAATGTTTGAAAAGTATCACCATAGAAATTTCAATCTTTCATTGATAAAATTTAAACCTATAATTCACCCCCACAGGTCTCTCTAGTCCCAGCTTATATATGCATGTGGTAAACTCATGGGCATCCTGTTACCAGAGTTTCACATTTATATCACTACTCTATGGTTTTCCCCCTAAACTGTCGTTTATTTGGCAATTCTCTTAGCTCTTTCAATGTGTGTCATTCTGTTTTTCTAATTAAGACGATTCAAATATCTTCTTGATGAATTGTTCTTACTGTAATGTAAGGTAATTATTTTAATTTTAATTCTTATTTTCTCTGAATCAGTAGTGTGTTTTTCCTTTTAGTTGGATTTTACAGTTTACATGTATTTATTAAGGATGCTTTTAGGTCTCTCTGCGGTATATTTTTATAAGAAGCATGTGATTTTTAAATGCTACTGATTTTCTGACTTTGATATATCTTTATTATATTCAGTAATGTACACCTTTAGAATAAGGACTACCTAATTTCCTGCACTCTGTTTACCAACACTTTCCTTTGTGTGTGTTCTTCTTCCACATTCTCTAAGAGTTTCTTTCTTCCTTTCTTCCTTAGTCTTTTTGTTCCTTGCCGTTCCCTCCTCCATCCCTCTCTTCCTTCCTCCCTCTCTCTTTCTTCTTTCTTCTTTTTGTTCCTGTATCCTTCATAATTGTCTCTAAGGATCTGGGAGATTAGATTGTATTCCTTATTTAGTTGGTTAACTGAAAGTATTTAACTTTTGTTTCAGAATAATAAATGTGAGCCCAAACTTGGTGTTGTGAGCCTCTAATCATAGGTACTTAAGAGTCTCTACAGAGCAAGTTCAAGGCCATCCTAGAGAACTTAATGAGACCACACCTCAAAATAAAACAATCAAATGTGTTGGAGCTATGGCTCTTTGAGAGACACGTTTCAAGCAAGCGAGAAGCACCAGGTTCAAACCCCAGCCCGGCTATAAAATAATAAAATGAGCAGTCTTCACATCTATGTCTCATTTCTGCACAAAATCAGGGCTCTGGCTAATTTAACCACTAATAAACCAACTCTCTGCCTCACCCCATCTTCCATGTTACTCTTTTCTGGGGTTGAGTTCACTGTATAAAGCACACACAATTAATTATGAGTGCTTATCGTCAATAATTAATTAAATCTACTGATGCATTTCATCAATATCTGTTGTACCCCCTTTTCCCCCTGAGCTTGATTTCATTCTTGCTGAAGTAAGTCTATAAGGCTTCTTTCAGTGACGATCTTCAGGTGGCAAATTTTTTATTCTTTGTTTATTATCTAAAACTAACTTCAACTTTCTCCTCCTCCTCCTTTTTCTTCCCCTCTTCTCTGCCCCTCAAGTGCCCCAAGCTATCCATGAACTCCTTGATCATCCTGACTCTATCTCCCAAATATTATGTATTTCCTTTATTTTTCCTTTTCATTTTTTTCTGCTTCTAAATAATAGTCATCTAAGTACAGAATTCAAAACATGATAATGTTTCTCTCTCATACTTTGAACTACTCAAGGCTGTTCTCAGTGTCTGGGCTTGTTTTCTGCCACAGAGACCTCTTTTGTCCCTCAGCCTTTCTCATAGTAAGTAACTTCCCAGAAAGCTATCTCGAAGCTCTCCAGTCTGTCTGACTTTGCTGGTGTTCTGTGGTTTTCCTACAGTGTATTACTGATTTTTGTTCTAGTAAATTCTCAGACCACCCTTTCAATCTGAGCATTTCTTTGTGCCTTCAGTTTGAGGTGGTTCTTGGATATTAATATCATGAGATAATGATTACCTACTGTAACCCTTATCTATGCTTTTGGAATTTTAAATAACACCGATGTTTAGTGATTCTGGAAGAGTCTCAGAATGTCTTCTTGCCTGCTTTTGCCCTTGTTACAACCCATGCTTTCTTAATGCTGTTTTTGGGATGTTCTCATTCTGCTTTCTGGGCTTACTTCTGTTGGTACGTTCAACAGAATGTGCTTCCAAGTGGCCTCCTCAACAACTTCCATTCTGATTTTCATCTTTGAAAGTCCCTACTGGTCCTATTTCACCAATGTCACTTTGACCTAATGCTTCTTTGTGTCCCAATTCCTTGTCTTTTAAAATAAGTAAAGAACTGAGATACAATTCTGTTGCTCTAAAATCTCTTTTTCTCCTCTGAAGATTTTAGAAATGTTCCTATTTTGACTTGCTTTGGAGTAAGTGCTTTCTCTAGTGACTGTGCCATGTTTGCTCAACACCCAGTCACTGCTGCCTCCTGGGCTTGCTGTATTTCTAGTCTGCAGAGAGGTGAGTCCCTGAGCCCCTTTCTACTCCCAACCTGACTTGACTGGTCTGTTATCACCGTATGGTTCTTCTGTGCCATGTTAAACTCAAATTCCTTCACTAAGAGTTGCTAGGGATACTGTGAATTCTGTAACTGTTGTCACTATGGGTGGGCTTGGGCATGAGGGTGTCTCCATTGTCTCATTCTCTCCAGAAGGCAGCTTCTAGTGAAGAGCAAATATCCATGGCCCAGGTGTCACCTTTCAGACATGGGAATCTCCAGCAGAGGTTCTACGGAAGGCCTATGTGTTCCACAGAACATAGGTAGAGTGGTCACTGGCTTCTGCAGTAGCTCCTATGAGTCTCACATGGAAGCTTCAGGCTGAGCCTACTTTCCGTCTATTGTCCTGACAATGAGAGCCCAGAGGGCTTGGACTCTAGTTTTGTTTTTTTTTTGTTTTTTGTTTTTTTGTTTTTTTTTTTTTCCTATGGGGTTATTCTTATTGATTCCTCTCTTGATTTATCTGTCACTCTTGTGTGCTTGGGATGAGAGGTGACAGGCTACATACAAATATCAATATGTTAATGGCTATTAGTTTTTCCCATAATTATTGTTTTCCACTCACCTGCTGCCAATGTGGTGAAGGTGTGGAACTGGTTAGAGGGGTGTGGTCACAGGTATGAGTGTGGATATAGGTTTGGAGATTTCGATATAAATATGGAGACAGGATGTGAATGTGAGTATCAGAAACTGGGGTGTGGGTAGAGCAGGGGTGTTGCTGGAGAGTGGATCATGTAAAGGTGAGATGACAGCCCACGTCACGCCTGTGGTCAGGAATTAGAAAGGGACGATGCACAGCTGCCTCCTCTCCTTCCTCCCTCTCTTCTGCTGGCCCTCCCTCCATTATCCCCTCCTTTCTTCTTTTCTTCATTGTTTTCTCCTTCTATCCACCTCTCTTTTTCTCCCCTTTCTCCTTTGAATGTCTTCCTATATAGACTAGGTTGGCCTTGAACTCTAAATTCTCCTATCTCAGTCTCCTGAGTGCTGGTTAGACATCTAAAACTAGAACAATCTATGATCATTATAAAACACTAGAAAGATAGAGAAAAGCATAAAAAAATTAAAAAACATACTCTTAAATTTCTTTTGATATATATATATATATATATATATATATATATATATAT
>NW_021604785.1:1694588-1710085 GCF_004785775.1 Grammomys surdaster
ATATCTCCCCATATGCTCCCTATCAATGACATGATGGTTTATACTTATTTTACATTAATGTGATAAACACAATATTAAATATATTTTCTTTTATCTTCCTCCTCAACATATGGTCATCTTTCTAGTCACTAAAAATTCTCTTCAAACCAATCTCCTGTGTTTATTGTTTGTCCATGTTTCAATGGCTGTCTCTTAATTTAATCAATCTTACCACTGTGTAAGTCACATTCAGTTTTAAGTCTGAAAAATAGTACAGTGATTATTTGAGGTCCTGTGGTAGTCCTCTGTTACCCGTCCCCACTTCCTTGTTCAGATATGCCCCTATGTCAGACCAAACTGATGTCTGCAGGATTAGCATGAGAAGGAGCCTGGTTGGGGGAGCTTACGTCTATTTATTGTCTAACAGGAGACAAGTAGTATACACAGGCAGGGTGAGCATGCAAGTTCCAAAGGCCATGTCTTGGGAATGTTTCTTTCAAAGAAAAGAGTGCTCATGAAAGGGTTTCCAGAAAATACAGGGTATCTGTAAGTATGGGTATGTAGAAAGGAGGTCAGGAGAAGGCAGGACAAACATAGAGACTCAATGAATCATCTCCATGAGAGGAAGGGGTACTCAGCAGGAGAGTGGGAACATGAGTGACAAGAAAGCATCTGGTCTACAGATGAACAGCCAATTTCCCAGGATGCATTTGCTAATTACAGGCTACAAGGAGGAAGAAAGTATTGTGGACTCAATGGAACCCTGAGGTCAAATCAACCCTTTCTCCCTTGAGTTTCTTTTGTCAGAGTATTTTCTTTTATATATTATATCAATGAGAAAGTCACTATGACACAGGATGAACAATGTCAGAGAAGCTATGAGAGCCAGGGGTAGGAGGTCACCTATTTCATGAGAGCAAAGGACAGTGGAAAAGAAAGTGATATGGGAAGATTAGAATTCTGCCTAAGACATGTGACATTGGGTCTGGCTAGCAATGCTGAGGTCTGGTTCATTCCACAACTCCAGACTTCATAAGAGATACCCAGGCTGCAGCCATGTGGTTTTCAAAGCCTTGTATTGCAGAGGCTGAAAGGAAAGAGTTAGGAGGCTGGAGTCAGCCCTCAGGGACTCATGGGAATATCAGGATGAGATCTGTGGCACCAGACTGGAGATCACACACTAAATGGATACAGAGTAGGACCCAGAGCTGATAGAGATCTCAACAAACCAGAGAACCCAATCCAGACAGGTGTGGACTGCAAGAGGATGAAGAGGAATATGGAGATGACAGGATACAAAGCCCCAGAGTGGGACCCCACACCCCAGCCAGAGACCTCCATGTCTCACCACTGCAGAAAGAGATCAGCTTGCATGGGTCAAGGTAGGGTCTGGGAACACCTGTGCTGCTCAGGCCCAGGGACTCTAGGCAGCTGGTTCAGTGACATCATATAAGCCCTTTAAGCCTCGACAGGAACCCACACAGATTGCAGCAATGTTGACACCATTGTGTGGGTCCCTCATCAGTCTCGGGGTTAGAGTAGCTCTCCTCCTTTGAGAGCATGCATGCCTATCAGAGCAAAGTCTGGAACCAGAAGGAACTGCACTCAGTGCAGTAAAGCCAGCTGGCATTTGACAGCAGGTGCCACCCTGGGGTGGGTGGCAGATGGAAGGCAGAGCCCAGGTGTCCCATTGTGCCTTCCTGATGGAGGCCTCAGACATGGATACAAAGGAATTCAAATTAGTAGTAGAGAAAAAAATCACTGGGGACTAGCAGGTGCCCAGTGTTCCAGTGAGCAGTCCAGTGTCACTCGGAGGCTCCTCAGGGCAGAGGAGCCACACATTGGCTGCTTTTGCATTCCAGTGAATGGTCTCAGTATCACACATCACAGCCAAGAATGGATGCAAGCTGTAAATCAAAAGCATAAAATATATGAATGGAGAGAAAATGCATTCTGGCTGTAAGAAGAGACATCTGTTGGGCTCCATATAATATAATTAACAACTGGAACCAAGTGGAAGCAGAGGATTGCCCTGAGCCCCCTGGGAAGAAGCCTGTTTATTGTGATGACCTCATGAGGCCCAGGAAGAAATTGACAGGGTCATCTGAGACCACCAGGAGGGAAATGCTTATGCTGGGAGAAGGGATGCTCCCTGCTTAAAAATGTGTGCATACCACTCAGAAACAAAGAGGGGCTGGGCCAGCTTGTATAGTGACATCATTCTGCTCCCTGACACTTTTAGTGATGGATCATCAAAGGCTCTGTTGCCTCTTCCTTTCTAGGAAAATACACCTTGGATGTCCATGCTCGCTAGTCCACGCCCCAAAGGCCCTCCAGTCTGTGACAAATTACCATGAGTTCTTTCCTTCTGTTAAGTCAGACCACATGTGACACCGAGAGACAAGAGTAACTTTCAACTGCCTTTTCTTTTTTGTTGGGATGAAGAAATAGCTTGAGAGGTTGTGAGAGTGGCAAAGGTTCCCACTGATGATGCAGGTTGCATAAGCTATGCCTAGGTCCCAGCCCTAAGCACACCAGGCATGGCTCAGTGCAGTTGCCGTTGTCCTTGGAAGTGACAGACTCAGATGGCTGTCTTAAGGAAGCATATTGATTGTCTCTTTCGCTGTAAAATGACTTAGAATCAGTGGACTGGACTACAAACTTAATGCTAGGAGGTTCATGTGGGGTTTGAGGCAACTCAGAGCAAAAGGCTTTGACCATTAGGTTTGCAGCAGTGAGCTCCTGGGAAATGAATCAAACATGCAAGCAAGTTTAATGAACACTTTTCTTTCAGTGTATCTCGGATGAATGTAACTAACTGTAAGGAGGATTCATTGTGAATTATCTTCCAATGTCCGACTTCTTCCAACCCCCATCACGTATCCAGATGAGAATGCTGGGCAAGCCAAGTGCCAGGGTTTCTGGAGTGTTCCTGACTGCTCATCTTCAGATGGCTTGAACGTCTTTTGCCAAGCTCCAACAGACTTGTCCTTTCTTCTCAGGAGTCTGCGGCAGGTTGTTCTTGAATACACACACACACACACACACACACACACACACACACATATTCAAGTATAGGAAACCTATACAACTCACAGCATTGCTGTAGGTGTAGCTTGTGGTAACCATAGCACATGTGCAGCAGTAGATGGCCATAGTTAACTGAGCACACTAAATGTTTGGCTGTGCACAACAGCATAGTCCTTTGAAGGCCTGCAGTGCCTGCTTATCTCTTGTATCAACACAATTCCTCAATCCTCCAGGTGCTTGAAAGAAACTATGTGTTGAGCTTCCTCTCAACCATCAGTGATGAGCAAAGCTCCCCATCTGAAGCAGTTGCCAAGAAGGAGAATACAGCCTAAAAAGATCTTTATGATAGATTCTATGAATACAGTAGAGGATTGAAAGAGATGGGGACAGCATGGTAAACATTCTTAACTGTCCTGAAAATGTTCATACTCCTCCTTTTTTGTATTTTAAAAATTGATCTGACTTGAAGGAAATCATGTCCAGCAAAATCAAAACAAACCAAGAAATAGGATGAAACCCAGACTTGTCTTCTCCAGCAACTGCTCTGAAGGGTGGTCTTGAGCCACAGTTCTGGTGGATGAGATAGAGAGGGGGTTGTCTGAGGGCCACTGACTCTTCAGGTGCCTCCTAGCTCTTCAGCTCTTCCATCTAGTTCTCTGAGATGTGAACAGGAGGCTTAAGTAGCCTGTGATTGCCATAAATATCTAATGGAATGGAAGAACTAATAAGGGTGACAGAGAAAAGAAGATCTGAATTGAAAGCACAGAGCACCCTTTGAACCCAGCTTCAACCTTTTCTGCTTTATAAGGGGAACTTGACCTGGCAATCTCATAAAGCCCTTTTCTTCCACAGGCCCTGTCATATCCTGAAGTACTAGGAATGATGCTGCAGACCCATCCTGCCATTATTTCCTTCTCCATGCAGGCAGCACACTACTGTGCAGCACACTGTACTGTGAAATCCCCTCCTGGTCTGCTGCTCCACACTAACTACCTGTAACAGTCTCTGGCTCATTGCACCAAGTCTTGTGGAGTCTGTTTGCCCTGGTTTGAGTGACATCATTTGAGTGTGAGATTGGAGGCTCTTTTAGCTCTGATCAGAGCCCAATAATTGAGCATGCTCTCCAGCTCCCTGAATATTTTGGCGCCTTTACATAATCTCCTTCTCCCGCCATTTTTTCCTTCTGAAGAGCTAAGACTACTTACTGTCTCAGAGAAGGAATATGGACTGTCTCAACAGGTGGATTGTGCTGATGTTTATTGGTGCTATCTGGTCCAGGGCATGACATGAACCCTTCATAAATGCTGGCCACCAACAGCAGTTGTTATCCATTGGGTCCATTCTCTGGGAAGTATTTAGGTTTTTCTGAGTTTGTGTTTCAATAACCCCTGGTTTATAGACATGCACGAAGAAGGCATACATTTTAAAGGACTGTTGATAGAGGCACGTTGTCCACCTACTGGATGGTAAGCCCCACATCAAGAATGTTCTAAAACATCACAGGACTCAATGAATTTGGCTAGGAATTTGAATAGGAAGAAACCTAGCCAAACGCTGAGTACCAGTAAATGGGAAATGTTGGGGTCAGAGATGGATTCAACTTGTGCTCTGGTCTTTGTCCAGTCTCCAGGATTTACAACTTGTTAAGGAATGACAATGGCCAAGGTCTTTCAATTAAAGAAGTTGACATGAAAATCTCCATCTTTGTTTTATCTGCCAGTAAGATCATGGTGGAGGTGGTTTCCTTCTTGGTGACCTCAATAATTTCTAATATTATAGAGAATCAAACTTTGTTTCCCCAGTGGTATCAATTCTTTATTCAGTTAGAATCCTTTTAGAGTAGTCTCGGTGCATATGATGCAAAAGTAGGCACAGAATCCACACGCCCTTGTTCCTCTCATTTCTATCAACTGATATGAGTGCCTCTCAGCCAACGGAAATGTAGCTAATGGAATTCGGGATGGGGGTGGGTTGAAGAATGAGGCCACCTGACAGAGCAGCCTTCCCTGGCCTGTGGGCACCATGGAGACTCACACGGCCATCTTGAGCCCACATTGCATCCCTGCTGCCGGCGCCAGTTAGAACAGCTCATTCCTGTCTCCCAATGAGTTCTGACTGAACGCCATCAACCATATGACAGGGTCTAACAAATATCAGCACTCTGCCAGGTTCAATAAACACCCTTTTCAGGGTAATGGTCTTTAATGAGGACACCAGCCATCAGCTAGGTTGGGAACACACTGTAATTATTACTGGGCAAAGATGTCTGGAAGGAGACCTGTAAGAATAAGGATCAGGACAATGCAGGGGGGAGGGAAGCTCATAAAGAAAAACTACCCGAGCTCTAAACTTTGTGCTGGCAGTAGGGAAAAAAATAATAACTCAAGTTTTAGGGATCATTTCCAAAACAATGTCAACAATTTATCTAGGGATCTAGGGGTTAAATAGTCACTCATGTAATCCGTGCCAAATTTTATACATCTATAATTAAGTCAATGAGAGAATTGGTAACTTGCTTGATGGAGCACTTGGCTAAATTGGATCTATTACATGGAGCGAGGAGCACCTTCCATCAAAATAATCCTTTAGGGTCTGCCGGGAATGTCATGGATGTTTCCATCATAGCAGCTGAGACAGCCTTTGCCCCCAAGGAGCTCAATATATTATGGCTGTGTTTGTGTATGGCTCATCTTCCCAATTAAAAGACTGAAAGGTTAGACATCACCTTAGACACAGCCCTTGAGCACGGAGAAGGGGGGCTGCTTCACGTTGGGTTGGGGAGGTAGACTTGGCTCATTGAAGGAGATGTATTGTATTGCATTTATTCGTGGAAGACTAATTTGTTGATTGCAGGCACTGTTCAGGTGCTGAAGTGGCCCCGGGGAGGCAGGAGTGACTAAGACCCAACCCTGTCCACTTGATGACAAAGTCAAGTGTGGGAGACTTAATAGGTCTAGAGGACAGGGAAGATTTTGACAGGTAGGAGAAGGCAAGGGAAGCGCGCTCTGTAAATTGACACAATACAAGTGACTGAGATGGTGATTTGCACAGAGGAAACAGTCAATATGGAGAAAGGGCTCAGTTGTCACTGAATACCTAGGGTGTATCCCAAACAAAGTGACCAGAGCTTTGCAAATTTTGTATGAAGAAGAGCTCATAGCAACTAGAAGTATTTTTTATTATAATTTAATGGATGCAGAGATAGTAGCTGGGGAAACTTAACAAATCTCCTAGATGCATATGTCAGGTAAGGAACAGTGCAGAATGTAGAGTCTTTCTGGTAGGGTTTCTATATGCATTGTGGCTAGCCCTCCAATCTGCCTACTATAAGGGTTATATACAGAGGACAAGGACAATCAGGTGGGAGCCATTAGAAGCAGGACTAAGTAAGACTACCAATACCTAAAAAAATCTACTCAGGTAAATGACATGTTTGGTAGAAAGAATGATCAGGCAATATGTCCTGTCAATGGCTTGAGGTTGAAGGATGGAATCAGGAACGTTGGAAAGGTCAGCTGAGAAGGTGGATGATCTGTTGGTCCCAAGTAGATACTAGAATGACTGAGGAAGCGAGATGGAATGCCTAGGGATTCAGGCATGGCAAGGAGACTAGGGAAGGCATCTCATGTAGGAGCTGGCTCTCTTCCAGGGTCCTATCAGCAAACTGTTTAAGTCAATTGGTGCCCCAGGGAGACAAGTACTCTCTTTCCCCACTTGCCTCCAAATAGGTTAATAGGCTGTTTTCAATCCCATCCCAAATATATAGACAACAGTAAATGAAAACTAGAAAACAAAAACTGGTTTTAACAGTGTACAGAATGACTCCAACACAGGAGGAAGTGGAAAGCCTGGGTAATTGTTGAAACCATTGAAATGACAAGTAACACTTGCTATGAAAGTTTCTAAGGAGGATCCCCTGGGGGTCTGTGGTCAGTGTGGCTTTTTCAAATGGGCAACACATTTTGGGAAGACACAGGGCTACCCTAGATGAAGCGAATGGCCTAGACTTCCTCTGTTTCTGGAACTGTGATCCTCAAATCAAACAATTGCTTTTGAATCGGAAATCATCCCTCAGATGGCCAAGAGTTTTCTTGGTCTCTTTCCAGCACAGTGTGCACTCAGGAGAAGGTAGCACTTCTAATACTACTCAAAGACAACTGTAATTAGAAAATTTCAATGTGCTATAGGCAAATATACTCCAAGATCAAGCAGAATGCACAGAGAAGTTCTTCTTTGTTACTTTGTTATCAAGTATAGGGCAGAGACCTAACAGCTAAACAGATTCTGATTTTAGACCGTACCACTTGGCCTTGCAAGATTTGCTCCCCAACACCGCCTCTTTTCCCCCTAGAAACTGACCATAATGCAATGCTTAGGGCGTGGGTTGATAGTTTCATCTTGGTATTTTTTTTTAAAACACAGATATTTTAAATCAGGGTACACATTAGCAGCAGAGTCTTATGGAAATAGCTAAGCACAATGATACATGCTGGCAACGTCAGCCCTTAGGAGGCTAAGGCTAGAAGATTGCCAATTCCAGCAGAGTCTGGGCTACCTAGTGATATCCTGTGTTCAATAAATAAATAAACATAACTAATATATAAACAATAATTGAAGGCAGTGATTTGAATACTCTTTGTGAAAGAGGTGGATACTTATATAGAAAGTAGTTACAGGCTGTAACATGTGTCTCTGCTAAATCAACTAAGGACACCTAGGGCAAAGGCATTAAGGAATCTCCCCCTTATCCACATGACAACGGAACAGTGAAATCAGCATAGTTCTTGGGAATATAGATTAATTTTTTTTTTTTCTGAAAGAGGCACTTTGACTTTTAAGAGAATCGTAGCCTGGCAGTTCATAAAGTACTTGGTTTCCCCTAGCTCATCAATGACAAAAGGGAATCTACAGCTTATCCGTATTCTAGGAACTATTTTTAATGGGTAATGTATTGGTTTTCTCCTTTTATTTTGGATTCTGTAGGTGACTTTAATTGTAGTAACACTGAGAAATTAATTTTCTTTCAGACTTCCAGAAGAAGTACCCTCTCTGTTCTCATAATCATTTACAAATACCTATTTGTGACTATTTATTATTATTATTGTTTTCATTATTATAGTACATTAGAGAGTAAAATAAGTTCCTGCCACCAAAATGAATTGACTGATGTATCAGTAATAGGAAATATATTGTTCAGCACTAAGCTTCTAGATTGTCAGATAATAAAAGAAAATTTTAATAATTTAAAGGAAAAAGGATATTTAATAATCAAAATTTTTGAAACAGACAATATATTTAGTTCAACACATGAATCATGGAGAGTGATTCTTTTGGAAGCAGACAGCCAACCCTAAACATCCAAGAACAATTAAAAAGTGGTGGTTTTTGTAAATTACTCCCAGAAGTTTCAGAAATCTTTCCTTTTAGTCATTGTGGTCCAGTGAACCATAAAGCCATTATGAAGGAACCAGAATACTAGGGAGGAAATTGAAACACAGCAGTAATTAACAGTAGGAATATGTCAAAATAAAAATGAACTGGGAAGAGGATGGCCATCACGTGTTCAGCATAGGAGAGAAACATTTACATATCCTCAAAACCAAGTAGAAGAGTCGTAGACACTCAGCATGAACATAGGTTCAGTCTGTCATCAGCAGGCTTGACAGGGAGAGCTAGGTAGTGTTTTTTAAAATGTGTAGGAAAGTGTCTTCAAAGGCTTGCTTTTCACTTAAACAAAACTAGTCCATTTTTTCTAAAATACTTTAATTAGCATTAATGTACATTTTTATTTGTTTTAGGATTGAGTTAACAGCCTCCATTTTAGATCTCTGCCTCTAACTTCTGTATGCTTAATGCCAACGAAGAATAATTGAGAAAACCCCAGAAAAGGAGCCCCCATTGCAAACACAGATTTCCCTGTGGGTTCCCGAATACTTTACAGCAAATGTTAAAGATTTATTGCACATGAACATCAAACATGGTTTTACTACAATTCTCATTTGGATCAAATTGACACATTTTACACTCATTTTAGCCTAATGAGATTCTTTCTCTACATATTATATTCCAAGTGACCCTGTACATGAAATCTGTGGCATGGAGCAAACCCATTGATATAACAAAGTCCTGTTATTACTGTTTTTTTAATTTATAAAAGGGGAAAAAACAGCTAAGCAAAACCATCAGTCTTCAACAAATGAACATTGTAATCGATGCGCATCAGAGGATTCAGATGTGGTGTACACGGGTCCCGTTATATATGAGGTTTAAATGTAGTGTTGGCAGCTAAATTCACCCCCGCTAAGATTATAATCTGAATATTCAATGGTTCAGGCGTATTTCATAATTCAAATTGAGGGACTTAGTAATGACAAAGCTACAATCTGAACAGGCGTAGGAAATTAGATTTGCGGTTCATTTTTAAGTCTTTGCTAACAGGCTGCCAGGATTCAATATTTACTCTTGTGCACAATTGCTCACTCTCAAAGTCAGTCTTAGAAAATGTTCTTGCTGCTTAATCCTGACGATGGGACGTGAGATGACGGGGGCTGTACACAACAGCTGCCATGCCTTCCGAGAAGCGCAGTAGGTGACCTTGAAGTGAGGTGAAAGGAAACCAGAAAATGTTAATTAAAATTATTAGCGCTGTTTGAGGTGCTTATCTTGTTTACTGCTAAGGTGTTGCTCCCTTCTGCATAATTACGGGTAATTTTCCTTACTTTCAAGTTCGTAATTTTAAATATCACAAAGTTTTATCTTCTAGATGAAGTAATTCATTATTTGTCTGTACGTAACTGCTTGATGTTTTAATCAATATATGATGTGACTTCCATGACTCTGCTACAATTTATCTGGAAGTTTTATGTATATATTTGTAGTGGTGGATTGTGAGTGGCACATGAATTAAAATCTTTCTTTTAATAAAAAAATTTTTTGTTGGGATTTCAGCATTGCTCTGGGTTTTTGATGTGGGGACTGAAATTGTATTGATCTGCTCACTCATATTTCTTTCTATGTAAAACTTTGCAGGCCAGGAATACCGGCAAGAGAAACTTCTCTGAAGTCTCTTCTATTTGGAAACAAAATACTCCTGTCACTTAATCCAAACAAAAACAAAGTATATTTTCACAAGCTGTCAAATGAACAAAGAAATAAGTCTTTTTATACTATCAAGTATTCATAATCTAAGCAGTCCATTCTAATGCTTCTTGGTAAGAAAGAAGACCACATCATAACTTTAAAAAAAACTGTCATATTAACCTTAGCTATCAGAAGTCTGAATGCTTAGCTACAATTGTGGAACCTTCAGATTAAATTTCCTATAATGGTTTTATACCATCCCTTTTTAAAAAATTTTTCTCCTTGGAAAACAGAGACAAGTCTAGGCTAGAATTGCTTTTTCCTTGTTTTTATAAATAAGATTGCGATATTTTTTCTTAAGAAACCTGATAAAAGATTATAAAAACTATTTTCTTTTTTGCAGAAAATCAGTGATTAAGTTAATCAGTGATTAATTTAAGTCATCCCAGGGTACATGGCTTAAATTATAGCAAAACAGAGCTCGGCATCAATGTCAAAGGGCCTCTTCAATCTGTTTCTTGGTTTTAGCTCAGCGCTGGCTGGATGGAGGCCTGGCTGCTTGTAAACCAAGAACTATGAAGTAGCAACTGTACAGAGTATGACCTGTGTCCCTGAGACCATCATTTAATTCTATTTAGAATAGCTTGACACCAAAATTAAGAAAATGGAATATTCTAGACCAGATTAGAATAGAACTTTCCCCAGTTCTTTAGGGAATACAGAAAGAAGACTCCTGGAGGATAAATTAGACCAGTGTGGAGTTCGTTACAGCTGTTCCCTGAAGGATACTGAACTGCCTCTGGAGAATTGAAAACCTCTCAGAGACTGTCCTCAACTGCCCATGATTAAGACCCTACTCAAATGCTTTCTCTCACATTCAGTAATTGTGAGGTTCTGCAACCTCCACATGGGGAAGCCTTCAAAGTCTCTAATGAAGAAATGACAGGGGCCTAATAAAGGATGTTTGAGAGACCCACTCACCCACTGACCCACCCAGAGATGGAGCTATTCTGCTTGGGCACAAAGCACCCTCAGATGGCCTTGCTTGTCTCCTTGAAGGTACCAGTCCCCACTTGCTGCCAAAATCTATCAGGTTGGTTCCTTAGCCAAACCCCATCTTCTGTCTTTCAAATGTCTCTCAGACCTTACCATGCCAATTTAAAATCTCTCCTCTACTTTCTCTGTGCTCTCAGTGAATGAAAACACTTGTATAGGCCTCTTGCCTTGATTCTCTTCACACTGTTGACCCACCACACAGCCCCTGCAGCCCCTCTTACCTGTATTCTTCTAGTCACTCACCCAGTCAGCCTATACCACTGCCCCTATGTCTGTTCCACAAGACATACCCCTGGACATCTGTCTACATAGGGGCCTCCCCAATTCTCTGGCACCTCAGTCTTCTAATGTGCTTAGTTTCTTGGTCACCCAGTCTTCATGCTTAAAGGAGACAGAGTCATCCTGTTTCATTCCTTAGTCTCTAGGTTTTCCCCTGGAAAAGCCTGGGATCTCTCTCTCTCTCTCTCTCTCTCTCTCTCTCTCTCTCTCTCTCTCTCTCTCTCTCTCTCTCCCTCTCTGTCTTCTCTACTCCTAACACTAGGAAGGGACTTTCTAGAGTCCACATGAGCACTCTTCATGTGTGAGATGTGTGCTGGAGTTTGTGCCACCCAAGGAGAATGGAGTCAGAGCAACTACAGCTGCTCTTTCTGAGGCCAGTCTCTTCCGCTCCTGTCAAGGCCCTGCCCCTCATCTGCCCAACGGATCCTGTGATGGAGTATGGATCTCCCATCTTCTTAGAAGCATCTGGAATGGCTAAGCGCCTTCTGTAAAGACACTGTAGCTTTGCTCAGTCATGGCATTGCCAGCTTGGTTACACTGGTCACTATCCAGAAGATGGGCAAGCTTCACGAAGTATCATCCTACAGCAAGACATAGGGGTTCTACAAAGACACAGAGCCCTCATACTGTATACAGAATAAATAAAGATCATTCTGACAGGCCATGGGGAAGGAGGCTCTGACCAGAGCTCTTTGCGATGCGTGGGAACAGTATGGCCTTCCAATATTTACTTAATGTCCCTTACCCCAGGGTTTCCTTGATTCCATGTGCTAATGCCCATCAACCAATGAGGCCTTTCTCACACCATGTCTTTCTGTGAGTCTGTCTGTGAATTGTTTATCCTTATTTAGAGATCTCCCTTTGTAGAAAAGGTGACCACAGATCTCTTTCAGCTCTGCACACTCTCACTAGTCCTGTTCACCATGAGAGAGGCCCTTCTATATCCCTCATTCAGTGCTGGCTGTTGGCCACTTAATGATGCACATCACTGGGGCCCTTCCTGCTCCTGCTCTCAACCCTTTCCCACCACCAAATACCACTCCTGGGACAATATTGATTGTGAAGAAAACTCCTCATTATATTTCATAAACAAATGGACACTCTAGTTTCAGGCTGGAGAGTTCTGAGGATTCTAGCTGCCATGACCAATAATAAAAAATAGTCCCAAGAAATCTGAGATATGGAGGGAAAAAAAATGAGTCCCCTTAAGAGCTTCAATGCACGATTCCCATCTCATAGATCAGCAGCCAAGCTGGGAGAGGTGCATGGGCTCATTCGCTCAATGACCTCAGAGCTATCGCTTTGTGACTTTCTCTTAGCCCAGTGCAAATCCTATGTTGTCAATGCAAGAACTATCATATATTACCTAAGGAAATGTTTTTAGGGAGAAACAAAGATCACTTTGATCTGGGGCAGTTTCTCTTTCTGGTTTTTAAGCCTTCTTTGGATTGACCACTCAGCACTTAGATGGCAAGGATTCCTGGGTAGCTTAAACTGAGTTCATTATCTTGTGGGTTCACAGTTAATGGCCCCAGGGGAAACAAGAAATATTAGAGAACAGCTGTGGATGGAGGAGGCAGAAGGGAAGTTTTAGAGAGAGACAATGATGACCCAGACCTCAAATCACTAAAAACATTTGTGAGAAGGTACACTTTGAGACCTTTCTTTCTCCAGATCCACTTTTCCTACTCCCGTCCCCACAGCACCATCAACCACAGTCTCAAGAGTCTCTGAAAACCAGAGGAAAAATGTTCATTCTCCTACAAGAATGCTGGCTTCCTCATCTCTGAAGTGATAAGCTCTGTCAGAGGGGAGTTCCGAGGGTGACCATGTGTGGCTCCTCAGAGGCGCCTTCGAGTGTGTGAAAGATGAGGCTCTTGGAAGGAGACTAAAGAAGAGAACTTGGCTGCCTCAGCTGGAGAGATTCTTGGCTGTGGTCAGGGGCAGCCTTCTTCCTCTCCAGATAGAAGGCAGGGTTGGGACTTACCCAGGACTGTAGGTTGAAGCACCCTGATTCCTGCCCTTAATCATACAATCTTTTCCTAAGAAGTTCCTTTCAACCTAGGACTAGATGATCCGTGTTCCATGGCATCCAAGATACATATCCAGTATTGACTCCTTTGCCTATCAGTGGACTTTTCAGCCTGCGTGCTGATCCATACTCTCAGATGGAGTGTCCGGCAGACAATCTAACCCTCACAAACAGAAATACTGCCTTTATTTGTACAAACTTCTTCATCTCCTTCCCCTCTGGAAGCCAGAGTTAGCTTTAGCATGCTGCTCAGGCCTGAGACCTGGGTGCATCTTAACCTTGCTTCATATAGATCCATAGTCCATGCTCTCTTGCTTACTCTAGCCTCTGTATCATCAACCTGATGGTGGACACACATTCGTGAGACTTCAAAGAACCTTCAACATACCCTTTCCTTCCATAATACCCTTGTTGTCACTGTGGCTAGAACAATCTGTCCCAGTATATTTTACATCCTCCAAACTCTTGCCCCACCCTCCTCCTCTAGTCCTGTGGAGGCTGCGAGATCCAATTCCTGCCCATCCCCGACATAGGCTGCCACACCATGACTTATGCTCCTGCCAGGAGTCTACCCTTCTGTCCTTCACATACATGTGCTTTACTTTCAGGGTCTGTTGATGTTTCTTGTGCTCACAGTACCACACTGGGGAGCTTGTCAGGACTGGTTGTTCCTCCTTCTCACTCACGTCTAAGACTGGCAACATCTCCCAAGCAGGGTCCTTCAAGCATCCTAACTGAAATCTCATCACCTGGTCACTTGGCCTCTGCTTTTCTCCTTCTGGTTCTTACTGGTGAATATTCATTAGTCATTGTCCACATGGTGTGTTATAAATACATTTTCCTTTAAGGACATTGTGGACTTTGACCACATGTACTTCCCTTGCCACTCTTAACCCTCATTCTCTCCTATTAGTCCCCTTTTCTTCAAGACAGCACTACTTCTATTTTTATGTCCTATAGGCATGGAATGTCTATCACACAGAAGTAGAAATGGGATTACTAAAGGAGAAGAGACCTGAAGGGCTGAGTAGGGAAAGGCAGAAGGGGGATCTAGTTGGGTAAATGAAGAGGTTCAGCAATAGGGAGAGAGGGGTTAAGGAGGGCAGAAACTAAACCAAATAAACTAAAAATTTAAAAACTCACTGCAGCTCCCCACAATCACCAAGACACCATACCAACCCCAGCACTGTCAGGTGAACAGATAAAGAAAATACAGTACATGTGCACAACTGAGAGGGTCTCCATTAATGAAGAAAGGAGTCCTGTCCTTTACAATAATATGCATTAACCCCTCTCCCTCAAGGGAGACATCATGTTTAGTGAAAGGAGCCACGGACAGAATCAGAGCAGCTCAGAAGCTCCCTCACGTGTGGATGCTAGCGGGAACTGTAGAGGAGCCGAGGACAGAACGGCTGTGTTCATAGGTGAGAAGGAAAGGCTCTGCCAATGAGACATTAGGTAAGCCCCATCTAGTTAGGTCACTGAAGCTACCAGCAAAGCATTGTGCATTCCCAATAACGAGGAAAGAGGGTTGTCAACTTTCTCCAAGTTAAAAAAAAATGGTAGAATATTTCAAGATGGCGGATCTGCCAATCATCTCAATGTCTTTAGTGTCATGCATCCGTACACTGAATCATTTCCTTGCCTGATGTGGTTGTTTGTGCCTGTAATTCTAGCACCAGGAAGGGTGGGGCAGGATTGAGTTCGAGGCCAGCCTGGGATACATACTGAGTTCTTGGGCATCCTGGACAATGAATGAAATGCTGTCTAAAAAAAAAAAAATTTAAATTAAATTAAATCAGGCCAGGGATGTTGCTCATTTAGCAGAGTGGGTTTTTTTTTCTTCTTTGTTTTTTGTTTTTTGTTTTTTATTCACACATGAATTCCATCTCTATCATTGCATACAACAGTGATACAAGTGTTTGGAAGGTTAAGTAGAGTTAAGTGATTTCAGGACTAGCCTGAGATATATGAGACCTCTGTGTCAGAGAGAGAGAGAGAGAGAGAGAGAGAGAGAGAGAGAGAGAGAGAGAGAGAGAGA
>NW_021604785.1:1710095-1787010 GCF_004785775.1 Grammomys surdaster
AGAGAGAGAGAGAGAGAGAGAGAGAGAGAGAGAGAGAGAGAGAGAGACTATGAATGATATTTGAAAGAAAAGAAGAAAATACTGGTTATACGTTTTAAAATAAACAAAAGATAAAGCATACCGCCATACTACATAAGCACGCTGATTATTAAAGTAGATCTCCGAAGGCTGGAGGTAGGGCTATTGCTACACTGCTCGAGTAGTATGGGAGAGTGTCTGGGTTTGATCTCCAGAAACAAAAGAACAGCTTAAATAAATAAAATATATCTTAATCAAAGAAATCCATCGGTATCTGTGAATTTACAAGAAGACAAGGTCCTGACTGTTCTACTGCTCAAACTCAGGAGCAAGTGTCAGCCCGTCAAGGTGCCTGAAATCATTAATAAAAGTGGCAGGATGCATACCGAAGTGAGAGTGCCCATTGCCACTGAATTGTGCACTTGAAAACTGTGACAGCTTCCACACGCCCTATACATATATGCATGCAATAACAGCTAATGCAAAAGGGGGCCTTGAATCTGAAAAGGAGTGGTGAGGGCTATAAGGGAGGGTTTTGAGAGAAGAAAGAAAAGGAGAAATGTTGTAATTATAATCTCAAAAATCAAACCAAATAACTAACAAAAATTCATGACAGCTTAAACAAGTCCCATTCCAGCTCAGTGGGACCAAATCTTGTTATGAGAAGGGAGGAAGGCACAGGTCCCGCCCTAGCTGATGATGTATTAGCATTGATAGCTGCCAGGAGAGGGAAAGTCAGGTTATTTTGGGAGTATAGATCCTGATAGTTTGCCATGCTCCAGTGGAAGGCCACACATCCAAGAATATATACAGGCAATACACATTGGTCTTGATGAATATAAAACAAAAGAGGGAAACACAACGTCGGGTGGGCATGGTGGACTTGGGTGGAGTTGGGAAAGAAGCAAATATGGTTAAAAGACCCAGGAAAATTTCTCAAGTAACTAATACAAAATAAATTTTTTTTAGCTCAGAAGTTGGGTGGTGATAGCACACACCTTTAATCCCAGCATTCCAGAGGCAAAGGCAGGCAGATCTCTGAGTTCGAGGCCAGTCTGGTCTACAGAGTGAGTTTCAGGATAGCCAGGGCTACAGTGAGAAACCCTGTCTTGAACTCAACACTCCCAAAAGCTCAAACAGCAAATGTTACATTATGGTCACTGTGCTACATTAAATAAACATTGGTCCATGCATTTGATCATAGTCTCCCCTCCCCTAATAAGCTGATGCTGAAACCACAAAAGGAAGCAGCAGGGCAGCTGCCTCTGGGCTGGGACCTTCCTCAGGACAAAAAACTAGTGAACACTGGATTGAGACTAGGTGTTCAGCTCTGTACTCAGACTGCACGCACGTAGAGCTTCACGCTTGTGTTTTAGAGGTTTTCCGCACCGTTGAAGGATTACACAGTTAGTTCCCATAGATTTAGCTGAGACCTAAAGCATAACAATGGCTTCCAAGCCAGCGGGTTATGCAGGTTGCCTGATAGATTATGCTGTCGTCTTATGTTCTTAGTGGGAAATACCCGCGTATGAGAACGAAATGCCCTGCTGACCGGGGAAGGAATAATCAGGGCTAAGCGTGCACAGCCTGCAGCTGAGACCATGGCTGGTGGGGCCATCTCTTCCTCCTGCCATCTGCTCCGTGTATTGCCTCCATCATCCCAGCTCTGTCCTGAAGTTCCTATAGGTGTCTTTGAAGCAGAGGGGAGCCAAGAGCTCTTAAGTTATTCTTAATTTGTTTTTCGCATGCTTAAAAAAAAATTGTCGAGAGTTGAGCATGCCGCAGTTTTAGAGAGAGTTCTGCGCAGTCCCAGTGGGCATAAGATTAAAACCAGCAGTTGGTCTCTCAAGCTAAGTAGCAGAGAGAAGACTTTCCCAAGGATATTTTTCATGTTCACAGCAGTTTTCCCATTTAGAAACACAGAGCTCAGACTTAAAACAGCAATCGGAAAATAAGCAAAGTTACAGGTGACGGAGAAACCAGGATAATTCATGAGTTTCATAAGAGACACAATTAGAATTCTTCCCTCCAGCCACAGCCCTGTGCTGCTAGAGACAGCAAACGCCTTAGACCTGGGGTTTCTCATCTGCATATGATCCTTCTCAAATTGGGTTAAAGTTGGGGCATCTACTCAGGTATCTGCTAGACATATCTCAAAAGTGAGTCACTGTTGAGCTTGAAATACGGCTGTGCCTAGCTAGGTGCATCTGGAAAATGCTAGATCTTTCATTTGGCTGAATAGCACAGCCATGCATAGTGGACTTTGATGCCAGACAGAGAGCATGGCTCATTGTGTGCTTGTCACTGCAAAATCCTGGGCTTTCCATTAAATTGGAAGTTGAAATCACTAAACATTTTAATCATGGCAGGCAGGGTCTTTCCTCCCTCCCCTCTTCCCCCCCCCACCCCGTGTACACGTGCACGTGGGTGGGTGGGTGGAGAGCAGAGGATGGTGTTAGGACACCCTCTTCTATTTGTTTCTCTATCTTATTTTTTGAGACAAGCTCTCTCCTTGGCTTACAGCCTACCATTTTGGCTAGAATGGCTGGCTGGTAAGTTTTGGGGATCCACCTGTTTCTGCCCCCTATGCTTTTGGGTTACCTACACCTGGGCTTTACATTTAATTTGACATAGGCATTTTTGACTCAGCAACCTCTGTCCTCTGACTGCCCTGTTGTGGGGGCATTTGCAACTGGTATTTGTTCATTGGTTCTTGAATTGAACTGTTGCTTGAAATGCTGAGACTTTGTATGCAAATTTATTCAACACGTACAACTGGCTTCCTTGAGTGAAGTGAGGTGAGGGTTTTCTCTATGTCAGAAGTCAGAAGAGCTGGCTAATCAAGGGCTTTTCATTTAGGCAAAGGAGATTGCTGCAGAAGGCAGAGAAGGGTTGAGATCAAAGGGCAGAGGCACTCATTTACAGCATGTTTTCGTGGCTCAAACCGCCTCACATGATCCGTGGCATTTGGCCACAATGAAGAGAATTTGGAGAGCAAGTGAGGTCAGGTGGGAGTCTTGGGAGAAAAATACAGAGAAATACCATAAAATCTGTGCAGTTAAGTAGAAAAGTCAGCACCTGCCAGCTTTTTTGTTTTCTCTCCTTTGTATGTGGATTCAAAGGAAACTGAGTGTGCATGCGTGTGCATGTGTGTGCATGTGTGTCCTATATCTGTGCGCATTCGTGTGTGTGTACATGTATGTCCTACATGTGTGTGAATGTGTGCATGTGTGGGTGCATTTGTGTATGTGCACATGTGTGTGTTTTACGTGTGTGTGCCAGTGTGTGTGTGTGTGTGTGTGTGTGTGTGTGTATGTATCTTCAGCAGCTCTGAAAGTGTGAAGAAAGACAGAAAACAAACAGGAGGCCTCACAAGGGAGCTAGGGAACAGTTCATCTAAACAAAGCACCTCTTCATATGCACAGATGCAAGCAGACAGGAGCCTCATTTCAAGGTGAAATTGTTTTTAATTGTTTTGTTTTGCTCCCCATCTATGAATTGTTGTGCTATATATATATATATATATAAAAAGAGGGCCAGCACAACTGGTGAGGGGTCACTCGACATGGAAAGGTCACCTTTCAATACAATGAACTTCAAGGAAGCTCCAGGACACAGACCTTAAGAATTGAAAAATCTTCTAATAAGGTTGTACTGCAAGTCTGGCACTTGGGATTGGCCTCTCTTCTCTCCCCTCAGCTGGTAGAGAGGCATCTTTGCTGTAGCTTCACATCTTCATCATCTGCCCCGGAAATCTGTGCTTACAAAAGCCCTGTCCTGCTACCATAGCAAGCCAGGCTCCTCCGGGCTCTATCTGATCAGGTCTCCCTTCTGTCCTTCCAGAGTTCAGTTTGATTAGGAATCCTGCTAAATCAGGTAGTAAAGATCTCCCACCCTTGCTGTCCAAGAACCCGAGTTATCTTGTCCCCTTGACCTGCTTAATTTTGTAATGTCAGTCTGCCTGGAACCCCTTAGCCATCCTTGACTCTTCCTTCTTCCTCCTGGACCACTCTTCATTGATTCACACCCTATTTTTTGGTTATAAATTGCTCCCATGTGTCCTTTTGGAATCAATGGTGAGTCCTAACTCAGTACCCTGCACCTTCCCAGTTTCTCTTAAATGAAGTCCACCTTCACTGCCTTTAACAAGCACTTGGATGAATGCTTTCATCAACCCTACCTCTGTATCCATTTCTCCTTCTTAGGCTGGCACCAGCCATATTGGAAAACCTTACTACCTTTTGGGAAGAACTTCTCCAGATGCAGCTTCACTAAAATACCTGGTATTAGACACTCAGCACTTGACATATGGAATCATGGAACAGACACCCTTCAGATCCCCACTGTTGACTTCTGCACTGTTGACTGTTGTCTTTTATGTGGACTACAGGAAACATGAATGTCCTATTCAATGTCCATTTCTCATCCTCCTCCTTTCTTTTCCTGTTGGCTATTTGATTCCTCTTCCATATGCCTCCCCACATTGCCATCCTAAAGAGCATTGCAATCAAGTTAGGAAGGGTTGGGGACACACCTCCAGTGCCACTTTGACATAATTTCCTAAATGGTTTCTATCAGCAATCATAAATATTGCCGATTTATCTTTCTAACTTTAATTGAAAATTAATATATGTACTAGCCAAAAAAGTGTAAATCAGCAAGAGTAGAGTAACAGTAAATCAGGGGGTAAAAATCACTATGCACATGGAAGAGAAATAGGGGCATCGTCCCATTTCAGATCTCGAAGTGACAGACATAGCGATAGGCAGACAAACTTCAGGGTCAAAAGGTGATTCCAGATCCTGGAGATCTGGCCTTGTTTGTCTTTCCTGAGTATCTCAATCTATACCTGGTGAACACCTGTGCCCCCCTCATTTGACTATGCTGGTCACCTGCAATAGCTAGGTGCAAATACACATCTGAGCTCTCTCAACCTGAGAACAAATCTGCTGCATCCCCTGTCAAGGGCAGCTGCTCTGCTCCATTCTCACTCTCTCTGCTGGCCCCCTTGGGATGTTCTCTTTAAAGACAGAGCAAAGGGCAGAGAGAGAAATGGGTGCTGTGGCAGCGCCCACACTGCTCTGTCTCTTCTGCACTTGCTGCAGCCTCCTGCTCTGGGCTGCCTTACATTTCCCATGAGTTATTGTTACTACTACCTTCATTTTGTATGCATTTTGGAGATAATTTCCTAAATGGTTTCTATCACCAGTCATAAATATTGCAGATTAATCTTTATAATTTTAATTGAAAAATTAATATATGCACCAGCAAAGAAGAAGTGAAACCCAGCAGAGGGCATATCCATACCCCAAACTCTTAGAAGTCTCCTGTTGCTTTCATTCTCTGTTCAGCACTTTCTGGAAGAGACCCTACTTTCTGGATAAAGCAAAGAGATTTCTTAGCTCTCTAGGGATTCTGATTATGGTTAGCTAAATCCTCCAAGTATTGTACTTTGGCACTGGAAGAAGAGGTTCTTAGTTCACATATAGAATGCCATAGATGGCTCTCCTTTGCTTTCCTTCTGTCTACCTTTTTGCCATAACTCAGAATCTAGGGCCTGTCATACCTTCCACCGCTACCTCTCTTATTATTCTGTTCCGGTCACCTTTGTCTTACATGGCTTAGCTTTATTCAAGAAGCAATTGCTGCCCCTACTTGCTATAGACAAGGAAGGTTTCTTTTTATTCCTTCTCTTCCTTTTCCTTCTGTCCCCTTCATTTTCTTTCCTTTCTCCTGTCTATCTAGACCCCCAATGCAAGAGATGGTGTCATTCAGACTCAGAGTCTGTCTTAGCTCCTCAGTTAAACCTCTCTGACAATATGCCTCAAAGAAACCCCTCCCCCAGAAGAGGTTTCCTAGGTGACTCCAAATCTAGTCAAGTTGACAATGAAGGCTGATCATCACAGAGGGTAAGTGGAACCTCAGCTACTCAGTGAATTGAGACAAGCCAAGGCAGGAGTGTGGTTTCCACTGGTATGAAAGGAGCTTTTGCTCAGTGAGGATCACAGAATAAATTGGTGGGTGGGTGGGAAGGGACAAGAGAAGAGTTATTTCAGTGTCCTTCAGAGGGAGTAAACAGAGAGTAATAGAAAAAGATGTGATTGATTGTTTGATTAATTGATTGATTTAGTCAGCAACAAATTAGAAGAAATGAGTAAATGGTCAACATATACTTGGACTTTCAAATCCTTCTACCAAATTACATGTTGGAGTGAACTGAACAAGCAATACCCTGAGGAATCATGCTTTGATAAGCGCTCAAGGGTTGAAGAGCTGCTTCAGAGTTTAAGTCCTTCTGACCTTATTGTGCTTCCCTGCCAAGGAACTGGGAGGATCTCTGAAAGTCCCTTATCTCACCAAAGGCAGACATGCAATGGTCCTGACCCCTCTCTGGGAATCACAGCAAAGACCAAGAAAGAAGAAAGACGATTAAGCAAGGTCTCATCCCAAGACCCTTGTCCTTAGGAACAGAGTCCATTTTGCTAGCAAGGAAGCTGGAAGCTCTGGATCCCAGCTTTAGAACAGGAAATCTCAATTTCCTTCCTCTGTTCCTAAATGCAACCACCTTGGGCACCTCAAAGGCCTCCCTCTCTAGCTATTGTTCCTCTTTATAGCTTGGGTGGCATCTGGACCCTATCACACTTTGTATCTGGGCCCAGGAGTCACTCCTGTCCCTTTCTTTCCTATGAGTCTGCCTACCTGCTCCTCTCAGAAAGTACTGAGAGAACGAGCAGGAGTTTTTGGTGCCATTTGCTGTGTTGTGGCTCCTGAGAGCCTCCAATACAATGTAGTGATCTTGAAGCAGTGGAGGAGCAGAGTGGGGAAGGATGGAGGCTGGAAGGATGGGAGATCTTGCTTCTCTCTGATCTACCAACACAATCAGCTACAGGAGAAATGTCAGAATCCAATGTGGTCACGCTCTAAGCCTTAGAGTCTAAAGTATGGCTTAGGGAACACGGAAGTAGAGGGGGCATAAAAACCATACCAGTCAAAGAGGCTGTTGCAAACAACATCTTTTGGAGACAACATGCAATTGCATTCAAGAGTGAGTGCCCTGCAGATCTTTGTTATCTGTACAAGTCCTTCATCACAGGCAGCCCTCAGCCTTTCATCATGGAAGGGAGAAGAATTCTTAAGGTTCCACTCCTCCTTAGGGAACTAAGACAGTTAGCAGTGGATGGAGAGTGGCATGTTAATTGGTTCTTTGATGTAGGTTCTGTTAAGTTGCTCATGCTCCAGAAAAGAGCCTTCCACCAGTACTCATGCAGGCGATCCTACTACAACTCAGTAGGTCACACACATAAAAGACAAAAAGGTAGGAATGTGGTTTATTGATAAGGAGAAGGGCTTAATGACAGAAAGAGAGGCAGGGAGATGAGACCAAAGAACAGATTGGAAGAGATGACAAGTCATTATGAATATGAACAAAACTATAAACAAAAATAAATCAACTGTGGCTTTTTCAAAAGATCGGGGTGAAACCAACATAGGGCTGGGACCCTTCCTCAGGGTTTTTTTATTTGATGGTTCTGATAAGTGAGAGTAGTTCTGCACTAGCTGCTCTTTGAGCCCAAGAAAATGGTGGACTAAAAGAAAAATGAGGTGGAGGAAGGAGGCAGGAAAGGGGGCCTTTTCTGCCCCTTGTCTCACTTAGTAGATTTAGCACAGAATAGCCATGGAGAATTGTCTAGAAGTGTGTGTCCTCCAGCATGGGCCGTGTGTCTGCAGAATGCAGCAATGCCCACCCACCTCTGAAAGCCCAAGCCTTCAGCCTACCACTTCCCAGGAAACATCTTTAGGGAATACTCTGATTTACAGGATTAATGCCACCTTGTCTGTAACACCCTCTTCAAAGCAGGGTTTTGTGGAAGATTCTGGATCCCAAGGATCTAGGATGGGTAGAGGGCCACAGACTCAGCTTGCAATCCTCCAACCCATAAGCCCCCCCACCCCATCCCACCCCACTCCATCTTGTGCAAGCTCCAAGTGTTCTTTTCAGTCATGTCTGGTCAGTGTGGCCACCGGGCAAAAGTGTGTTGGGGCTGGGGCCAAGATGCCAAGTACAAGTCCACGTGCTCTGAAAATCGCAACCTTTGAAATCCTCTCTGAGCTGGGGATCTAATTAAATGCTGTGTGCTTGAAACTGGTTCAAATTAGTTTATCCATTTTTGACTGTTGTTTCCCACGTGAGCACACGCACTAACAATGTGGAATGTACCATGCATGGCTTCTAGCATCCTAAAATAAAATACTCTTATGCTATTTAGGATTTTTTAAAAAGTAAATAAATGGAATGACTGCCCTTAAATTGGTAAACCAATTCCAGCCACCATAAAGTCTTAAAAAGCCAGGCGTCTTCTAAAACTCCTTTATGAGCACACATGGAGAAACTGCGCAAATGTTATTGTTTGTGAATAAAATGTAAATTAGGGCTCTTGTGTTCACCTGCGAGTTTTCCTCCAAAGCCAGTGATCGCATTTGAAAACTGCAATTCTCAACAGAAAGAGAAAAGTTCAGTGCTGATTGCTGGATATTTGGACCTCCCAGTGCAAACATTAACTGGCTGAGAGGCCCTCTGGAATGTAATGAAGGGAACAATGTTGGGCTAAGAGCCAAAGCCCGCAACACTGGCGCCTGGAACCGAGGGATTTGCCTCCTGGTAATAGGAGCTGAGCGAGGCCCAGCACTTCTGTTAGACTGGAAATGACATACTGTGATCCTTGACTTAGCCAAAGGGATTTTAAATGGAGGGGAGAGCTGGCAAGACACAATCTCCTGCACTTTTCAGTGTTTTCTAAAACAAGCAGAGGAAATTGGGAGAAGAGAACGAGTCTATTACATCTGATCCAGTTTGGGTTGAGAGTGGAGCTTTTTAACTGCTGTTATTATTTTTCTTTCCGGTTCTTTCTCATTGTGCCCCACCACCCAGCAAGCACAGACATAAAGCAGAAACTCGAGCCGGCTTTCATTCAAGCAGAAGGGCACCCCAACATCGCGTTATTGACAGGAGTTCTGAAAACCCTGACAGCTGCAGAAATTGTGCCGTTGAAGCTCAATTCCCCGGAGTTGGGAATAATATACTGATGGTATTAATTCTGTTTGGAATTGTTAAAATAAGAAAAGGTTACAGGGCTGAGGAAAGGACCTGCCTTTTTCTTCCTGCGAACAAAGGCATACCTTGTGTCTTCCCTGGCGTCCTTGGAATGTCATTTCCAACCTTCTGAAACTGTATCTGATTATCCATGTGGCAATTAATCATAATTAAGCAGGCCTGAGGTTTGGAGAGGTACAAAGGAGGTGGCTAAGAGCTAGCTGGCTCTGCTTCGTAACAGCCCCCTTTTCCATCGGCCCACACAACCTCTGCTTAGATGCCCAGAGAAAAGGTGGCATGGGAAGCGACGTGAGAGGGACACCCTGCATAAAATTTCCAGGGGGTGGGATGTTCAGGGCAGATCACAAGCTTCCTTCTTGTCCTTTCCCTGGGTGATCGCCATTCCCTCCAGGTTCCAGCATGCTGGAAGCCAGGTAACGAATTCCTTTTTTAATGCCAAGTGATTTGGAGCCATTCATACAAGCCAGATTTTTCCCATTTATTACAGGAAAACATTCAATCATTATATGCTGGCACGGGATCAGGGGCACATGGAATTCTCTTCTGCCCGCTCCACCCCCAATGAGCATTTTAAAAGCTTAGCAAGCCCAGAATGCCGTCTTATTAAAAATTTTTATATATTTATAATTAAAATACAGGGCTGGCATTCGAATCGTTTTAACAGATGTAATCGGACACGCAAGACTTTCCCGAGCCCAGGTCAGGCGAGAAACAATGGCTGCTTTAACTCTAGGCTCGGCTCAGGTTTCTGTTTGCACATGGGCCCAATTTGTACCATTTATGATTAGGTTTAAGTGAATTGATGTGCGATTTACTTAGGAGAATTGCCATTTCAGAATATATTACGATAGTCCCCATATAGCTGTGTGGCCAAAGCTTGTCCTGACTGCAACTGGACTTTTGCTTTGCTGACTGTGGCCTTTCATCATGACAGCCAGCCCCTGCCCTCCCGCTGAGATTTCCCTTGGCATACAAAGTGTGTTGAAGCATTGTTTAAGCAGAGGATGCTGTGACACCAATGGCTGGCCCTGAGACTTTATATGTACCTGGCCAGCACAGAGAAGTGACGTCCCAACCAAGGTTCCAGTCTCTCTAAGCCTGCATTCTCTGTTGGTGCTCACAGAAGCCTCCGCCTCCAGAGAATCTCTGTAGTCCAGGCTTTTCGGGACAGAATCTGTTATCCTGCAGGAGAAGAAGGTCTATCTCAGAGTAGGGGAGGTGTTTGCTTATCACAATTTTCCTACTGTCCATAATGGTATACTGAACTGGGGAGGCTTTTAATATCACAGTGCAAACAAGTGACAAATGCCCTGCACTGCCTTTGCAATAAGCAAGTCACCTGTGACAAATTTTCTGTAAGAGGCAATGAGGCCAATGGTCTGTCCCTAGGGAGTAGATCCCTACCACAATGGGTGACCATCTCTTATCCAGTGCCCCTCTGTAAGAAGAGTCCTTTCCCCAGGATCTCAGTAGCACTTGCTCACCACCCCAGTCACTTCTTATGTCCTTGGTGCCTGCACTGATGTGTAAGTGTTTCATGGACCACAGTATAAAGGCCTTCTGGTCTGGGTGCCAATACTTCAGATGTTCTGGGGAGGTCATCATTCCCTGCCTGTCCCCCAGAGACACACAGCTCAAGCCTTCAGAGGTCCTCTGGGCACATTCATTACGCTTCGAGACTCAAAGCAGCTATGACCTTCCCCAGGTATTGAAACTTCTCAGTCTTGATCCTTAGTGATATCGAAACCTCACTTTGGCTTTTGTGGGTATTTCTTTCTTTTCTTTTTTTTTTTTGTTTTTTGTTTTTTTGGGGTTTTTTTGTTTGTTTTTTGTTTTTTGAGACAGGGTTTCTCTTATACCCCAGGCTGTCCTGGAACTCACTCTGTAGACCAGGCTGGCCTCGAACTCAGAAATCCGCCTGCCTCTGCCTCCCAAGTGCTGGGATTAAAGGCGTGTGCCACCACTGCCCGGCGTGGGTATTTCTAAAAGGGACATTCAAACTTTTTTTATTTCTTTTATGTGATGAGGTGAAGTGGACAGGAGGTTCTTATTCCCACTGGTTGACAAATTCTGTACTTTGATTTTGTCAAGAGATTTGCTCAGGTTAGCTAAGAAAGGTGACTTTTGGGGTCTTCAAAAAACAGTTCTCAGTTGTTCCATAGTAGATCACTTCCCCTTCCTGGGTTAGGAGTCTGTTGAGATTAGAACCCACATTATGCTGGCTCATCTCGTGTCTTTAACCTAGGCAACGCTGGTCAAGAGGGCAGATGCCAGGTGCTATGTCCCTTGTCTGCCAATGCCTTCCTCTCCCTAACATATTCACACCAGAGTTGACCCCACGGCATTCAGTTTCCCTTGCCCCTTTCCTAGTTTCCAGCCCATCACCTTCCTCACATGGTGAGTACAAGGCACCTCCTGAGGAAAGGGCATAGACCCAAGGGAGGTGGGTACCATGGCTACAGAACTTGAAACCTACCTTTCACTAGAGAAAAGCCCTGCCGTCCAAGCATCACTTCTTTCCATTTGTATCTGGCTTGACACGTGACCAGCAGCTGGAAATCCCATAAAGAGAAATTAATAACTTCAACTCTAATGACTTCCAAAAGAAACAGTTATGAGAGGAGGAAAAGAAAATAGACACCTGATCCATTCACAGGGTTTCTCCTACTTCCTGAGCCTGTGAGGATAATCACGGTCTGAAGAACAGATAAGATAAACAATGTAAAGCATGGAGAGAGGAGCATGGGTTTAAATGGGCCTTGGGGATCTGGTTATTGCCACAGTCCTCTGGATTTAACAACACCATACAAATGATTGCCCTGAGAGATGGTTTGAATGAGAAATAGCCCCTCCAGGTTGAATACTTGGCCTCCCAGTGGGTGGCACTGTTGGGGAGATTTAGGAAGTAGAGCCTAGCTGGAGGAAGTGTATCACTGGAGGTGGGATTTGAGTGTTTATATGCTCTTCCCACTTCCTGTTTGCTTTCTCTGTTTTATGCTTGTGGTTAAAATGTGACCTCTCAAGATCCTGCTCAGTCACTATGCCTACTGCCTGCTGCCGTATTTTTGCACCATGATGGACCCTTATTCTTCTGAGAACATGAGGTATAATAAATTCTTTTCTCCTATGCACCTTTGGTCACAACAATAGAGAAGTAGCTAATAGACTCTACCAGGGCCATGTGCTTGGAAGCTTGGGCACACAGAACTTGGGGGCCTCCTATTTGGTACCCCAAGAATGAATAGGGTTTGGTGTGACTGAAGAGATGCTATAAAGAATGAGTGACAAGCCATGAATAAATGTGTCCTAGGGTACTTTGTGCTTGACTCCAGGGACTGGCCTCTAATCAGAGCATGCTGGGATTCTGGTATAAGTCAAAGAGCCCTTCTCAACTCATAACTGAGGAAGAGTCAGGAGCTAAGTAATTGTTGTTTTCATTAGAAATTCTACTCCCCAAATAAGAGACTCCTGCATAGTCTAGATGGTCCATACCTCTCCAGCCTCAGCTCTCTAGGAAATGGATGTAGAAACAGGGATTTGGGCATGGTCATTGGCTAGACATTGAGTTCTCCTCCCTATCTTGAGAACACATTTTCTCAGGAATGGAGACAAGGAAGGTAGTCTCTGCTGCCTCTGTAGCCTAGATCTTTCTGCCTCTCCTCTCCAGGATGACAATCACCATGCTGTGCAGAAATCACAATGGAAGGCAGGAACTCTTGGAAGGATGTGGGTTTGACTGGGGAGATATGTGACTCTGCCTGGTGTCTCCTTTGAAGTTGCCTGAGTTAATATCAGAACTAGAAGGCTACTTAACAGAAGCCCTCTCTTTTTCAGAGCCTGTTGTCACTGGAATGGGCTCTTCTGTCAGCCCACTTCCACCTTCACGCTGCCCCATTTCCTAACAGGAAGCTGCCAATGGAAAGGATATATGACAACCTTCCAGGAACACAACCATGCCCCTCTCTCAGGCATGGTTACCGAAGTTCTTTAAACTTTGCTAGATCTAACTTCTTTTCTCGGGGCCCTTGGGGCTTCTCAGGTGCTGACAATGTCTTCACCTCACTCATTCGGCAGGTGTCAGGAGAATCTGGCCCATGTAGCAGCATGCGTGACACATAGAGTATATGAACCTCCAAGGGTGGCAAGATTACAGTCCCCACAAGACAGAGTGACTTGGTCCTTTTGAGTGACACAGCCACCTATAGGACAATAGCTTCATGCCCTGGGCTTACTAGCTGGGGAGACTGAGGCAGCCAGTGTTTACCTGGGACCTGAGACCTGGGAAGGGGGAGTTCAGTCTGACGCCAGCTAGGATATGTTATATTCTGCTCCTCCACAGGATGGAATTTTTTCACTGGTTCCCACAGTGGCTTTTATGAGTTTTATCTACATGTTTTTCTGTATCAGCTGGAAATTTTTAGATTATCTGCATTAAATTTAAATGAAATATATCTAAAATGATTGCAAAGAAGAAATATATTACCAGCAGGGTCAGAATTAGTAAAAAAAAAAAATGGGAAAAATAGGCAAGATATGGATGGAAGGACATAACATTATATTGGGGCCCCATTTTTCTCTTTGCCAATTGCTTTCCTTCCTCCAATTGTGTGTGTGTGTGTGTGTGTGTGTGTGTTGTCTATATGCATTATATATACCATGTGCATGCATGGTGCCTGAAGAAGTCAGAAGATGTCTGATTCCCTGAACTGAAATTGATGACCTGCCATGTAGGCGCTGGTAACCAAATCTGGGTTTTCTGCAAAAGCAGCAGGTGCTCTTAGCTGCTGAGCCATCTTTCCATCCTTCTTTCCCCTATACTTTTTTTTGTGGGAAAACAGGATATTACTTAGCCAGGTCTGCTATTCAGCTCTGGAGTACACTATATAGCTAAAGATTACTTTGACCATCTGATGCTCTTGCATCTACCTTGTAAGCACTGATATCACAAGAACGTTGTAGCACACAGTTTATGCCATCCTGGAGCTGGAACCCTAGGCTTTGTGCATGCCAGGTGATGTTTTGACACTCACTGCCTCTCTCATGGGAGTTAGCAGAGAGACAGTAGAACAAGTAGAACAGAGCGGCTTGGGGGAACGTAGAGAGATGGTATTTGCTGTGGAAGCCTGGCAGGTGTCTTTGTTTCATGTGTATATCATATGTATCTAGACAGTGTGTCACATATATCTAGTCAGTGTGTTTCAGTGTGTATCTAGTCTAGTTGTTCTTTCTCCAGACTCTGAGACAGACCTCATTATGTGGCCTGGAACTTCCTCCCTGAGTGCTCATATCAGAGAGGATGCTAGTGGAAGATACAGAACTCTGGTTACACACACGGTCCCATACCAGTCCACCGCACCCAGCAAGAGCCTCAAACAACTTGTCGGGTAGCACTTGAGCTGTGTGAGAGAAACTGAACATTTAGCCTTCATATATTTTCAATCAGAACACCAGAATGTTGGGACTTGAAACTTTCTCCCTCTACCGGAAAGCTTCTATTATGTGGTAACAGGGACCTCCTGTCCCTCCACTAGAGGTGTCCCACCTGTGGTTGTGATTTGTATCATTACAGAATTTCTATAAATACAGCCCCAAACATTTGTGGATAAAATATCTGGTCATAATGTCAAAAGGTGGGACATTTCTGGGTTTTCAATTTGATCAAACTTTGAAAAAATAGGACATTTTGAATAGATGGGAAGAAAAAAATGTAAGCTTTAACTGTTTCATGGAAAAGACTAAGAAATATTCTGAAAATGTCCAGGAGTAATTGTGAACACCATGTTGATATGACCATATTGAGCATGGGGTCTTCAACACAGACAATTCTTAACTCAGGTCCACCCTCTGTAGAGTCCTGTGGCTTTCAGTAATTCCCTACGTATGTGAATCACCTTGCTATTTTGAGAGTTGAGGCACAGAGCAAGTCACCTTGATGGTTTATACTGTGTACCTGGTGATGACTGGCTTGCCAAGAAGTTCAGTTTCAGGCACAACACAGAGTGTCTGGTTTCACCTCAGCCTCAGGGGTTTCGAGAGACTTAAGAATAGTTCATGCCTGAGAGATAACTCTACATTTTATCAGGAAGAAAGTACAAAAATGCATGCCAGGGAGGATGCCAGATCCTTGACCACCCACCTGTTCTTCACGTTTCAGTCCTGGCATCCCTGGGGATTCTCTGCAGTAGGGTCCTCTCCAAGCTCTGCAAACAACAGAGATGTTTTCCTCCAGTGTTCCATGCTTTAATTTGTAGTGTGGAATCAAGCTGGCCAGTTGTCTGGTTTGGTTTTCTGGATTAGAAGGCGGGGGGGGGTGAGGGGGGGAATGACTTGAGCTGGATAGGTCTGGGGTTCATTTGCTTTTAGGCAATTGGAGAGCAGAGCACAGGGGAAGCTCTTCAAACTCTCAGTCTGTGTGTACTTTGCTTTGGGGAAATTTAAACATTAGGACTTAGGCTCAAAAGGGGATGACAGGAGGGCAGTTCTAAGCCAGAGTTGGGACAGAGAATATAGGGTGAAGTTCCCCTGGGAAATCCAAAGTCCAGAGGCACAGCCCCTGGAAGAAGCCAGTGGGCCCCAGAAACATGAGGGAGACATACTAGAGAGAAGTGGGTGTGTCATAGCCATCGCACCTCCCTGGGAGGAAATGACATTATTCCTTCACCCAACACTGATAGGTACAAGGCAGACCTGGCAGGTCCTAGAGAAAGGTGGACCTGGGGGCATGTGTCCACTTCTTGTTCTGTGTGACCTTCAAGGGACCTTTGTACCTATTGGGCTCTTGAGTCTGAAAATGCCACCAGTGAAGGAATGCTGTAGTCAGCACAGACTCTTCTGTATGGAGTTCCATCCACTTTTAGGTTAGAAAGACTTAACTTAGCAGTGCCAATACTCTTAAGAGCGCAGCCCATAAATTTGGTGAAGGCCGCCTCTTTCTGCCACAAGGCAGCATTCTGTGGTCCTTTTGTTTGGCTTGATTTGTCTTAAAACAGAAGCATCTCATCAGCATGGATGCAGGTTCCCCATATCCTTACATGTTTTCAAAATGTCTACCGTGGAAGGGCTGGATGGAACCCTCAATGCTCTAATTCTCCCTTTCCTGCAGACAAAGTGCTTCCAAATAAGAAGCAACTAAAATTCTGAACCTTCCCTGGGGAGGTTCAAATCCAGCATCTTTGGGCTAGACCAGAAAAGGCTCAATCTGAGCAGCCATAGAACTTGCCATGTTGGTGGCAGTTGCTAGTTACAGTCAGATCTCCAGATTCTCGGATTTCCTTTCCTTCAGCTTATGCTGCTACGGCTCTGCGCTTAATCAGAGCATACCCCACTCCCCAAATATTGCTAAAAATGATTCTCAGTCTCTCTGCCACCATCTAGCAAAGAGAACCAGCTCCCTGAAAGGCCACTGCTGACTTTTACCCTTGAAACAGGCACCAAGGCTAGGGCTCTATAGTGTACTGATGGGGTTCAGCCATTCAGCTGGGGTGTCCTCAGACACCTGAGTGAAGTGGTGGGAAAGACAGGTCTCCTAAAACCTGCCATCTAGGAAGCACTTGGTAAGCTAGAGCTGTGGAAGTGTTTCTTTAGTCTTAAGTCTTTCGTCTTGTAGATTTTAAGACATATTTTGAGTTTGGTAATTTTCCATAGTGATACAAGCTTATACTTAAATATTGGGCTAAAAAGATAGCTTAGTTGGTGAAGTGCTTGCTCTACAAGTTCTACGAGGTTCCTTGGGGTCTCACTGGGAGAAAAGGGCCATGGGGGCAAACACTTGTAATCCCAGGGCCTAGAAGGGGAGACAGGCAGGTCCCTGAAGCATCTGGACAGCCATCCTAGCTCAAAAGAGAAACTCCAAGCCAGTGAGAGTTCCCAGAACTCATGACTGTCCTTTGGTCTCCACATGGATAGCCCCTAAGCCTCTGCTTGGAGAGTGTTCTGACTCAAGGACACAAACATACCTACTTCATTCACAGGCATTCATGGTAATTTCTGCAGTGCTCAGAGGCTGTGGAGTGCTCACCCTTGCTCTGATGAGAAAGGCTGAAGAGGATACAGGTCTTAAAAAGAGGAACCTGTATGCAGTGTTTGTATAACCAGTTGGGATAGTTGACCTATGCTGACATTAAAGATGATGTCATGAGGTTGAGCAATCAATACAAAGATAATAATAGTATATTATGCATGTCTGTGTACGTGTGTGTGCATGTTTGAATATGCTATGTGTGCATGTGTGTATATATTTGCATATATGTATGTATACATATATTTGTGTGCCTGTGTGTGACTGTGTGGGTTTGTGTGTGGCTATGTTGCAAATGTGTGTATGTTTAGATATGTATGTGTATGTGTGTATGCATGGGTTTGTGTGTGCATATTTGTGTGTGTATGTGTGTATATGTGTGTGTGTACATGTATTTGTGTGTGTGTGTGTGTGTGTGTGTGTGTATGAGTTGGTGTTTATTCCATTATAAGGACATGCCACTTTGGTTCATTTGCATGAATTACTTGGCTACTGGGCATTGCTACCGTGCCAAGCTTGGAGATAGGAATAAAGAGTTGTTTCAAAATTTATGTAAGATTTTTCCCATGGTTCTGTTTTCATTGTTTTTCAATAAATCATAAAGAGTGAGACTTCCAGTCCCTATTAACTTTAGAAGATACTGCTGGCTTCCCCAAGTAATTACGGTTGTACTGTCTAGTATGGAGATATAACTCACAATAGTGTTCATCCAGCAGCTGTGAGACCCTAATATCATCCTCAAAGTGGCAAAAAGATTGTTTTGATCAAAATCACATCACCTTGTGCTCCTGTACTCAAGCTGTCTCTGTCTGCTGCGCCCCACCTTCACCAACATTTAGTAATATCAGTCTTTCCAACTTTGGGTGCTTTGGAGCGTGGATTAGACTTTCAGTGCCATGGTGACTCGTGGGATTGTAACACCTTCTTGTGTGTCTCTTGCCTGTTTTTACAGCTTCTTCTTTTGTGAAGTATTTAATATATTTTGCCCCCATTTTAAAACTGGGCTGTCTTTTCTTAGTGAATTTCAACAGTCCTTTCTGCATGGCAGAGACAAGATTTTGATGAATCTGCATGTCCATCGCAAATACTTTCCCCAGATTGTGGCTTGACTTCTTATTTTCTTAAAGTTGGTTGGTATTATAGTTGTAGATATTAACTTGTTGATGTTCAATTAAAGGATTTAAAAAAAAACAAATGTTCTTGCCATGTAGCCCTAGCTAGCCTGGAACATATCTTGAGTTTCCTGCCATTTCTGAATGCCATATCCCTGGGTTTTGATGATTGTTTTTCATAGAACCTTCCCATGCTGTCTTCTAAATTTTCTCCTGATTTAAGCTTTTCTTTTCTTCCCGACATTTCATAGTCTAAGCTTTTATGTTTAGACCTGTAAGCCACCTCAGATACATTTTTTTTTTTGGCATAGGAAGTGGGGGGTTAAAGTTGACTTTTTCTGTGATACTTTCCTGGCTGCCCCAATACTGCTAGATGAAAAAATGAGACTTCCTTACTGAATTTCTTTGGGCTTTTATCAAAAGTCGCTTGACCATACATATGTAAGGCTATTCCTGGGTTTCTAGCTGTGCCTCTTTGATCTGTTTATCTGCCTGTACATCAAAGCCACCTCAGTCTCTAGCTGCAGCTGACAGAGCTTGATATCAGGGAGAGAGAATTCTCCCTGCCTGTTTTCAAGATTGTTTCAAGTAACCCTAGATTATTTTGATTACGGTGTAAATGTTAGCAGTATCTTGTTAACGTTTTAGAAATATTTGCAGGCATTTCAGTTTGGAGCAGGTTGAGTATATAGATTGATTTTGGGGTCGGGGTGGCTTTGTGACACTGAATTTAAATTCCACAAACTGTATTTCTGCATTTATTTAGCTGATAAAAATTTCTTTTAGAAACTGTCTTTTTAGTTTTCTGCATGGATGTCTAGCATGGATAATAGGTTTTTATTAAAGTTATTTGTAGGTATTTTGTGATTTTTTTTTCCCCAATGCTACCGTTAATGGGTCTGGTTATTGGGATGGAGGTGTTCTTTGTATGTGGTTCTGAGTAGAATCTGCACATTCTGTCCATCTTATTTGTGATCTTGCTCATCTGCTTAACAGTTTTAGCAGGTTTGTGCCCCTTGTGGAATCCAAAAGTACTACCAGGTCATCAAAGTCAAATCATTTACATCTTTTATGAGTTTCTGGCTTCTATTTCTTAACTTTGTACTTCTCTGTTCACTGGAAGTGTTAAGAACAAGTACATCACTTTACAACAGGTTTGGAAGGAAAGCACTGGCAGTTTCATCATAGGGTCGGGTGGTAGGTGTGTTTTATGGATGTGCTTTATCTAAAGGAGCACCTCACTGCTCTTTGTAACCCAGGAGCTCTGTTTTGCTCGCTCATCAGCAATTGCGGTTGAGTTTCAACAGATAGATGCCTCTGTTTATAATGAAATGGTCATATCCTCCGTCATTTTTGGAAAATTGGGAAGAGTTAAATTTACAGATATTTGAATCTTCCATTGGCCAAGAATTCCAGAGATCAAAATCTCTTTCTAAGGGTGTAATGGATTGATTTGAGATTTTCCCAAAGCTTCGGGTGTTTGAACTCTTACTCCCTGATTGGTGGTGCTGTTTGAGAAGTTTTCAGAACCTCAAGAAGGTGGGAATGAGGTCTCTGTGTGTGAATGTGTTTTTTTCTTTTCTCATGAGATAAGTATCTCACTTAGAATTGTGTCAATTCTCAAAATAATCAACAGTCACTCAAATTACAGCATCAAACAGATGTTTTACCATCCATTTGAAGAAAACTAATACTCAACTCTAGTCAGACTTCAACGAAAATACATCCCTATTTAGGGGATGAATAAATACTTTGGTACTCTACAGTACATGTAAAACTAATAAAAATCCCAACAGTTTTATTTGTTTATTTGTTTTTCACTTTCTCCCATCCTAAACTTTATAAGCATGTCATTCTGGTAAATAGCAAGAAAAAACTCTGAAGATAAAAATAATTGTAGTTGAGCAGAAGCATTCCCAAATGCTGCATGCACTGCATAGCTGGAATACACTAAGAAAATGGTGGTTGACTTAGAGTAGACAGCTGTGGAGGCTATAGGTAATTTCTGGTGCACATATAAATTTGGTGTATAACACATGTGGCATTGAGGTCAGCAGGGATGCTATGGATTATGCCACTCAACAGAAGCTCAGTTGAAATCAGTAAATTATTTGTCAAGAACTTTAATTGGGAACCTCAGCTAATGCATTACAAACCACTGTATGTGTTATACAACCATGCATCGAAGAGCTGAAGGTGAAAATTTCAATGCAAAAAATAATTGGAGCAGAAAATGAGAGAATTTTGTTCATATCATTTCAGAGTGAGAAAGAACTAAACAGACAGGAGAGAAAGAATCGCCGTGCGGTACTGAACAGCCTTCTTATTTTGAAATGAAAAATTGCTCCAAAAAAAAAGAGGCCAGGGATGAAGTTTGTCCACTTACAAATACTGACCTTCCCACCCTGGTTCATTAAGCTCTCCTCATGTCCAGTCTAAAATCAGTTCATATGAAATTCTGTATAAGACTGGAGTGAATCACACGCATAGACAAATACAAGCAGTTATGAACTCATGGGAAAACACTCACCTCATTCCTTACTAAATACACTAAGTGGAGAAATTAGGAGATACTGTTCTGGGCCACTTTGTGATTCTGTAACAGAACACCACACTGGAAAATTTATAAAGAAAATGTCCAGGAGGCCAGAAAGTCCAGTGTACACCACAGAGTTTGCTCCTGGTGATGGGGCTTCTTTCTGTATTTTACCTGGCAGAGGACCTCAAAGCACAGGAGGAGACACACTCCATGCAGGGCATGAGTAGAGGAAGCTGAGGAAGTGCTAGTGTTTTGAGACATGCTCTGGCTATGTAGTTTTGGCTGGCCTTGAGCTCCTGGTCTTCTTGCCTCTGTCTCCTGAGTGTTAAGACATACAAGGAGTTAACACTGCATCCTGGTAACCTGGACTTGCTTTTATTGGAGCCCATATTCTTGATAATTAACTTCCATGCCTCATGATTACACACTTCTTAAGGCCCAACTTCCTGGCAGAATTCAGCAATGGATTCTGGAAGAGACATCAAAGTTCCAGAAGATGGTCTATGAAGTTAATTTAAAAAAAAGTCTTAATAAAAAATTGGGTTTTAGTCTTGTTAAATTTGGGTAAAAATTGGTGTTTTATTGACTTACAGTGTAACTATAAGTCTGGGCTTTCCCACTCCCCACCCCCACCCCCAGAAAGGCAGATTAGTGATTGCCTGTGTGTCACTTTACCCAGGAACTCACTTTAGATACTCATTTTATAAAGATGTATGCACATGCTTATTTTAATAACAATAAAAGAACAGAAGAATAATCGCTCAACAGTAAGGAACTCATTAAATAATTGTTGGTCTATCCACAAAATAGAATACAAAATCAAACATTAAAAGAATGAGCTCTGCCCTGATATGAAACCAATCTCCAAGTTACATTTTTAATTGAAACAATCAAGATGTGCTAAAATATGCATACTATATGCACACAGACTCACATTCATTTGCATGGGTTTAAAGACTATAAGACACTCTTAGTGATGGCTCCAGCTGCCTGTGTGGTTTGATGACTGGGGAGGAGGGAGGCTTCCTTTCTTTGTGTATTCTATCTAGTCTGTTCTCCAGTTTAATTTTTGGTAATGAGCATAAATTACTTTTTTATTAAGTATTTTAAAGCATAATTTATAGATCTTTAGGGTTGACATTTGAAGAAACATGGGCTTATAAAAAATACTGCTGAGGCACCAAGATTAGATCTCCCCATGCTGGTAATTGTGTTAGAATCTAGAAGTGGGGGTGGGGGAGATGGTGAGCTCAGTGAGTAAAAAGAAGACATGATTTTGGATCTTCGTTGGCCACATAAATAGCCAGGCATGGTGGCACATGCCTGTGATCGTAGTTCTTGGGAGCAGAGACAAGAGGATCCCATGGGCTCACCAGAAAGACAATGTAGCCCACCAGTGGGCTCCATCTCAAATTCTAAGTCAGAGAGAGAATAAGAACACATGGTGTTGACCTCTGATCTCCACGTGTACATTCATGAATACAAACACACATGCATACTCGAGCACATACCACACATACTTGCACAAAAAATTAATTTAAAGGAGAAAGTACTCACAGTTTGCTTAACATTACTATGTCGGATAAGTCTACACTAAACTAATCTCTACTTTGGACAAGCAGGACATATTCCATGGCACCTAGGTATGAGTCCAAGATCTGAGCTAGTTTTTATCACACAGAATCTATCTCTTGTTAAGTACAGAACTGCACTGTAGACTGCATGCTGCTGTTCATGTGCTTGCTGGTCCTTTGCTGGCATCAGGACAGTGTTACAAGTTTGCACACTGTTTGAAACCTTTCATGCAGTTCTTCTCCCCTCTTATATATACTGATAAAATATTGCTCACACACTCTGACCCTTGGCTTCCTGTTCCTGCTATGCTTTGATTCTCTTCAGCAGAGGATGTTATTCCTAGCTGGACTGCTGAAATGTTGAGCTGTTAGCAATGTATTTGCATTCTGAGATCCACTAATTAAAAGACACCAAATGTAATGCAATGTTTGTTAGTTTGGGGATACTGATCTAATCTTTATTTTGGACAAGCAGGACATATTTCATGGCACCCAGGTATGACTCCAAGATCTGAGCTAAACAGTGTAGCCTGTGGCATTCTGGCTTTTTCTCCAGCCTTGCATTTTCAGGACTCTCTTGTATGAGCTGTCAAAGCTACTCCGAGTTCCTATCCAGGCCATCATTTTGAGTGATAGAGGTGACGAATGGCCAACTTCAATTTACCAACCTATCAATACACATGGTGTGCCCTCCTGGGTACCAGGGACTGTGAGATGCACACGGATGTAGGCTGTAAGGTTCTGCTCTCAGGGAGATGACAGCTTAGTGGGGAACAGTGAGGAAGTACAATAAAACAAACCACAGACCTGAAGCAAAGAGCTTAAAACCAGGAGAGCCCTGAAGTCTGTGGTAGGAAGAAGCTATGACTGGTGGTAGTCCAGTACCCTCCAGGAGGAATGCTGTAAAAAGATGGCCCTAGCCTAAGCCTCTGCAGTCTTAGCCTGCTGTGAGCTCACTCTCAGATGAAAGGTGACGGAGTGTTCTGGCAAAGCTCCCTATGGAAAACCTGGTATGTGGTAGCACTGGAGCTCCAAGAGCCTGTTTCGGGTTGAGAAGGGGTTCTCTAGCTGCTTTTCTTTGAGCCCCTAGGGTAGCTATTCTGAGAAAGTACCTCAAGATGGCACATTTGAGGCTCTGGTCTTAGGTACAAGGTGGCATCCAAGAGGCCCAAGTGAGGGGCTGTAGATATGGACCAATGGTTAACAGCACTTACTACTTTTAGAGGACACTGGTTCTGATCCCAGCCCTCATGCCCTGTGGTTCAAAATGCCTGTAACTCCAGTTCCAGGTTCTCTGTTACTCAATTCTACCCTTTGGGCTCCTGCACACACATGGTGTATACAAACTCATGAAGACACACATACATACATACATAAGAAAAAGTAAATAAATCTTCAGGGTCTAAGTGAGCCAAGTCAGAGATCTCATATATCAGGGTCAGTGAGAGTGAATGATTACAGTCAGGAATCTCAGTTCCTGGGACTTTTAGCGTCATGTCAGCTCCTGCTCTTCCAATGAAATTCTTCCTTCATAGAGAGAAACCACAGCATTAGGTCAGCTGAGAGCTGTGGTTGTTTCTATATAGGAAGTTACATGGATAGCCCAAGTTCCTTTGTTGATGATGTGAGCCCTGTTTAGATGGCTTAAGCTGGAATAGTCTCAATGTCACTAGAAGATTCTTAGAGAAGAAGGCAAAGAATGATGTGAGGAAGACTGAGTCTGGGTATGCATTTCCACGACAGATGCCAACAGTACTCACACTATGTGCCAGGCAGCTTTGACATAGCCAAGAGCGCACCCCTAGGAGGAACAGGACCTCTGTGTGCCATGCCTGTTTCTAGCAGTGACACAGTAAACATGACTGACCATCTTGTCCTTGCAGGGCTGCTCTCTTGGTTCATGAAGCAGGACTGAGTTGCAAGGTCAACTTGCCTTCTGCCCCCTTGTTCTGTTTATACCCCCTCTCGTGTTGCCCCCGAGCAGAGCTTGGACTATAAAGGTTCATGTTCCTCTTCATTTAGGATTTCTTCCAGGTCGTTTGGAATTCATTCCTGGGACATACTCCAGGCAGATTCCCATTTTGCTCAGCGCTACAAACATGGAGAACACACTGGAAAGCTCAGTGACTTTCCTGTTTAAACAGTCATCTGCAAACATAATGTTCCCTAAGTTAGCCAGGGCTCAGAGGCGTATACATGTCTCGTTTGAGAAGCAGTGAGTTTTACAGAAAGGACAAAGAACAAAAGCAGACTTGTGCTTCTTGTATTCAGCTGTAGATTTGTTCCCAGCTCTCATAGAATATGGTGCCTTGAGTGTCATTTACTTGCAAATGTCTCCGAAGTGGCCCAGCATCACAAGGTTGCTCCCAGCACAGACATATGAATGAATCCTCTCCAGTTCTCAGGCTTTGGAGGTGGAGGTAGCCCCACTTCCCATCAGACTAGACTACAGAGACACAAGCTGACATTGACTGGCTCCTTCCACTCCTGGCCAGGTTCTTGATGTTCACACTGGCTTTGTTTTCTCCATGATGGTTCCAGCTTAGGTATTTCCAATTACACTTGGCCCATCCACACTGGCTGCGCTGACGTAAGCCTGTCATTGGTGTCACCATCACCATCCAGGGACATTTCTTGCGAACCTCTTGCCAACTGTTGCTCTTTCCACTAATGGTCCTCTACTGTCTGTCATGTGCCAGGCCTAGTGCTAAATGCTGGGCAGACAGCCATGTACACAGCATCTTGGCTTCAGGAGCCCATGCTATAAGAGAGCAGAGAAGCATTGTTCAAAATAACATAAGCCAAGATGTGCTGCACAGGGGGCTTCCAGACCGGGCAGAGGCATCAAGAAAGATGCTCAGAGCCACAGTACCCTAGAGAGTGAGTCATACTGAACCAGGAAAAGGGGAGCCAGGAGCTTAGGAAGTTCTCCAAAGTAACCTGAACTTGAGCCCAAAGTCATGATCAGCTGTTGGAAGAAAGTCCTGCTGGAAATCTACCTCAGGTCAGCATTGCAGCTGCCACCTGGCTGGAGCTTGGAAGACCTACCAATGGGCGTCAATAGAAATGAAGGAATGTGCCCTGTCTCTCCTCACTGGGCGACTCTTTGTTGAATTCTCAGCAGCCTCTCAAAGAGCAGCCTGCTGGCTCTTCATTTTATCCTGCTCTATCCAGAGACTCCAGAATCCAGGCCCAGAAAAATCACTCTGTGTCTATCAATGAGGTCCCAGGGATCCAAAATAATACTCTTTAGGTTTGGCTTGGCATGGGTGAACAACTGGAGTCTTTGAATATTCTCCTATCACAATTTCCATTTACCGAATACTGACTGGTATGGTCCTGTGGATGGGCTGATAGACACACATCATAAATAAACCTATTAGCAGTCCACTGTGCTGGACACAAACCCAGTCTGTGAAGCACTAAAGCCTTGAGGCTTCAGTTGAGTGACTTTCATACACAGTCCAATAGTGAAGAAGCTGAACTTTCATCCAAGGCAGCCATAATCCTAAGGTTTTACCTGTGAAGAGCTGGGAAACACAACTTCACATGGTCCCAGAGTGTTAATGTACAGAAGCATACAGTGAGCTTGGTATTCTGTAAGTGGTCCTGCTTGACTGATCACAGAACAGTCAGGAGTAAAGTCAATGGCCTAGAATGGTGGCTTTGAGGCAGAATAGGTTGGGTAGCAATTCTAGAGTAAACACTCATATTATGCAAGATCAGCATCAAGAACAATGATACAATTTAGAAAGGTTAATATTGGAGAACAGTAAAGTGGTGAGATTTTGTTAAGGTTTTAATACTAGGAATTGTCTACAACTTTGAGGAGGACCCTTCACCATACTGTCTGCCGCCTGGTAAGGAAGCATAGCCCATGATCTGCTCTGCTCTTAAGAGAAAGTCCACACTTCAGAGACATCCCACTTTTTACTTCCACAACCAAGATCTTGACATCCATTTTTTAACAGTTAACACAACCTCTCAGCCAGGCTTGACTATGACTTCATACTACAAAAACTTGTTCCTCACCTGAACACAGTCTGACATTGAGCAGTCATCCTTCTGCATCCTGGCCTTCCAAAGGTCACTTTGTGGGGCTTGAGCCACTCATCCCCATGAGTGACCCATTAATGACTAGGTGGCCCTTGGTTTTCCAGGCTGAGTTGGACTTTGGAATATAGTGATTATCTATGCACTTGGCATGTGTGTTTGGCCGCTGACTGTATCTGCTATGTCCACTTTGTCCAATAGAATAAGACACACCAGCATGAAAGTCCAGCAATTAGGAAATGTCTTTTTCAGACGACCATAGCCTAGGAAAGTGAGCAATAATTTCAAGTGCATGAACTGTTCCGTGCTCAGTTTATTTTCCCAATTGTTTCTCCAATGTCTTTAAAAGTATCTATTCTCTGGAAGAACTTAATTAGGCTGTGGTTGCTATAACTTCTTTGTGGCTTTTAATTTATAATGACTCCTAATTTCTTTTTTGTTTTACATTAATTTTATTGAGAATGTGATTTATTATCTTGTGGAAAGATCCATACTTAGAGTCTATTTCCTGTTTTCTCTGTAGTGATATTTAAAATGTCCCTCTGTCCTTCTAAATTTCCTGTGAATAGGGGTTATGCCTGAAGACTTGATCAAGCTGCAAACATTTGGTAAAAATACTTGGACTATATATGGCTGTCCATCTTGGGCATCTGATAGGTTTTTCCACCGATACTGACGTTTCTGAAGATAATAACTGCATCTCTTTCCATGATGAAGGCATATTGTCCCCTCAGCAGCTAGCAAGTAATTAAAAGTATAATAGCTGATAACTGGTTGATGGTTTTAGCATCAATTGTATATATATATATATGTATATACACACACACACATGTATATATATGTATGTATGTATGTATGTATGTATGTATGTATCCATTATTTATGGACTAAGGAGATAGATCAGTAAGCAAATCACTTTCCCTGCAAGCAAGAGGACTTGAGTTTGGATCCCCAGAACCCAGCTAAAGTTGAACATGTTAACTCGTCTGTAATCCCAGCTATCTTCCAGAAAATGGGAGGCAGAGACAGGAGAGACTCTGAAAACAAGAGGCCAAATAGCCTGCTGTGCGCAGTGCTGAAGTGCTTCCAAGCATGTGCACGTGGATTGTCATTATTTCCACAGACTTACTTTTGTCTCTATAAAATGCTATCTTTTTACTTATGATTCTTACATCTTGTTTGTAATTCTTTCTTTAATTGAACATCTCTAAATGTTCTAAATCTCATCCAATGGACACTTAATTATACACTTAATCCAATTTGCTAGAAACGCAGATCTCATTTCTCATGAAGAAAAGTTTGACACAGCTGGCAACCCACTCACCTGGATGCCAGATCCATTCTATGTCCCCCTTACAGCGTGGCGTGTGGTATGCCTTCTTCTGGGCCTACCTAGTATGAGAAAAAAGACCTTTCGCCAAAAGCTCAGTGGCCAAATTCCAAAACACTGGTGGGCATATGAGGATTATAGAGAGAAATTGAAAAGGAAGGGAGAAGTAGATGTTCCCGAGAACCTCACAATTCACAGGATAGAGAACCTTTCTAGCTAGTGTTCCTCTGTAAAGAGAACTTTATCTGCTATCTAATACTTAGCTCTACTTCCTTCTTTGAAAACTAAGGGTCTTTCTAAAAGGGTAGTAAAGTGTTTCTTAATGAACGTTTTCCCTGTTCAGTCTTTTTCCCTGCCTCTATCTCTGTATCTTGCTGTCTCTGTCTTTCTCTGTGCCTCTGTTTCTGTCTCTCTGTCTCTCTCTGTGTCTCTGTCTCTCTCTCTCCCCATGTGTGTTTGTGTGTGTGTGTGTGTGTGTGTGTGTATGTGTGTGTGTATTTGTGTGTGTCTGTTCATGTCTCTCTCACATGCATACAGAGTCCTCATCTAGATTTATGGATTATCATTATTTCCACAATCAATTACAGTTATCGCCACTTTCTGTGCTCACACAGCTGTCTCGAAGGTAGCCAGTGGGATGTGCTTCCAGCTGGTTCCCATGTGCTCCTGACACCACCATTTATTTTTGACGCCTCCTTTATTTTTAATTAAAGAGTGTGCTTTCACCTTCTCTCTGACATGACTAGATATCCCAGGATCTCCCAAGCATTTCCCTTACCCCAGAAGTGGAAGGAGCTGTTTCGACCCTGGGATCTCTACAGCCTGGGGAATGATGCTGGAAAGCACAAGGCTGCTGTGTGTTGACTGCACTGACAGTTCTTGTCTTGAGGGCCTGTGAGTGGATGAGTTGCGAGTCATGCTATTTCACTTTAGATGTACCTTTGTACTCCTTTGACATTTTAATTATATGTGTTTGCTCTTACATGGAAAAATTGAACTTTGTTTTTATTTTATTCTCCCATAATTATATTATTTCTGATTTCAACATGGGCACCAGTGCTGGCTGCCACACCATAAGGAAGCTCTACATTCATTCTCTTCAGATGAACTTCTCCAGGAACTCATGGGATTATTCTACAAAAATATCTATTCTGTGCGATTTGTAACTAAGTTCATTAATTTGAATTTATATTCAATTATGATTATTTTATGTCTAAATATGTAAAAGGTATGCATGGTTCAGAATTCAAAAGTACATGACAAAGCCCTTCAGAGGGTGTCTCACAGTCATTTTTCCTCATTTGCTAGCTGGTGACTCTAAGCCCAAGAGAAGGGTCTAATTTTTTTTTTTTTTTTGATGGTGGTGGTGGTAGTGGCGATGGTGGTGGTGGTGGTGTGTGTGTGTGTTTATATATAAAATATAAACATGAACATATTATTTACCTGCATTTGTAAATGAAAGATAGATAGATAGATAGATAGATGATAGATTTTGGAAGTTATTGCAAGCTAATGAACTTTTTTCACCCATTTTAAAGGATTGTATAGATATCCATTGAATGGATGTACCACAGGTTTTCTCAGACAGTGCTATTTAATGCAATTTTAAAAAATAGAACAATAAAAAATTAACTGCATTTTTGGTTTTTTTTGTTTGTTTGTTTTGTTTTGTTTGCTTTTCATTCATGATGATGAATCTCACAGATGCCTTTCTCTAAGTAGTGTGTGTATGAGGGGGGATGATTATCCATAAGCAGCATATGTACATGCTGATAAAGTTTGATAAATAATGCTCATTTTCCTGTCTGCCAAGCTGTAGCATTCTGTGTTCACACAGAAAAATGCATCAGCATGCATGTTTCCTACAGGGTCCCCCAACGTAGTGAGCCAACAGACTTTCAAGTCTTGACCCATCTGAGTGGTGGGAAATACTACTTCAAAAGTGATTTGCTCTGTCATGACTCCATGTATGTCTGGCAAACTAGCCACTCAAGCCTTTTGCCCATTTTTCTATGCTGATATTGTTTTGCCTCTGTTTTAAAGAGCAGGCTAGGGAAATAGCCTGTTTGGGGTATATAATTTATGTTGCCCATGATCTCTCACTCTTCTTGCTAGAGTTTTTCCTTTCCAGTTTAAAACCATAGTGGATATTATTGATGAAAATGCTAGTCTCCAACATGTCATCCTAAAACATGGCACCATGTAAAAGAACAAATGTTAGAAACAAGACCCTCTGGTGGTTTTGAAACTGGTCAAGAGGATGATTCAAATGTTTCAAAACTCAGTCCTACTTTCGTGGATGGATCCCAGATTACATCAATGATTCTAGGTTTATCCCATAGTAAGATTAATCAACAAACCTAGGCTGCTATTTCAGGGTCTGTCTGTCTGTTAAAAAGGAACTTTGATGAACAACTATGAAATCTATCAATTCTGTCCTGGGGATATGATCATTGTTGGCCTCAAATGGAGCTGTTACACAGACTGCTAGTTATTCAATTAAAAGAGAGAGAGCAGGAATTTTCAAAAATCACATGAAGGATTTTCTAGAAGTCTATTCTCATGTTTTTATTTAGTGAATAGAGGTGTTGCTGTTTCAAACTTCCTCCCAGCCAAAACAGATGCCACACTGCCAATAACAGAGCTGAGGAGGGTGTAATTATGGAGGAGAGATAGAAAGCAGAGGCCAAGGACTAGGGTCAGCCACAGAGTGAGCCATGTTAAGTCCAAGTTATAATGGGGAAGAGAAGGTTCCAGAGAGAGAACTTAAGAAAGTCACCATAAAGAGGAGGAGGTCACGTATAGAGCTGCTAGACTTTAGCCATGGGACAAAGTCAGTTCAAAGAGACGTCTATGGGTTTTGGCTTCACCCCTCCCCATCACACATTCCCAATCAACTATCAAGGTGCTCAACACAACCTCTTTACCTTGCTGATGTGACACACAGCTATGAGTCTCCTGGAAACAGAGTGTGGACGCAGTAGACTGTATTGACTAGCCTCATTACTTTGGGGCTTCCCAGAGTACTGCCCATTACCCGTTTACAAGGATCATAGGCTCTGGCAAGGTCAAGTTCTCAAGTTCTATTTATGACATTCAGTTGTCAGGGTGTAGGTGGACTAGGAGTGGGCATGAATCACTAGGCTCTACAGTGGGACTCTTACAGGCTCAAGCAAGAAGAAGCAGCATGCACTTCCTTTTCTCAGTGGTGGTAACACCAGAGGAATAGTGAAACTCAACTTGGAGGACCTGATATGGTGTGCCGGCACCTTCTTGCTTTGGAGACCAAGAGTCCACTAGACAAATATACAAATAAGGAAGACAAAGCCAAGGGCTTGTTGCTCCCTGGTCTCATTCACCCACAGGAAGGAAGAAAAGCCTAATTGGTTTGGAGAGTTTTGTTTGCTTGCTTGTTTGCCCAAATGTCCCGCGCAACCTCCCGCCAGCAGGAAAGACGCGGCACACTCAGGATCCTTCTGCAGTATAAGCTTTAATGCATCTTGAGAGGGAGAGCATAAGCTTCACAAACGAGGAGGGACCCCAAGGGCCTAAAACCCTTCCCTTATATAGAGAGCTAAGCTCGCCCGGGACGTGGCAGTCTCTGATGGGCTCCTGTTGCCTCAGGCCACATGACGTGTTCCAACTGTCAGATTAATCAAGGCGGGAAAACCTTCCAGCGCATGCGCACAGACTTGTTAATGGCAATGATGTGATAAGGATAGCTTCCCACATCTGCCCCCTTTTTATTTAAAAGTGATCCTAAGAAGAGGCCATAGAAAAGTGAAAGAGTTCAGGCCGGGCAGACACAAACCAATCAAAAGGAGAGAGGTCTAGATTTTCTCCTCCTCAATAAGTGAGGCAGGCCCGTGTCTCTACACTCACTTCGGGGTGCAATGGGAACTCGAGCCCTCCCGAGCTTAACGAGTGTGAGAACAACCATATCACAGTCCTCAAGGTGCAATGGGAACCCGAGCCCTTCTTGAGTCTGGATTTGGTTCCTGGGACAGATAGAGAGAAAGAATTAGGGAAGCCAAAATGCCCAACTCTTGTGCAATGGAGAAAAACTCCCAGAGGTGCCAGGGCCATTTGGCAGGGGGAGGAGATGGTATTACAGATTATGGCCTTGTCTTTACAGGTCTTTGGGGCGGTTGTTAATCATGGCTATCCAGTCCCTTAGTCCAGTGCTACAAGTGCCTGGGCAATCACCACCTTATCCTGTTGTCACTGTGACCTGAGCTTTTAAAGGAGCCGCAACACGAGCGCCAGCCCACAGCAGAGCAAGGCTCCGAAAAGACCCACCCCCACCCATTCTTTAAAATAAGAAAATATTGAAGAGATCCATGTAGACAGTCCTTCGGTCAGGGACAAATCAAGTCTGGTAGAATTCACTTCTATAATCGCAAAGCGTAACTTCCGAAGCGTCTCTTCAAACTCTACAGTCCAATTCTGTAATAAAAACTGAGATAAAGTTTTAGAAAAATTTGCTGCTTCCTCGTCTAACTCCGCCTCCTCTGTAGAATCTAATGACTCCTCACTGGAGTCCCCAGAGGAACTCTCTGCACTGTCGATAGTCAGTGCCTCTAGGTTGGGGTAAAGCGAGCTTTTCCCATTAGGGAGTATCTCTCCTTTTTTAGGAGGGTTCTTTTCTTCAGCTGAAGGGTGTTCCTTTTCCTTTTGTTTCGGTACCTTTTTCCTACGCGCGCCCATCCTCTCACTGCGTTCGGTTTCTGACATGCTATCCTGAACATCTTCTAGCGTAGCCTGTCCTTTCCTTATGGCTATCTTACAGTTTTCATCTTGTAGGCAGTTCTTAATAAGTTTCCAGATCGCAACTGTGCCATTACTCAAATCGTTGTCATCGCGGTGCCTTTCTAAGTCCTTTCCCAGTTTATTCCAAGAGGGGAGAGCCAAAGACCCAGAGACGGCAAACCAGGGGGCAACGCGATCCACCTCTTTTATGAAGTTCCTCAAAGTCCTGTTAGCAATTTTAATATCCCGCTGTTTGAGTACGGCCTCCAAAGTAGTGATTACTGACTGTGATGAACCCATGACAGCCGCGGCTTATCTACGTCCGCCTTAGTACCGTCTCAAAAGTGAAAGTAACAGCGGCCCAGCCCGCGGCTTATCTACGTCCGACTAACGGCCAGGGAGTCAAGAGGAACTTTGTCCCACCTTTATCTACAGGAGGGAGAAAGAGACAAGACCAGTGTCACTGGCTATTTACTTCAGACTACTTTGCCACTAACAATGGCCACCGCGAAGACAGAGCAAAACAAGCACCATGAAAATGACAGCCAAGCACAACCCGAATATTTCAGGAATAGACATACCTCTCCGAACTCACCCCTGCAGTTCTGAATCCTCCTCTATCGAGGGGTCCTCCAAGGTGCTGAGGATGGCAAGGTCAAGTGTCCCGGGTTTCTCGCACCAGTTGTCCCGCGCAACCTCCTGCCAGCAGGAAAGACGCGGCACACTCAGGATCCTTCTGCAGTATAAGCTTTAATGCATCTTGAGAGGGAGAGCATAAGCTTCACAAACGAGGAGGGACCCCAAGGGCCTAAAACCCTTCCCTTATATAGAGAGCTAAGCTCGCCTGGGACGTGGCAGTCTCTGATGGGCTCCTGTTGCCTCAGGCCACATGACGTGTTCCAACTGTCAGATTAATCAAGGCGGGAAAACCTTCCAGCGCATGCGCACAGACTTGTTAATGGCAATGATGTGATAAGGATAGCTTCCCACACCCAAAGTCCTAGGTTAGACATAAATCCTTAAATCCTAGTACTTTCCATTCCAATACTTGTTTAAGTTTCAGAATGGCAGTCTGCAAAATGCATCTTTTATTTGAAACCAAACCAGAGTTATTTTGCTTCTACTTAGTGAGCATCACCCTGTTCTTCCACAAAGTCATTCCTATTCAAGGTCATTCTGCTGGTTCCTTCCAGCCCTGGGAGGCAGAACAATAAATAGAGTTTGCATAGCATTTCTAAAGTCAGTAGATAGGCTCTCACACAGACTCAAGGAGACTTAGACACCTTAATCAGCAACCACATTCTTGGGAAACTGTGGCCAGAGACTCCCAGGGCCCCAGTCCCTTTGCAGTAATGTTTGAAGCAACTTGGAAAGACTTGGGAACCTGTCAACGAATCTCTACCCCTCTGCCTTTTCTTGTTTGAGAATTCTTTTTATGCCAATCTGCAGTTGGGGCTTAAAATTAAATTCTTCTACATTATTAAATTGGGTATCTGGCTTAATATTTTAAAATCTGAGACCAGTCGAGGCCCCAAAGCACTCCATCAGTGCCTTACATTCCCCATTGAAATGAAAAGCTTGCTAAGAACGAAAGTCAGTTGATGGATGGCGGTGAGGAGATTTCTGGTGGCACTGGTCTGTTCATGGGGCTCTGAGCATCTCTCTACATGTATACGTTCTAAGTTCTCTGAAGCCTCCAGAGGGTATCTGCCAAGATGGAAGTGCAATATGGCCCAAAAGGAATCTATGCTCTGGTTTTCTTCCTTTCCTTAATATCCCCCGATTCTTCAGATGGTCCCATGTGCATCCCTCAGTCTCTCCAGCATCCCCCCCCAAAAAAGAACAGCAACATGCAGTCAGATCACTGTGAACACATTTGCTTTGTGTTTAAGCAGATCGTTCTATACTCAGCCATGAAAATGTGCAAATTTCCTGTTGGCGTGGTTTTTTAATTTTTTTTCTCTCTTCTTCTTTTTTGTCTCTTCCAAGACAAACCAAATGAGAACATTCAGGATGTTTTAGACATGGAATGCTGGGCTCAGAGCTCCCAACACTTCACTTGGCTTTCCTTGTGATGCTTTTTATTCATGTAAAACTACAACAGAACCTGGCAGCCCAGGCCCTGTATAGAGTTCCTGAGAAATGGATCTATTTTATGACTAATTTTGACAACTAGGATTTGAGTGATCTAAGTGCAGGACATGAGGCCAGCATCTTCACTTGTCTGCTTGCTTGGGATGTTTCTTCTGAGTCTTCCAGTTTGGCCTTTTGATCTTCCACCTCTGGTCTAACAGTGTATATTTACATTTATAACTAAAGTCTGAGTCCTTAGTACCACTGTGAATAAGAAGGCTGGATGCCCTCAGGATCATGCCACAGCCCGCCTAGGCACTCTCTAGTAAGCAGTCGTGCTTTCTGGTGAGCAGGCATGGGGCATACCACATATCCAGACATGTCTTGGATGAAGCTGCCATGAATTTTTTATGAGTTCCATGAACTTATCCCTGGGTAGGGGAGGTGGCCCAGTTGGTAAAATGCATATAGGTATGAGAATGTAAGTCTGATCTTCAGAATGAAGGGAAAGCAGACAGACATGGGGAAGTGTCCAAGACAGCAATACATTCTCAAAGACGAAAAAAGTAACCCTCAAAAAAGTGTGAAAGATAGAACTAGGTCTAGTGGTACCAGCCTGTCATCCATGTACTGGGGAAATTAACCTCGAAGGATCATAAGTTCAAGGTTAGCCTAGATACAAAGTGAGTTTAAGACCAACCTGAACAACTCAGTAAGGAGTATACTCAGCATTTAAAAAGGAGGGCTGAAGGACAGGATAGTGCATTGGTAGAGCACAGTCTAGCATGTGTGAAACACTGAACTCGATTGCCCAGGAATTCCGAAAAGGGAAAAAAATATAGATAGCCACAGCATGGCTTGGAGCTGTTTCTGGTGCCTGCATTTATCTTGAAGATGTGATTTTTAAGTTCCTTTCTGATATGGCTACTATCTACATTCATCTAGATCCCTGGGAAGTTGTTGTGGACACCAGACAGTATTTCCAGTACTTTGTCCTTTGGAGTTATCATTTCTGTATACCGTTCAGGTATATTCAGGATGTTTCCCACTCTTGCTGTTACAAATGAAACTTCCTTGACTATCCTAAACCTTAGTCCTCAATCTCAATTCCAACCGAAATCTCCAAGAACTACTCTATTAGATGTTATAAACACCTTCCTTTACATTTCACTGTCAAACTGACTTTCACCTACTCCCTGTAAGATAGACTCCTTCCACTGCCAAAGGAACTAAGCATGTTTGTTACATATTTACAAAACTTGACCAAAACTCTAATAGACTTCATTTGCTTATTTTTATTGCTTCATGGAGTGTTTTTAGATCATATCCACTGCCCTTCAATAATTCCTCCAAGATCTATGCCTCATTCCTTATCTGCCCAACTTTATGTCCTTGGTTTTTAAGACTCATTAAGTCCATTTATGGCTGGCCACATAACCATGGATGTGTGGCTTTCTGCTGAAACATGGTCAGCCTAGCAGGGGCCACATTCATGAAGAACATTTTATCTCCCTCTCCCAGAAGCTGTCACTTGTGTCGTTCCTTGACTAGGGGTGGGATGTCATGCCTTCCTCCATGCCGGGATTATGTCAAGTTTATAGATCCCACTTCCTTCACCAACATTGTGTTTGAATATTCATGTAATGTTTTATTGCTACTTGTGTTTCTTATGTGTGAATCAACTATTCTTTTTTTTTAATCGAGTTATCTCTTTGCTATTAGTTTGGGATAAATCTTAAGCTAACACTTCTAGTCTGTTCATTTCTAAGGTAATAAGCAACTATTATCTTAGAATACTATTCTCTCTAAGGACCTAGTATATGGGTCACTTCTTCACACACACACACACACACACACACACACACACACACACACAAGGATTTATATATGAAACTCAGAGAAAGAAGGATTTGTGTTGGCTCATGGTGTCTGGAGTTTCAGTCCATGGTTAGCATACTCCATTGCTTCACCTGTAAGCCAAGGCAGAACATCAAAGAGGAGAGGGCATGATAAAGCAGGGCTGCTCACCAACAGCAGCAGGAAGCAGGGAGAAGGGAAGGTGTCTGACACAACTCATCCCCTTCAAAGTATGCCTCCAATGATGTGCTTCTGCCAAAAATGTTCCTCCATCACCTCCCGACAATGACATAAGATGATTTTGATTAGATGATATGCCTATGATAAATAATTTCAACAAAATAAAGTCTACATGAAGGCAGTTTTAATTTTAGTGTGGCTCAATTTTAGTAAACCTCTTACAACAATCAACTTGTAAAGAGAAAAAGATTTATTTTGCATCAGAGTTTCAGACATCTCAGTCCATAATTCTTTATGGACCTTAGGGACCATGGTAAGATAGAAAGAATATCATGGCTGTCTGGTAGAGCAAAGCTTCTCAATCTATGATCAGGGACCAAAGAGGAACAGGAAGGGGCTGGAACCACTCTATCTCTTTGAAGGATATGATCCCAATTATCTGAAGGGATGTCAACATTTTGATAAGGGTGTAAGTGATGCATTTCTGGAATTTATACATGATGAAAAGTTGGTATCTGAGAAATCTGGACTTCCATTTATTACTGAAAATATACAGAAATAAATGTTCTTCCCCTCAATCCTTCTTAAAAGAAGATACTATGTGGGGCTTCCTTCCTCACTCAGTGGGCTTTTGTAGGAATATCTGAACCCCAACCCCAGCGTCTTGGACACTTTAAATCATTGTAAACCAATTGAACCATTAATTGACAAAGACCTTACTGAAGATATTGAAATAGAAAAAAAGGATAGATATTTTATTGATACACATGGAAATCAATCACTGGGCATTCTTAGGGCTCAACCTAACCTTTATCTTCTAATAGCCCTTTCAAAAGTCTGTGAACTTGAGGGTTGGGTTCTCACATTACAGTTATGAGTGGTTTAGTTCTATTGAGCTTAAAATTAAAACTGTCTTCATATAAATTTTAGTTTATTAAGATAGTTTGTCATAGGCACATTACCTGAGGACTTAACCTGGTACCGTCTCATTCCATGTGATGTTAGGATATTAATAATTGTGGTAATTTAAGTGAGATGTCCCTTGTAAGTCTTGGGAGTTTGTATACTTGGTCCCCATTTGGTGGCTAGTTATGGAGGATGAGGAGGTTTGACATTTCTGGAAGAAGTATGTCATTGAGGGTGAGCTTTGAAGTTTCTAAATTCCTTCTACCATTTCCAGTGTGTTCTGCTTCCTGTTCGTGCTTCAAGATGTGAACTCTCCATTGTTCCAGTTGTCTGCCACATACCACCTCTGCGCCATCATCATGGGCAGTCATCCCTCTGGAACAGTAAGGACCAAATAAGTTATCTTTATCACGGTGTTTTATCACAACAACAGAAAAGTAACTTATACAGCAATGCACAGGGCTTATGCATTTAAGTTTTTCTTTTAGAACTTCAAGGGTAACCTTTGGTCCTAGTCTTATGCCTCTATTCTCCCACCTTTCATCAAACTTAATGATGTCACCCTGGGGTTAGACTTGTGTCCATCTGGTTTTGTCCTTCCCTCTGGAGTACTAGATCATGCAAATACAGTCTCCAGCTGTAGGTTTGCAGACTGTTTCATCACATGGCTGTTCCTCTCTGAAGATTTGGTTCAATAGTAGAATGCCAGGCTTTGTTTTCTTCCCTGTTCCATTTCCTACAGGCAGAACTTGGCATGGACAAGATCTGTTTTGGCCTCCATCCAGGTAATTTAGTAGCATGAGTGTCTCATTATGAAGTGGGCTCACCTGTAGGATGGTCCCATGGTCTGGACACCAAGGCTGCCATTATTATTATTAAGATGATGCTTCTGTACAACATATGTTTTCAGGATTGACTGTTAATTTCCCCAAATACCAGCCTAGAGAGGTTCCTGGAGGGCTGGCGCTTTTTTTGTTCTTTCTGGGAATTGGGAGAGAAGCTAACTAAATTCCAGCTGTCCTCTTCACATGACTATTTAAAATCAGAGATGACAAAGACAGCAATTAGAAAAAACATGTTGCCAGTGCATCTCTTCATGGACAAGAAGAAGGGTCTTTCCTTTGCTCTGAATCTTGGAGCAAGCATTTTAATTGGGGTCACTAAGGATCTCTGAGGATGGTACATGTAATTGTCCTTTTGTGTTAAAGAAGTATGTGCTCTTTTAGCCCATTTGCAGTGACTCCTACAATGCTGATCTTTTCTAGGGTTAAAAGAGAAAGATTATGCACCAGGATTACTCTGCAAATGTTTTGTGTTAAAGCAGAAATTGCCTTCATGTACCAAGTCGTTTAAGCATCTATGACAATGTCGCCAGCCATCTGGGCTGCTGGGAACACTAAATCAACCTGTTGTATGCACAAAACCAAGTAATTTATCTGTCAGGTAGTATTTCATTTAAAACATATTTCGGTGCAAAATGAAATTCGTAAAATCATCCATTTCCATACCCAAGTCTAGCGCTTCCCATTATTTCACAGATAAAAATTGTCTTTTTAATGGAGCAAGAAGGTCCTTAGGCACACTGGCCTACCACTCCAAGGAGGACCTTCTATTTGCATTATGTAAATGCTCACTGACAGTCAGGAGAACTGAGAGATTACTTTCGATGATTGTACCTCTCCCAACCTACTTTTGAGCTTTGCTTCCATGCATGCCAGAGCCAGGAGGTCAGCTGAGATTTTCCATGATGGCCTCATGACGAAGTATCAGTCCATTATCCAATTTGATGCAATAAGAAGCCAGCACTGTATTTCATAGCCTTATACTGGGGGCTGAGCAAGCTTTATGAAGCTTGAGTTTAATCTCTGTCTCAGATTTATGCTCCCAACTCTCCAAATGTACAAGTGTCTTCTAGCATTTCCTCTCTGTTAGATGTGCGGGGTAGGGAGGGTGTCTGCATTGCCATGTGTATTCTGGCTCTGCTGAAACTACTTCCTTTTTTTTCTGATCATAAAAGCCAAGCAGAAGTGGGATGAGAAACAACTGGCTCTCTTCCACCATCTTTGTGCTTTTCTTTCCCTATAAGTAAATGAATCATCCATAACTTGATGTGTTTAATATGGGACCCCAGTCTAGTATAATTTCTCCAGACCTGGGATCTGATTAACGACAGTGTTTCAGTTGGATTTATGTATGCTGCTCACCTGGGGAAATGCAGTTTGCTCTTTCTTCACAAACAGAAAGGAAATGTATGGGAATCGGGTTTCTCATACCCGAGTGTGCCAGGGGGAAGCAGAGGCAGCTGCAGAGTGGAAAGACAGTCTGAAAGCAAGAAACACATATGTAGACTTGAAAATATTAGAGTTCAAGTCTAATCCTATCCTGGGTGAGTTTGGCTTCAAAGTGTGACGTCTATGACTACTTAAGGATGCCATGTGCACGAAAAGGTCTATGTGTCTGTCTGCTGAGCTTCGAGGCCAAGCTGAACAAGAACATCAGTGTCTCAGCTTTCGTCCCACCTTGGGCCAGACACAGTTACAGGGGCTTCTCTTTTGAACAACTGGAAGTGACTAGTGATTTTGCTGCTTGACTAATTAAAAAGGCAGATTCCATGCAGACTAGTGCCAGATCCCTGTTCTTTACAGAAACTGTCATCATTTGGGGGCTTCATCCAATTACACTGTATTGGCTGACTCTCAGGTGAGACCTGAAGACTCCACAAGTGATCTGATTCTTTCATTTTTCCTGAACAATGAATTTGATGATGACAACGCTCTAGAACTACTAAGTGTCATAAGCTCCTTGCTGGAATAAAGCATCCGTACACACAGAAATGATCCGAATGCTTAGCCAAGATCTCTGGCAAGCTATGCTGTCATAGGTTAGAGGAGAATAATATCCTGCCTCCTCTCAGCACTGCCTTCGTGCTTTTTCAAGATCCCCATGACAACTGCCTCACATCCCGACAACCAGTGTCACTCTGTATCTATGACTACTCTGCCTTCCCATCCTATGTTCTTCACAGTCTCCTGATGTACCTGAGTAGCCATCAGTAGTAGTTTCCCCTGCCCTGAAGAAGGAGGAATTTTGTCCTCAGCCTCTCCTTGCCTGATTAATTATCACCTTTCCTGCTACCCAACAGCTCCCTCAGTCCCTAGATGTGCCCCATGGGCATACACATCCCCATGTTGTAACTTGGCATATCATTCTCCATCTTGGTGCCATGAAATCCTTAGGTGTCAGTTCATTTGATCATTCCCATACATACTGGGGACTCAGTGTTTCAGCACACGAATCCTTGTGTTCTTCCCTAAAATATGATTGGGTCTATCCAAGGGTGGCCCTGAGAACTGGAAGCAAGATAAATGCGTAGTGTGGTCCAGATGCCTGGAATGTCCTAATCCCACAACCCAAGGAATTGAACTGTTTTCTCTTGGAGCAAACACAAAACAGAACTCTGTACCACTTGCGTATCATGTGTCTTACTGAAGCTGTCCCCCAAGACCCTGTTAGTGGGAAATAGCCAAATCAAGCCAGCTCTGACCACCTGGGAACACAGGCTGTGAGGTCTGCCCTTCTTGGTTTTCATTCTGGGGTAATGGTCCTCTAAATGGTGGCAAGGCCACTCATTGGAACTGACACTCATGATGGGCTCAGACAAACACTGGGGCCTGGCAGGCCTTCTGGAGCTCGGTGATGGAGAGTGACCCAATGTGGTTATCATTTGATTGAAACCATCAGCTTATTTCCCATAGGTCGGGGGATATCAACACTCCTCAAATCAGAACAGACTGGGCCTCATTGTCTTATTACTACAGCAGCCCCAGCTGACTCTTGGTACATGGACAGTCAGGGGAATGGAGGTCAGAATGTCTCCAGGAGATCCTCCCTTTTGTATCTGCTCACTGTAGACCTGAGAATCAGAGGTGGTCCTGGAATGCAGGGTGCCCTGCTAAAGTGCAGTGAGGCTGGGGATGTAGACCACACCGCCTTGTATAAATGTTGGGCTAGGGCCTGCATGTCAGAGAGCTCCCTCTGTCTTCAGTTTTATCAAGAAACAGCTAATAAAGAAACCCAGTGGCCCACCCCAAATCCTTCTTTGAGATCTCTACATGAAATTTGGGCTTAAATGAGCGTAAGAGATAGTCCTCCATAAACTGATTTGGGTAGGATGTGGTCCCACCCATCAGCCCGGTATCATTATCTAGACTCCAGTTTCTTCTGCAAGATGATCTGAAAAGTTCCTAAAAAGATGAAGATTCTCTTTCTGGGAGATCATTTCAGACCAGTTCCTCCTCTGACCACAGGCTCCAGCCTTTTGTTTCTCTGACATAAAAGTTTATGGGGAGAACTTCCAATTTTTCCCCTTCTTCTAATAATGATATTAATTGTATTTAATTAAAAAATAAACTCTATTATTAAGAAAAAAAACACTTTGCAAAAAGATCACCTCCTGACATAAGCCAGACCCAAAGTTTGTACAACTCAGTGGATTTCTAAACAGTTGAATAGTCATTTGGAAAGGAAACTGTAGTTTTGTGCTGGATTTTATGCTTCTACTATCCAATATGTATTTATACTCTTATCCACCAAAATGGGAAAACACATGACAGTGTTAAAACTAGAAAACTAATTAGCTTTATATTGTTTATTTGTAACTTGTGCCCGTCTCTAACATTCCTGGATATTAGGCTTTCCTTCTCTCTATAGCATCATTGTCTGTGACGATACTGACCCAGCCTAGTTCACCTTCACACAGAGTTTTCTCGTAGCATCTATTGTCTATTTATCCATGTCATTATTTATATGCCTACCAATAATCTTCTATGTCCCCTATATTATCCACTAATTTAAAATCTATTAGTTGTCTCTCATCTATCTATCCCTATAGTATCTATTCATCCACCCAACCATTCTGGTCTGCCATTCATTCATTCATTCATTCATCTATCTTATCTATATACTTCTCAATAAATTATCTATCTCGCCTATCCATCTCTATTGTCTATATTATGTGCCCTATTCAACCATCTACCATCTATCTATCTATCTATCTATCTATCTATCTATCTATCTATCTATCTTTTACTCATTTCTTTATCTAATGTCTCTAAGTCCATCTTTATTGAAACTGTATCCACCTGCATACACATTTACTTTCTCCTCATCTATAAATATCTCAATTTACTGAACTGTACTTCATATACCCATCTATAAACTCTTGAACATCTCATTGTATAAGTCTTATGAAGTCCACATCCCTGCACCTCCAAGCCTGAATCGGGTTTCATGACTACCTTTGCTTTTTTAAGGAACACTGTTCATCACCTCTTATCTTCTCTCTGATCCTTCCTGTGTCAGTGCATGGTAGCCCTGTCATTGTGGCGACTAAGCCTTTTTTGCTCATGATCTCCAGAACCATTGATTATACTGCACGGAAAGCTCAGGGCTGCCTTCCTAAGCAGGGTGTTGGCTGGGTGTCTTGCCTTTCACTACCTGCACTTTATTTTGGAACATTTCTCATTTTCTAAAAAAGTCACTGGGACATTAAAAATATCCCTGGAAGAATGAACACTGCCTTCACAGAGCTCTGCAATATAATGTATACACTTGATTTCCTCAACACAGTGAGGATCCCTGGAACAATGCCCTGCTGCAAGTGGACTAAGTCAAAGGTCATACATCCAGTTGCCCAGACACCTGGACTCACAGGGCAGCCTGGTACTTCTATGACTTCTGTAAACCCATGGCATCCTCCAAAAGCCTTTCTCTACAGTGGCTGACCTCCGGCTTCTCTTTCTTACCCGCTACTTAAATCAAGTGCAACTATGGAGCTCAACATCCCCCAAGATGGAATTCTCTATGTTCCACTTTCCGTGAAAGTTAGTGCCTGTGTCCCAAGGCATAGGGCATGGTGAATGGTGCCAGCAAATTTGTTCTGTGGACATGTAAGCAGCAGCTCTGTGAGAGATAGAGGAGGGGAGGAATGGAGGAGAAGGCAGAAACATGGTGGAGTTGTGGTCTATGACTCAAATAAAAAGTACATTCTCATTGGGAGAAAGATAGCTTTTTTAAAAAAGTTTGATTTCTTTTTAGTGTTTCCAGGAGCCTGTGTGACTAGAGCCTTTTAGAGAAGCCACTTAGATATTTGATCCACCTGGAATGGTCCCTTATAGACTGGCATGGGAACAGTTCTGGGCTGGAGCAATGGTGACACTGGCACTGTGTATGTGGCATTCCTCCTGCTCCATGCCTATCTTTCTGTCCAGGAGAGATTAATCCTCAGGCTTTTATGTTCTATAATTTATAGCATGTTCCTATAAACCAGAGCATATTGGTTACTTGTATTGTTGTCTTGACAAAATACCTTCGAGAGGCCAACTTAAGACAAGAAGGGTTTACTTAAAGTTCAAGGGCACATCTATGGTGGTGGGCAGACATGGTAGCAAGAACTCAAGGCAGCTAGTTAGTTACACTGCTTCCAGACTTAGAAAGCAGGTACTGGTGCCTACTTGCTTTCTCCCTTCTACTCAGTCTCAAACTACAACCCATGGAAGGGTGCAGCCTACAATTGGGAGGGGTCCTCTCACCCCTAAGTAACCCAATCTGGAAACCCTCATGACCACACATCCAGAATTCTGTTTCCATGGTAACTCTAAATCTCATTATATTAATAATCAAGAGTAACTCTCACAGGGATCTTATGGCATCAAGAAATGTGGAGTGTGAAAAGTGACCCCTATGGATGTTATGAGCTCTGAGAGTTCTGCGCATGACCAAGGACTCAGTTACCAAGCCTGAGTTTGTATGACTCTGTCATACAAGTCAAAATGGTCACCACCTAGAAAACACATGATAAGGAATGGTGGTGAGGGTGTGGGAGAGTGGAGCCCTTATCCACTGGTGGTGGGAATGTAAGGTAATGCACATACTGTGCAAACCTGTATGGAGGGTTCTCAACTAGCAAAGCTAGAACTGCCATTTGACCCAGCTATACCATTCCCATGTATAGACCCAAAAGATTTACTGAGTTTCAACTGGGTTCACCTGAAAGGGGGACTGGAAATGAAGAAAGGGATGGAAGGGTGAGAAAAATATGAAGCCAAGACAAGTTCTCTGATCAAGGCTCGAAGTTTAATATTCAGCTCTTCTAATTTAAAGGGAAAACCCCACCGAACCCCTTCTTGTTTCAGCCAGGAGGTGGGTGGGGGATCCTATCCTTAGTCACTGCCAGAGATGTCTCCAGGCAAGCTCAGCAGGCAGTCTATTCTGCTACGTTCCTGTAGCAGGTTGTACATGCAGCCAAGGTTGATGACTCCACCTAGGTCCTATTATTTGGTCTATTGTGGTAAACAAGGTCTTTCAGGCCTGCTCAAGGCTGGGGGTAGGGAACATGAGTTCACAGGACAAAGTGTAGCACTTCTGATCCCTGAAAATTTACCTTACAGCAAAATGGTCTTGAAAGGTACCTATGAGAGGAGATCTTAGGCATGGGAGGCAAATCTCGTTTCCATAAATGGTTCATATAAGCTGTTACCCAGAGTTCAAATGACCTGTGAATATTTATATGATCATAAATTAACACTGATGGAGTAACTTTTAAAGCCTGCCACAAAACATTTGACATACTTCCTGTTTCATTTGTCATACTTCCTGTTCTGTTTTTACCATTCAGATACTCAATGTAATTGGCTGTATAAAATTTCTAAGTTAGCATATGAGATGAGATAATTGATTTCACTATGGCAGTTTCATTACATGTTGTTCTCATTCCTCTTCTCCCTGTTTTCTGTCCTTGTCCCTCACCCATTATTTTATAGTCCTTGCTCCCCACAATCAATGCCAACATGGCGCTGCCCACAGTTAGGATAGGTCTTTCTGTCCTCGTGTCAGGTGTAATCCTTCACTCTTTTGGATTTTTTCTTCCCCTTCTTGGTATCTCTTTTTCCTCTATCATGGTCAATCTCAAAAAGTTATTCAACAGTCTTAGTCATTAAAGACATACAAAATCAAAATGCTTCTAGACTCTGTCATACAAGTCAAAATTGTCACCACCTAGAAAACACATGATAAGGAATGGTGATGAGGGTGTGGAAGAATGGAGCCCTTATCCACTGGTGGTGGGAATGTAAGGTAATGCATATACTGTGCAAACCTGTATGGAGGGTTCTCAACTAGCAAAGCTAGAACTGCCATTTGACCCAGCTATACCATTCCCATGTATAGACCCAAAAGATTTACTGGACCACAGAGATTCTTGCATGTTCATGCTCATTGACATGCTATTCACAATAGCTAAGAAGTGGAGCCAGCCTAGACCACTGTCTAACCAAGAAGGGTAGAGTAAATGCAAACACAGCAGGATTTTGTTCAGCTATGAAGAAGAATGAAACGACATTTTCAGGAGAACAGACATACAATGCCACTAACAGGAACATGACCGTTACTGCTACAGAGGCGATAGACAATAGGCTTTGGACTTCACCTGACTATGCAAGACACAAAAACCTCAGCAGAGTCTCATGTGGCAAGTTTATCCACAACACTTCTATTGTTATGAAGACACTGGCAGGAGGAAGAAACTGAAAATGGAGAGCCGTAGACACAGATGAGGGAAGTCATCATTGGAAACTCTATATACACTTCCCACTAGGGCAGAGCCTTCGGTGGTAGCCATAAGTCATTTCTTGCTCACAGCTGTATTCTCATGTCAGGAACACACAAAGCAGCATGCTTCTTACTGTGTCAATTTTAAGTGTCTAGGGATACACCCCAACAATTACAGTTTTCACAGGAGTCCTCTCAGCTATCCTCAGACATCTTCAGATGAAAAATAGTCAAGCACCTGCTCCAGAGAGAACCTGGCTCAGCTCCCACCACACAGCTGACCAGGGAACTCATTTTGCTCCTTGTTTACTTTGCCTATGACCAGGGACCATAGAGCTATAGCACCACTCTCCTGCAGCAGTTAGAGCAATTATTTCAAAAATTCCTAAATGTGGGGAGATGACAAAGAGATAGGGGGAGCTGGGCACGGGAACACCTGTAATCCTAGCACTTGAGAAGTATGGACATGTAGGAACAGAGTTCAAGATCATCTTCAGCTATCTTGGGCTACATGAGACTTAGCCTCAAACAAATGAAAGGGATAAAAAATGGGGGAGAGGAGAGGGGGAGAGAGAGGGAAAGGAGAAGGAGGGAGGGAGGGAGGGAGGGAGAGAGAGAGAGAGAGAGAGAGAGAGAGAGAGAGAGAGAGAGAGAGAGCATATGAGCTACCTGAGCCATGGAACAGGGGTCTACATGGAGCTTGGTACATCAAAGCACTCTGCGAGAGACAGCTGTGGGCAGTGTCACTCAGAACAATTAGGTTCAATGTAAGATTGACAGCAGCACCAGCAGCTGAGACATTGCTCTTAGTGTCTCCATTCTGAGCCATTCAGCTATGGAATACCGGAGCAATACCCTCCGTGGACAAAGAGGCATAGATAAGCGTTCAAAGGAAAGAGCTAAACTTAACATTGCATGCATATATTGACTCTATACTGAACTGGCTCAGGAGCACGACTTAAGATTATTGATCAAATCCTTTGCTTCTGTTTAAGTGAACCGGGTTCCAAGGCGTGCTTCACAAGTATAAGTACCATTTGCTCAGGGGGCTCCTGTCTATTGGTTTAAGTAAGAGGAAGTATGTGGCCTGATATCTTGGAACCAGACCGTCATATAAACATGTCTTCCTCCACCCATCTTCTGCTTTCTCTGCTGGTTATCAGCAGATGCTGAAGATGGGCCTTGGAATGTGTGACAGCTGCCAAATGGCTTCCTCTCCTCTCTGCCTCTTGTTCCTGAAATTAAATCAACAGATCCTAAATCTCCCAAGCTGTCCTGGACAGAAAAGGGAGTTTGCACGACATATCTGGAGCCACAGCACACTGCTTTTATAAAATGCCTATGACCCTGAACTATGCCACCAGGATACAGCCTAGGCTATCCTCAAAAGCCACCTGGGAGTTATTTTACCTTTCTCTGACAACTCAGAACACAGCTGAAACCCACATGCAGAAGAGGTGTCTTGTGACACAAAGCGGCTGGTAATCCAGTTCACTCATTGGACTATTGGACTATGGGGCTTTGGAAAACCCAGCTCTGGTCCCTGTAAGCAGAAGGATGGTGACAGGGTGATTCTGCCCATTAGGTCATTTCATTTCCCTCATGGTTCAGCCCTAAAGCCACCTTTGTTTCCAAATACTATAGTGGAACCCTGGAAAATAATAAAAGTATTTTGTGGAAAATTCCTTAGTCTGTGGGATAAACCCGGAGCACTGACATGTATAGCTGCAGGCTTATTTTTAGATCCTCTGGAGAGTGAATGTGTGTGAGGGAAAGTCAGGGAGGATAGCAGAGAGAGAACGGTTTAAATCATAATAACTTCATAAAACAGAGTTTTCTTGTAATATTCTTTGGTAATGTTGAGCTGAAAATAGATTTACAATCAAAATGGGCTTAATCTGATATTAAAGAATTCTTTTAAAATCCCCTAATCAATTGAGATTCTTCCCCCCTTTGGTTTGTTTTGCTTTAGCTCCTCCAAGAGGCTGTGGGTGTAAAGAAATATATTGACATTAATTAAGGTGAGTTTCCTGTTGCTTAGCAGGGCCTCCATAGCAAATAAACCCCGTTAGCTGGGATGTCAATCCGGGGGGGGGGGGGACAGGATTCAGCATGGCATGGGGGCTTTGTGGCAGTAACACATAGGCATATGAATGTTCCCATGGCTGATCTGCATTTCTAAGTCCAGACCCAGTGCATGCAAAGGATTACAGTCTAAGCCTTCCTCAGGAGCCAGGCTCTTGGATGCATCCCACATCCCAGCTCACTCAGATCAGACCCTAGGAAGTGAGAAGGTGTTAGGAAAGGTCTCCTCCAGGGCCAGGACCCCTCTCCAGCCCTGAATGGACAGATTAGCATCATCTTTAGGTATTAAAAGTAGCTCATTTTTGCTTGACATTTTGTCTTAATAAAGACCCTCATTACTTGAGATGATGAAGTCTAATAAAAATTCTTAATTAAACATAATTTGTATTAATGATAATATTATAAGACCATAGTTTCTATTTTTTCTCATATGACATCATTCAATTTTGACACAAATTGCTGGCTTACTTTCACTTGTCATCTTATTGACTAAAAGAGTGACATTGTGAACAATGTTTTATGGAATTGGACCATGCTCTGGTCTCTGGACCTGGCTGTGTTAGATGCTGTCAATTCTCATGGACCCTTTCGATGCACCACAGCTCAAGTCATCTTAAGCCAAGGTTGTTGGTACATAGTTAATAGCCACATACATTTCTTGTTAGACTCCACACTGATTCACCAGCTGTAGTGTAGCGTGTCATCCAGCTCCTCTCCTTGTCTTCCCACTCAGATCACGCCCATGCATCAGACAGTGAAGTTCAGTGAATACAACCATGAACACACAGAAAACCTCACTGTGTGTTCCCAAGATGCTTCACTCTTTAATTTCCTTGGTTTGTGCCTAAGGAATCAGGGGATAGGAGAGGCTATAAAGAGAGACCCAACCAGAATAACTGGTGACCCAGATGTCCCCACATTTGACCCTAGTGACAGCTCTGGAATGAGAAGTCTGCAGTACACCCACTCAAGGTTCTTAAAAGGAGTCTCTCAGCCTGGCAGATCCCAAGTCACATGCACAGTGCCTGCTCTAGTGGTTTTCAAAGTAAATCATGACTTCAGACGAGTGTCACACATGATTGATGAACCTGGGAAGTGAAAGGCGAGGAGGCAATGAATGATAAGTTGAATACACCAGACAGAATCTTGAATTTTTTTAAACTCTAATGATTTCATGTAGAATCTGTCCTGGCTGTAGAGGATCTTGAGTAAACTCGGGGCCAAATTCTAAGTCATTCATAGTCTTTTGTTTTCAAATATGGAGGGAGAGGTGGCTGCGTTAGAGATACCTGACTTAGGGTCCCTGCCTGGCTTTACTGAGGTTGGTGGGTGACAGTAGACAGCAGTGGCTGGAGCTGCTGTACATATGCGTACAGACTGGACCAGTGGCATTCACTGTGGGAGAGCTAAGAAGCCTGCTTGTTTGTTTTGTTAGAGATCCTTGACTGCCTGCACACATGCAAATAAGTCAGAACAACACAAAAAGCTGAAGAGGGTAGAAATAGAAAAAGTCAGTCTAAGCTCAGGAAGCCCAGACATGTTTAGCGTGGTCTCCGGTAATACTGCCCAGATCATCAAGGTGAAAGTAATGGCTAGTCACAGCAGGGCCAGGAGCCTGTGTCTATGAGAAACCCTACAAAGAGGTCTTGGGAAAATGTGAGTGCAGCCCAACTTTGACCATGTAGATGGTGAAGCCTACCTCGTGTGACAATTGCTCAGATTTCAGAAAACAAGGTGGGTAGAGAACCAGAACAGTTCAAGAAAGTACTAGTGCTTTCCCCTTGTTATGGTTAGCAGCAAATCCTCAGCACAGCCAATAGTGAGAGGCTGAGCCTATGTTCTTTCAGGTATTGAGCCAAGTGCATCCAGACAAAAGAAGGGATCTGGTAAAGTTAAGGTACCTATGGAGCTGCCTTTCTTCAAATCTAGACTATATAGCAATAACATCATTGAAGGTAGTGAGGGCAATGAGCATATACATACCACCAGAATCATGTCACTGTCTTTCCCTGTTTTCCCCAGTCCCCAATTTCCAGGGAGAATGTTGTCTTACTGCCTTGCATGAGGAATATACTTCTTTGTATGTTTTTATCCTTAAAACAAACTTGTGAAAAGTAAGTTGGATTAGGTCCACATCTGTAGGTAGTTTGTATTTCTTAGAACAACAAGAAGTGGCCTCTTCTGCCATGCTCTCTGGTTTCTGCCCTCTAGGGGTAAAGGGAAGAACTCATACTAGGACCACTGCAGTTATATAAGTATGAGGGACTCAGGCTAGACAGAGTTGACCGGTGTGGTTGAGAGAAGGGACAGCATATGTGTTTGGTGCAAGCTCAGTTGGGAACTTCCAAGAGAGCTAAGATATCAGGATGTCCTTTGCTTATCTGCATGTATCTACTTGGTACTCTCCCTTCTCCTAAAACATTAGCTGGGGACGACTTGTTCCCTGTAGACCAGGGAACCTTAGCCCTGTTACTATGCTTGCATGTCAATTGCCGTTTCCACATTCCACAGCTAGTCTTCCAAATTTCACATTATTATGAAGTTTCTGGCCTCCTGAGGCATCAGTAGAACTTTCTTTCTAAAGATCTCTAGCCTGACTTTGTAGGTTTATCTCCCATGAGTCTTGGTTATTACTTTCTTGGGTTTCTTAGATGGAAGAATTCAAATATGTCTCTCATGAAACACTACTCTTACTCCCTTGAGGACATCAACTGGACTCATCTCTATCCTTGTCTTATCCAGGAAAGCATCTTAGAGCACTGCTCATTCCTGTCTCCATCCTAGGATTCCCTCCCTCCCTCAGGCATGAGCCAGTGAGTCCAGGAGTCTTGAGTGAGGTACCCAGAAATGGACTCCAGTGTGACCAAATTCTAGATGTCCAGCTAGGGTAGTCAGCATCACCCCTTAGGTCTCCTTTCATCTAGGTTCAAATTGTGAATGGTAGGTGTGAGTATGGGTACATACACAGAAGACTGTGCCCAGACAGCCTCTTGAGTGAACAGGAAGAGTTAAGGCAGCAGCCCCTGGTGACTCGACCACTTTCTCATTCCCTGTGATAAGCTGGAGACACAGGCGAGGCAAAGCGGTCTGGTACAATGCTTATTTTTTTCCAGATTCCAAGACTGAATTAATTGTGTACACCTCAAGGAATGTGTAGAGGAAACAATAGGCAGGCTTCCTTTAAAGTCATCTTATTAAGGGAAACGCGTCCTGGCTTCTCTCTCGAAGGGAACCCCATTCTGCCTTATCAAACACGAGGTGCAGGCGAGATGCAACAGGTTTCTTCCTCCAGAGCTGTGTTCTTACATGCTTCCCATACCCTGTAGGCTTTGAAATCAGTGTTCAAAGTGGACTTCCTGAATTCATGAAAACCCACAGGTCTGTAATCCATCCCTAATGGAAGTCAAACATGACACCAGCAAGATGAAACACAGTGGCCTCCCCCTCTGTTCACAGTGGGTGTCTGCGGATAATAAATATTTTATTTTACTACAAAAACAAATAACTAAACATACCCCCTGTGTTTGTTCTGAACTCGACAGTAGCTTTTGTGAGTTTACGGTATTTCAAAGCCAAGCGAGGAAACCACAGTGTCGTGTCGGTAACGGGGTGCGCGCGTTCAAAAGGAAACCAAATCTCTTTCATTCCCTACAAACCGCGTATTACAGGGATGCCAGCCAGTGCCCTCTGCTGAGGGACTTGGCACTTTCTTTGAATTTTGTTCTAGACGTATGGAAGGGCCACCACACAAACAGGTGAGGAGCACAGGGGTGAACATCGGCCATCTCCTGACCTGATGGTTCTGACTAACTCTCATAGGCACCCTGCAGGAGAACCTAGGCTTGCCTAGGCTTTTATTGACTAACCTGGTGCTCACAAAGCCCTCATGTTAAGGTCATCAGAATGTCCTGCCTGGAGTTCTCTGGTTCTTGCGGGTAGAGAAGAATAAAGAGAAACTGAAATACAACTTTCATGAAAGTTACCCCATTCCATAGTCAACATCAGCTCATGAGACTCTCAAAAAAGGATTCCACTGATTGGCTTCAGGAAAGTGCTTTTAACATGTCCCTGACTTTAAATCATGTAGGTAGTTGAGTGACTCAGTGAAGCCATCCAGACATTAGTCTATTATGTCACCAAGTTCATTGATGTTTCTCAGGCCAAGATGGCAAATGATGCTGATGAGTCTTCTAGAAGACTGTTTGACCTTCCAATTTCTTGTTGGTCATGTTGCTATGGCAGGTCTTAGTGAAAAGTCTAGTGTGACCTGGTGTGAACAGAAAACCAATTGCTCAAGAGCTTGGCATGACAATGGACTCTTGGCACTTAGTCCTATTACTTAGACCTTAGCTTGTCATGTACTCCCCAGCCTGGTTTTCAGGAAATATGTGATGTCTGCATGCTCTGAGAAGAGCATCCCTGTTCATGATGGGACTTTCTTGGGAGGTAGGTTTAATGTCTTGGATGGTGGATGACATCTCACTCTACCAGAGCTTTTGGATGAGGTCAACATTTAATTCAGTGAATGCTGAGACACACCAATTGTCCACTCTACTGTGGATGGACTTCACACAACCAATTGATTGAAAGCCTGAGCAAGTCAAAACCTTGATCAAAAAGGAGGGGATTCCAGCAGAACCCTCAGGACTAAGAGACCAAAAAAAACCATGAATACTTTTCTGATCTCAGCTTCCACATACATGCATATTGGACTTATCAGACTCCATGATTCTGAGATCCACTTGGAATATGGAAATACATATGGATACATGTGGGATACGGAAATAGACTATCATCCATGTCTATCTATCTATCTATCTATCTATCTATCTATCTATCTATCTGTCGTGCTTGATTTTCATGTCCAGTTAGAATCTTGGTAAGGAAACTTAACTGAGGAATTGTCCTGATTTCCTTAATTGATGTGGGAAGACCCTTCTTGATGTGGGTGGACCCTTCTGGTAGCAGAATGCAGAATGACAGCTATTGACCTTTTGCTTGCTTGGGTTTCTGTATTGTCTCCTTGGCCTTCCCCTCTTGGTGATGAAATAATTTTCCTTATTGCTGCAGCTGCTGATGCCTCAGATGATCTCTGAACTAGTGTTTCTAAGCTTCCATCATTGACTAAGGACCATCATCTCTCCAGGAAGTCTCCGGGAACCCTCTAGATATTTCAACACCAGTTTTAGATAACTGAGGCATGAGTACATGAGTCCAACCCCATGGACGGAACAACTATGGGAATGTCAACCTCTCCAGTCTTAGACAGTCACCAAGGGGATACTCAGACTGCTGAGTTACCCAACTGCAAGGACCAAGCAACCAGTAGGTTCTTGGCCTCCCAGATATGACACAACTGTTATTCACACAGAGAGAGAGGGGGGAGGGGAGAGGAGAGGAGAGGAGAGGAGAGAGAATTTTGTTCTTTTCCTTGACAACCCTGACTAATCCAACCTCACATCCAAACATGATGCTATCTAGTGAGAAAAGCAGGATAGTTTATGTTTAGGGTAAATTGAACCTACTGGACCCAAACATCTGAGACCCCAAGAAAGCCCAGCATACTTCAACTCAGCAGAACTCCATGTATCCATGTGACACCTGCCATTATCACAGATAAGGCAGATAAATAATACAGGGGTACAATTTCTGATTATTTTCAATCAGCTACCATCAACACTGATGGCTTTCTAACTCATCATCTCTTTTGAAATCTCATCACAGGAAAATAAGAATGTTCATATCACATAAATTGTTGTGCTTTGTCACTCTGGTTCCCCTGGGGCCCAACTTCAGACCTGGCAGCAGATGCCTTGTCTTCTCTTTCCCTTGTCATCGTTTCTGTCTCATCCTATCTCATTGTGGCTGGGGATGATGTTAAAGATCTTCTCATCATCCTCAATTCTTCTTGCTCTCTGATTATTTCAGTGAGTTCTGTTTCTTGGAGTCAGCCCACTGAAGAAAGAAGAAGATCATTAGAGATATCACCAAGATGTTTACCAACCCCCAAATGCTCTTGACAGGCTATGTCTCTGGGAAAATTATCTCTTCTTCTTCCACGTTATAGTTTCTTGCCTTTCTTCTCTCTGTCCTCCATTTTGGCCACCAATCTCTCACCTTGTTCCTCTGGGACTAAGAGTGGTAATGGGTCTTTTTGTGTCCCATGACACTGTCTCTTGTGGTTTCTAGTTACCTCTGCATGCACCCCTGTAATTACATCTTTTGTAAATGAGCTCCTTGAGTTATTCTTTTTGAGTGAGCCATCTGTTTTCTACTGGGACTTAGGCTAGTACCCACTGGGAATTGTTTTGTTTTTAATATATGAGGATTTTTGTTTGTTTGTATGTATGTATGTATGACTAAGAAATGATTTGGGGTTGAAGCATTAACCACTGATGGTCTAATCCTGCCTGGAGCAAAGTGGTGGTGGTCTAGATGGGCTGGGCAAGCTTCAGCAGGAAGCTGGAACTGTGTACCCTGTGAATAAATTAATATTGCTTATGCAAAATGCTGAGGGGGGACAAGAGAGGTGAGGCCTGGCTTTTGACCTGCCTGCAGGCATAAGCCACTGTTCTGTGGTGACTATCAACCTCAAAGAGTTCTAGTATTGGAGCAACTCAACACATTACCCTCCCTACTGTGTGTGTGGGGGGGAGGGGTGTTTGTGTAGGCAGAGCTCCCTACTGTGTGTATATGCAGACAGAGCAGAAAGCACTGGGGAAGGTAAAGTTTGGCAGCCAATGGTAAGGAAGAGAAACCCACAGATGTTCATTATGTAAGCCTAAGAATCTCAGTGGCAACTGTGTCATAAATCGGTGAGAGATAAAGACCAGGAGAGTATTGCTATTTGATCAATAGTCTGACCCAATAGCCTTACCCATCAATAGTAAACTCAATTCTAGGAAGTTTGTACTCATGCCCCAGATGATCAAAACCATAGAAGACAGTAGCTGGAGTAGCCTTGTGGGCCCCACTATGGTGACTTGGAGACTGTCTCATGAACCACCCCACACCTTACCTTAGCCTGAGCAGGGACCTAAAAGACTGTTCCCTTTGGGTATGTTCCATGTTCCAAAGGGCCGAACCTATACCCTTCTCAGTGTCTTAGTTCAAACCATTCCCTGTCAGGAAGAAGGGAGGCCCAGTTCATATGGCAACTCTACCACCATGGGCCATTGACAAGTGCTCATTGCCCTCAGGACAGAACTAACCAGAGAAAAGAAAAGCCTAAGAAGCCCACACTGATGTACATGCACATGTATGTGTGTTTCTGGAAGAGACTGAAACCAATGGTAACAGACTGATGACTGGAAACACTAGAAATGAGTCCTGTCAGGTTCTGTAGGTCAGAAGTCGAAAGCCAGCATCAATGATCCAAGGCCACACTGCCCCAGGCCAACCTGGCTCTGAGAACATGGAAGCCATTCAATGTCTCTCTCTGCTCTGAAGCTTAGGTATAGCTTGGCTCCAGCCTCTTATTGTTTGGTTATATAGCTCTCCTTTCTTCTGTATGCCAACTCTCTTTATAATTCCTTCTTAGAAAGACCCAGTGGTTATGTTTATGGCCTCTCCAGATCTCTCAGAATAGTCTTCCTTCCCTAAAAGCCCAAACATTCTGCTAACTTTGCCGTATTCAGTAGCATTCAAAGGTGTGGGAAGTAGAACCTAGTGGAATTAGGAAGCCACTGTTCTGTCCTCTCCTACCCCACCTTCCATTCCATGCACTCACATTCATAGAGTATTCTAAATGCCATTTGAATAAGTAGCACATAGACCCTGAGTTTCATGGATGTTTTACATACAGATAGACCCTCTACAGTTATTGTCTTCTTAAACTGGGCTTCTCTGGGGAACTCTCTCTCTGCTTTGCTTCAGGGACACTGTGTCATGACCTCTGTCCTCTGACACCTGCATGTGAGCTAGGACATCTTAAAGCTCTCATGGACTTGGTGAAGCTCCCACTGCCTTTCACCTTTCTGACTTTCTGACTGTCTTTCTGGGGAAAGTTGTGACTGTGTAGTGGCCCTTTGAGCCCCTGTAGGGTTCACTTTCATATTTCCTGCTAGAAGCTCCTGGTCTGAGCTCCATCTAGTGGGGTTCCATGTGGCTGCATCATGGTGCAATCCCACCATCATGATCTGTAGCAGGAAAGCAAACAGAGGGATGGAAAAACTTGGTCCCTGAGACTTCTGAGGAGCGAAGCCCTGTTTACATGCAGTTGTGAACTCCAGCCTAGGAACTGTAAGAGACTCCACATTTTTTCTTTATCTGCCTAGTTGGTACTGTGCCAGAAGATGCGTCAGACACTAATTCTGACCCTGGGAGGTGGGCTGACGGCTTGGTTGGTGTGCTTGAACCTCACAGGGGTAGCCAGTGACCTTGGAGGAGTTTACTGGCTAGAGCTTGGGGACTATCTCAGTTCATGGTGACCCACAGGCACAGAGTCAAAGGAAGCTGCAGAGCCTATCTGTGTAGACACAGGTGTCCAGTGTCCACACTGAGCCACTGGGGGAAGAGTGTACTTAGGGAGCCCATCTTGATCATTCTCCACATGGTACTGCAGGGTGGGTCTTTTTTCACATAGTTCTTTACATGGCTCCTCACATGGCTCCCCCATACTACTCTCTATATAGTTCCCCATGTGGTTCTCAGCATAGTTCTTTACACAGCTTTCCCTGTGCTTCTGTATAAGTTTATTTACATGGTGGTTCTCCACCTCTTTCTCTACATGACTCTTTACATGATTCAAACAAAAAGCCCTTTGGCATGGCTTCTATTGGAAAGAGAGTGATCTGGATAGCATGCATGCTGTGGAAGTCCTAGCTCTAGGTTTGAGTCTCCAGAAGTGTGTTTGATGACCCAGGGTTGGCTCTGGTGTGGACTTGGACTGAACACCAGCTGTGTTCCTCCCGTCTGTTGGTGACTTTGCAGTGGCCACAGAGATAGCACAAATCTTTCATTCAGTCTTGCCTACCTGGCCAGACTATGGGTTTTGTTAAAATCAGACCCTAACTACCCCTTTAGTGCAGTTGGGAAACTTTTTTATGTGATTCAGTATTTTATATCATTCATATTGTACTAAAATTTACATGCGCTTTTCTTAAAAAAATTGTCATGTAAATTTTTGTAAGCTCCAGGCTTATTTTATGATCCATAAACTTAGACAATATATTAAAATCTTGGAAGAATTTAATATCAGCAGCAGATTATCTTTTAAAAAAACACCCACACCTAATTCGTGGGTATTATAGAGACAGGCATATCAAGTATGTTAAAAAGGTTTAATGGCTGTTAGTAAATTTTACTGCCGCTGTCAATAATTCCATAATATATTAGGCCAGTTAATAGGTCAATGGAATGTATTTATATCATGCTATAAACTGTTTACCAAGAACAAACTAATTTCTAATGATAATGAAACATGGAGTCAATAAATATTAATTTTAGCATTTCTAATTTAAATACAATTTTTCACATCTGCCATAAATGTTGGGCTGGCAGCATTAAAGCCCACGTTATTGGCCTTGTACACCAAGGACAACTGTGTGAAGAACAAACTGTGACAGTTGCCCTGCATAGCAATGCCTGTAAGTGAGGGAATCTTCAATGTATGTGATCCTTTAGTTTATTTTATTCAAGCTGTAAGCGTACTGAGCCTGTCACCTGAAGTGTTTGTTCAGTAACTGATATGTCAATATGCTTCTTAAAAATAAATCGTCTTAAAATTCATCTTTAAAAATATACCTTTGAAAAACTCAGGGCAACTTTTTATATTAATATATTTTGAGTTCTAAGACCTATTTGTGTTCTTCACTTTTCAGGTCTCTCCTTTGGTCGCTTGGGAGCTCAATAGCTTAGATCAGTTGCCATGGAGTGCTCCCTGCCTTCCCCCTTTAGAACTCACACAAGTTCTTGTCACAGCCTGCACCAGGTAGGACGAGGTAAGCTGAATACAAGCCAAGCGTGCCAGCTCCCAGGAGAACTGCCAGCAGACCTGAATTCTGCTTCACTGTATTAGTGTTTTCCTCAGGGAAAGAATCACAACACGGACAGGCTGTGCTACCAGTGTACTTGAGGGTTGAGGATTGTTGCTGGGACATTTTTTGTAAAGCAGTGACATCTGGAAAATGTCTGACATGTTTTTACTTTGCATGGTATCTCCTTTAAAAGAGGATACATAAACACATGTACACACATGAAAAAGTACACAGAGGGACTTAGCCTCATCATGTCTAAGTGGTAAAGATGACACAGTCTATTACTTCTTCATGGACCAGTGTTTTGAGGATCTTTGCACAGCTCTTTACTAGGTATGGCATCCCTCTGTCCTTATATCTCCCTATTCCCTCACTAAATGCTCTATCCCTCCCTCCCTCTATCTAAGCACCCATCCATCCACCCATCCACCCACCCGTTCATTCACCCACCTGTCCATCCACCCTCACATCCATCCACCAATCAATCTCTTCATCCATCCATCCATCCATCCATCCATCCATCCATCCATCCCTCCCTCCCTTCACCTCTCTGCCCAATCCTTTCCTCAGTTCCTCTTTGCATCGCTTCCTTTCTGACTTTCCCTCCCTCTTGTCCCCCACTCCTCCCTCTACCTACATCCTTATCCATCCTTCCATGTTTATCTCTCTCTCAGTATCTCTCCATCCATTCTTCTCTGCACCAAGTTCTCCTACAATCATTTCCTTGTTTCCCACTCCCCTCCTCTGCTCATTCCTCCCTCTCACTATGCATTCTTGCTCCTCTCTGTATTCATTTCTCCCTCCATTCCCCCATCTTCCCTATATTTGCCCATTATTCTCCATGTCTATTCATCCATCCTTCCTCCTAACTATTCATCCCTTCTCCCACCTAACCATCACTGAGTAGCCACTATAGTCAAATCTTATGAGCTGAGTTTTCCCTTCTATTATTTATTCTCCTAATGTTACTTACTGTTGTGGACAATGTGTTATTCTCCCACAATCCATGATGTAAAAGTCTTCTCCTTCAGTACCCTAGAATGTGACTATGTTTGAAGAGAAGGCTCTTAAAGAAGTAATTAAAGAAAAATGAAGTCATTAAAGTAGTCCTAATCCAATCACCAGTAGGATTTACTATTATAGAGTATTGTAGTCTTCAAATGCTAATGTGCATATATGCACACACACGCACACACACACACACACACACACACACACACACACACACACTACAAAGCCCCTGTTAAGACACAGCAACCAGTAAGGACACATCATCTGTACACAGGGGAATTGGGGGAGGCAGATAATTTACCTTTGATGATAGACTTGCAGCCACTAGAACTTGAGAAAATCAATTGTCATAAGATTTCTGGGAGTCAGAAGCTCTAGCAGACCAATGATAGAGCCCTAACTTTTCATATTAAAATACAGCCATCCTGCTTAGCATGGTGGATCACACATTTAATTCCAGCACATAGGAAGCTGAGGCAGGAGGTTCATGACTTGGAGGCCAGCCTGGGCTACATTGTAAGTGCCAAACAAGCCTGGGCAATTCTATTTCACACTCATATCTTACCAGATTTGAGGATTCAAAATGGGTGTTTTCAAATCATTTTTTTAAAAGTGTTTACACATGGAAACCAAGATTTTTAGCCCTGGAGTTTTTGACATTGGGGTCGGGGATGAAGGATGTTTGTGGGGAGCTGTTTTGCTCATTATTTAGATACTTGAGAGCATTTCTGGCCTCCACCCACTGGATGCCAGTACAAATCCAGTCTGAGCAAATCAAACATTGCCAAGTACCATCCAGCGCCACCTAGGGTGGAGGTGGAGAACAGCTACTCTGGAATTGCATTGACCATATGCTCTGCCTGTCTGAATGTGTGTTTATGTGGTACCTGCCTGTATATGCATGAATTCATGTTTTTGTGTGTGTGTTTATGTGTGCATGTGTATACGTGTGTAGTATGTGTGTGCCTGCTAGTATGTGTATATGTTTGTATGTGTGTGTTTAAGTGTGCACTTGCATACACATGTGGTATGTGTATATGTTTGTGTGTATTTATATGTAGGTGTGTATATGTGGTATACATGGGCCTGTCTGTGCTTGTGCATGTATGTTTGTATGTTTGTATGTGTGTATTTATGTGTATTTGTATATATAAGTGTGGAGTATGTATTTGTATGTGTTTACCTACCTGTGTGCATAGATATAGAGTATGTGTGTAATTTCCACAAAGATACAATGTCGCCTACACACCCACAGGTAACAGAAACAAACACAGAGAAAAGTGGTCTATGCAACCAGTTGAGATCAACATTTTTCAGTTGAGACTGCAGAACCAGCAGGATAGGCCTTTCCCTCCACCACTGGGCACTGAAGATAGGGCCAGCACCAAAGAAAGGGCAGGGTGGACAGAAGCTGGTGGGCCCAACAGCTTCTAACAGGACTGCTACAATCAGAGGAGCCACTGGCTCCATGATCCAGCAGCGTAAGGAGGCTTATGGACTCTTCCCTGTATCAGCTGCATTTACACACTGCTCTCCTGCCTGCTCCAAGGATGGCAACCAGCCCCAGTGTTGGTGTAAGCATGCACAGCCCACTCGCTATTCATAGGTAATGAGGGCCAGTGCTCTGGACCTAAGAGATCCAGGGAGTGTGCCTGGGGGTGGGGATGGAGTCTTTTCTTAGCTGGGTCTCCTGTGCAGTTCTCCAGCAGAGGCTCTCTGACCTTGGAGTTGTGATTTTTGGCTTCCGCCTTGCTCTCTTTTGCCCTTGGGTTCCCTCCTAAGTGTGGTAAAGGAAGGGTCTAGCCAGAGCGCTGAAAGGGGGCCAGAGAACAAAGGGTAGATTCTCCTTTGCCCTTTTTGTGAGGCAGTGGATGAACTAGAAATTCCCTAAAGTCTTTCTCTGTGACCCAAACCTCCATTGTTTGGGCTCTATAACTCTTCCTCCCTGCGGCGGACAGAAAGAGGTGAACACTTCTTCCCACTGCCTGGCCTCTGTGTGACTTTCTAGCTTCAGTTGTTTTTTCCCCTTCTTAGAAAACAGACTTTTGACTAAAGCTTTTGCCTGCGCCACCAGTGCCTGCAGGACTGGCTGGAAAGTCCTCTCCATGACTATGTTGAACAGAGTCATAAGCTGGTAACTACTGTTACCCCGCTCTGCACAGCCTACTGGCAACTTCCATTTTATGTTTAATATTTAAACTGACACAGTTCTCCCAATTAATGTATTATATTAAATATTAGGCTTTAGTAATCTAGTATTTTATTAATATATTTTAATATTTAATGCTAACATTTTATGTGACGTTCTTAGTTGTATTAATCTAGTAAATTTTGCCAATAAAATTAAATTATTTTCCTATTTCTTTTACTTCTTGAGTAGAAACGATTACAGGAAAGTCAAAATAATTAGATTTCATTGGGGATAAGTGAGGAGGGGATTTATTTCCCTGAAGATGAGACTTTTCTCATCCTCTTCTAATTTTCTGACTCATGCAGATACCTCATGTGATCCAGACTTAAGCCAGAGTGCAGGTGTGTGGGCACTTGCCAAGTGTTTTTCTACCAAAGCTTGGGGTTTTGAACTTGGAAAAAGCTGTATAGGAAAGAATCTAGCAACCTGTTAGGTTGATAGACAAGAAGAATGGAGGGGCTGTCCTTGTCAGTACAAGCATGAGCAACACCAACAGAAAAAGCCAGCTCTGGCGATGCATGTGCAGAAGCCCAAAGCTGGGGACATGGAGACAGGTGGATCCTCAGGGCTTCATAGCCAGCCAGTCTAGCTACATCATCAAGCTCCATTTCTAAGTGTGAGGTCTTGTCTCAAAACCACAGCAGGAAACCCTAAAGAATATGCCCCAGGATAGACCTGTGACCTCTATGCACAAGCACATCCTTGCACACTCACCTACATACACAAGAATACCCATGAATTACACACACACACACACAGAAATATACTCCCATATGCACACACATAAAATAAAGAAAGAAGGACCCCCATCATTACATATGTAAGAACTTCTTGAGTAGAAAATCTGTTTCCCTCCCAGGATTCAGTACACACATACATTGGTGACATGAAATTTATTTTATCTGACTGCTCAGTTAGCAGTTGATGTTGCCTCAGGATGGTGTAGATGGATCACCCCCTCCCCGAGGGTGGCCAGGTCCTGCTCTGTCCCTGTAGAGTTTGATATGCCATATTTTAAACTTCTTCCTTCAAGGAGCCTGCACCTATGGGTGATACAGAGCTCTAGGCTCTGGACATGGAGAAGTCAGATAATCCAGCTAGATCTGGACCTGCTGCAAATTATGTTTTCATGGTGCCCTATCCCTGAGACCCCACCATCCCACTGTCCTCTAAAATACTCATGGCACTTCCTAGCCTGAAGCCTTCCTTAGGTCAGCCTGGGGTATCAATCCTACCTAATCTGGAATTGTCCTAGTTTGTCTGCTTCAAAGTTTTCTTTCCCCAGGGACCAAGTTCTCATTTTCACTGTCCTTGAAAGTAGCTCCACTTCTGGGGACATTTGGACTTGGCACCGTCTCAGAATTTGTCAGCAATAAAGGCCCACATGGGCTAATCCTCTGCCAGGGTCCTTACAATGGTACAGCTCAGACATCTGGAATCTAATCAGGAACTGTCTGTGGCCCCGTTCCCTCATCCTCTTGCATCTTAGACTCTACACGTTCACCCTCCACCTTCATCTTGCTCTAGACATCTCCCCTTCAGCCCTTGCAGTTTGGTGACTGGCCCCCACGCTTGCCATTTGCATCTTTAAAACCCAGCTCTCCATGCCTTTCTGTCTGCCTTTCTCTCTGATTTCCCCATTCTTCTGCTGCACGACTTTGCTTCATTTAAAAGTTGCTTCTGTTTTAGTTAATGAATTATAACAAGGTGAGGACAGTTAGTAGTGTATTTCAGCACCAAAAGCTCCTAATGTGCGCCTTTGTCTCATGCCCTTTTCTGTTGCATATGCATTTTCTTGTGTGTTGTTTTTGTCAGACTTCATAATTTAGTATTCCAAGCTGGCCTCCATGAAACAAACGAAGCTTAAACCTCAGGGCTCCCAACCTACATTTGGCTCCTCCCTCAACCAGTGATTTTTATCCTCTCCGAGCCCACACAAGTTGTACAATCTTCAGGCCCCTCGGAACCTGGATCTGCCCTGGTTTCATGATTCATGAGTTTCCCACGGTCCTGAAAGTGCTTTGTGCTCAGGATCTGGTAGATGGAGGGTTGGCCATTGGGGACAAATCAGTTCACTCCCTCAGTGTGGGACCTTAGGTGAGCCAATATTTTGCTATTACAAATCACAGAGCTAGCAGCATGTTTGTGCATTAATCTTGGTCCACATTTCTTGTTATGTCCTTGAAATGGATTTACAGGAGGAGAGGGGCTACATGAAAGGCAGAGAAATAGTCAGTGGCAGACCCTTCCCCAGACTGACAATGCCACAGGCAGTAACAACGTCTCCATTACCCTGTGCTTTAAAAGTAAGCATTTGAAACTCCCCATTCTTTAAATAGGTGACAAATGGCATCTCTCCTCTTTGCACTTGCTTGCAAGGTTGAGCCTTTGAATCATGGCTATCCTTACAAATTCCCTGGTTAATCTCCTTGAGTGTTGTCTCATTTGAGACATATAGTTATCATTGAATGTTATTTAATAATTTCAACAACACATTTAAATATTAAAATATCATAACAAGACCTGTGTGCCAGATTGGCTTGGAATATACTTTTCCAAGTTTAATGCATATACTTCAAAGATTTGTTTTCATGATCTTTAATTAAGTATTTGTGTGTGTGTGTGTGTGTGCCCATACATGTGCCTGTGTATAGATATTTGCAGGTGCCCTCAGAGGAAAAAGCTGAAATGACAGCCCCTAGGTCATGAGGCTCCTGGTTGGCACTGGAAACTCAACTCGCAGGAAACGGAACTTGGGTCTCCCTCAAGAATAATAGCAAGTGCTCAGCTACAGTGCTGTCTCTCCACACACATGACATAGACCTTTAAACATTCAATATTGGAGTGTTTGATGTCAGAAGTTTTGGAAGCATTCATGGTTATTTTCTTGCTGCTACTCTTTGTTGTTTCTGGTTCCTTTTTCACCTAGAACACTGCCCTGCATCCAGATGCCAGATTGCACTGTTATTGTCTTGTTCTTCCAGTTAAGGTGTTATTTTGTGTGGGGTTTGTTTTTTAATAGGATGCCGGAGGTGTAGGTAGGGTCTATATTTTTTCTACTTGGCTTACCAGTTGTCTTGGTGCTATTTATTAAATGGCCCGCTGTTCCCTCTTGGGTTTGGAAAGAGCCCTTTATCACACCTTAAGTGCCTGCACAGCTGAGACATGGCTGTGGAATGACCCGTTCTGTCCCACTGACGGAGCCATCTGTTCCTGGACACTGTTTTCATTACTGCAGATTTATTATGGACATTAATATGTGGGAGGGCAGGAGCTTACTCATTACTCTTATCTTGACAAATTTATTATTTTCTAAAATTTCTCATTTTCCTAAAACATTTTATTATGAAATATAATTCATGTACTAAAAATGCACGGAACCATAAATGTAGAACTTAACAAATTATCAAGAAGCAAACACCTATGTAAATACCACCCAAGTCAGAAGCACGGAAGTCTCTGAGGGTCCGCACAGGCCTTCTCCCAGCTGCCCGTAGAGGGGATTACCCTGCTGACATAGTAGGGGCTCAGAAAAGCTCTCCAAGTCTGAGTTCAGAAACTCTCTCTATAACTTGCACACTTTGACCTCTTAATGTAAATGAGTTTCTATATAAATGGAATTTATATAAAAGGGCTTAAATGCTCTTTTTAAAACTAGTTATTTTTTTTTAAAAAAGATTTAGTTATTTTATGCATAAGAGTACCCTGTTGCTCTGTTAAGACACACCAGAAGAAGGCACCAGAGCCACTATGTGGTTGCTGGGAATTGAACTCAGGACCTCTGAAAGAGCAGTCTGCGCTCTTAATCACTAAGCCATCTCTCCATCCCCTTTAAACCAGTTTTTTTAAATGTTTGTATTGTTTTTAAGTCTATATATGTATCTGTGTGAGACTCTATGCACACGAGTGCAGATTTGCTTGGAGACCACAAGAGGGTGTTGGATCCCCTGGAGCTGAACATTCAGGCAGACAGAGGTACTTGAGTTAGGTGCTGAGAACCAAACCTAAGTCCCCTGTGAATGCAGCAAGTGCTCTCATTTGTTGAGCTGTCTCTCTAGCTCCTTAAATTCGCTTTTGCATCTGGTCTTTTCTGTTCAGTTTTTGTTTTCAAAACCCAGCCATACCACTGAGTGTGCATATATATTTATGTATGTATGTATGTATGTATGTATGTATGTGTGTGTATATATATATATATGTATATGTATATGTATGTATATGTATATATGTGTGTGTATATATATATATATAATTTTGATTCATTTACTAAAACAAACAAACAAAACAAAAACAAAAATAAAACCATTCCAAGGTGTTCAGCTCTCTCCATGTAAGTGTTTATTCTTTACTGCTGAAACCTTGGGCCTCTATGCCTTGAGGCTTCTATGAAAAGTGCTCCAGTGAATTCCGGTGCATGTCTGACAGTGTGCATGCACACCCACGTTACTTTAAATATACTGGAGACTCTGTACGTCACGATATTTCATGTTGATGCATCGTGCAAAGTAGCCTTGAACATGTCTTACAGTTTATCCTTCCCCCATCAGGGTGTACAAATGTCTACCTTACAGTGGTCTTACCACTACACTCTATGGATAATCTTTATTATTTCAGCCTTTCATGTAGTCACACTACAGCATCTCATGTGGTTTTAATCATGGATTCTCCATGAACAATAAAGTTGAATGCCTAGGTATGTCTTAGATATGTGGATTCTCCTGCTTTAAGTGTCTGCCCATGTCTTTTGTGCATTCTTATTCAGGTTGTCTGTCTTCATTGTGCGGTTTGATATAGACTGAGTCTTAGTGGTATATGAATTGTAACTCTCGCCTCTGGTTTCTTTGTCTGGCCCCTCAGATTCTTAATGACGCCTACTGAATGTTTCCAGGTGGGACTAGTAGACAGATAGCATCCACTCAGAACCTCCCATGAAGCCAGGTAGTGAAGCCTTGGGGCTTCCCTCATGTCCAGTTCATGGACATTGCTCATGCCTTCCTCCCTGACTCACGTGTCTAATTAGTCTAACGTGAGTACTTCCATAGTTTTCTGTGTTAAACCTTCCTTGTTTTATGTGCGGTGTCTGTCCCTATATGCCTTAAAAATCTCGTAACGTAAACGATACCTCATGTATTTTATTTTGTTTCATGATGCTATGTAAACGAATGCTATCTGTCTGCTAACTTCACATCTAAAAAAGTCTGTGAGTCATTTACCTGTGTATTAATTAGTCCAGAAATCATTTGGTCTCATTACTACACACAATTGTTTATTTTAGCTTTTTATCATTTTCAAAATGGAAACTTTGCTTATTCCTTGCCAATCAATCTCTCAGCTTCCCCTTGACTGTCTAGCAAACTGTACCATGGAGACCTTCCTGAAAATCCCAAAGAGAGACGGGCACTGTGGACGAGCTGCTCTGTCTTTACGTTCAGCCTCTGTGGGGAAGTGTTATGCTACATTTTTCCCAAGCTAAATAAAGTTGCATGGGGATTTTACTTGAAGTTGCACTTTGGCACCAGGGTCCTATCAATCTTCATCTCCAGGATGCAGGATTTCTACTTATTTATGTCTTTGGGGGAATATTAGAACATTTCGCTTTTATGGGACCCATACATTGCCTTTAGCTGCAAGCCCAGATGCTCATTTTTGACTTTGCTTTTTAAAGTGGTAGGGACATCAATACCTAAATATCTAGCCAGTCATGAAGACATCCAGAAGCTGATTCACTTGGGCCCCTATTTTGCATTATCATTTATAGCTGATTCTTTGGAGGTGCCAAACTAATACACAACTTAAAGCAAATGTTGCCTATTTGTATTCTCTTTTAAATATCTCATTTGTTAATTTTGAGTGAGTTAGGACAAGTTTATTTGTAAACTTTGAGGTGATGATTTTGGCTTATGCTATTTCCGCATTTAGAAATTTTAATGTTATTTTTGTATTTAATTGCATTTTATTAAATTTTTATTTACATTTTATTGCAAATACAAAGCAGCTCCATTACATGTGGTTTCAAGTTTGCTCTATGACTTTGTGCATAGACTTTAGGTAATCTAGTCAACACTGACTGGTCATTTGAAAACAGGTGAACGCTTCACTTACTTTGAGCACACATGTGTGCCATGTGTGCACATGTCTGTGCATGTGTGCTCTTTCACAGGTGCACTTCTCTTTGGAATCATGACTCTGACACCATAAATACACATATAGGTGTACTTAGTCACAAACCTTTTTTTTTTCCTTTTTTTTGTTATTCACACTTCTCTGGGCTTAACCTTAAGTTTATGTTTAGCTTTCTGATGCCAGAGACAGTAGGCTAAATCCAAAGTCCATGGCTGTGGGTTTCATTAAGTCATGCTCCATTCATAATTCCTTTCTTTAAAAAAAAATTTGTTTGTTTATTTATTTAAGTACACCTTAGCTATCTCAGACACACCAGAAGAGGGCATCAGATTCCATTATAGGTGGTTGTGGGCCACCATGTGGTTGCTGGGAATTGAACTCAGGATCCTCTGGAAGAGTAGTTAGTGCTCTTAACTGCAGAGACTTCTCGCCAGACTCCATAATTCTTTTTTCTTGATATAGCTTGATTTACGGTGCTCCCGTGGTATAAGATGATGACTCTTTTTTTTTTTTAAGGTTGTTAAAAATTTCACCAATATAAAATGTTCACTTCCTTGTCCTACTTAAATATTCTGCCTGGAATCCTACTCAACCTGTTTTTAACATCGAGTCTTCCTACTATTTGTTAGCTTCTTGCTGCCCACTGAGCAAGCTGCGTATCGTTAGGTAGAATGCATGCATTGTAAAGCCGAACAGTGTGCTATTTATATCTATTCCTCTGTAAAGCAGTTTTTTTTTCCTTTTGGTTTTACAAGATAGGATTTCTCCATGTATTATTGACTGGCCTTAAACTCAGAGATACACCTTTCTCAGCCTCCCAAGTGCCGGGATTAAAGGCATGAGCCACCACAGTTCAGCATTTGCAAATCTCTTAATATAATAATCAGAGTCCTTCCAAGTCCTTGTCTCTGCTGATATGCATTGGTTTCATTTCTGTCCTTCATCTTTGGCTTTGCTTTCCATCTGGTATTAGCCCGGAAGTTAAATGTGATTTCCTAGGGATCCAAATTGGCCCCACCTCAGAGTTCCCCCATACTCATGATGAGGGGAAATGTTGATGCCAGCAGCCTACAGTGGACAACAGCCCTATAACTGAGGTGAGTAAGGTCCCTCTCCAGAACTCCTTCAGCATTTGTTCCTAGCACAGACCTATGGTACCAGCTCTTCCCCATCGCCCAGTTGATTCCGTACAACAGGGGAAATGTGTCATTTATTTTTAATGTGCCAAGCAAATACAACATGAAAATGCAAACACGGTCTAAGGACCTCAGTTGCCTGACAGAGGAGGTCAGAAAGCTATAGTGTGCAGGAGTGAAATAGAATACAAAGCCCAGTGGCCACCCTGGGCCTACTGTGGTGCTGCTGTTCAGCTCCAGGTGGCACTGCACTGGATTATTCTCCATCCAGCAGAGATATATAAGCTGTACTGTTCAACTGGGAAGAGCATCCCAGCCATATCCATTACCCACTGCACTATGTTGGGATCTTAAATATGATAAAAATCACTGTATGAAGACTGGAACTCTGAACTATCATTCATATATCAGCCTGTGATAATCAAATGTTCTCCACTTGAGTTCCCTCGCTCACATGAGTATATCCACAAGGAACAAATGACTGGTGTCAAAAGACCAGAAAATAACTCTCATCCCCTTGCTGGTCAAGTAGGCACTGCTGTCCTGCGTTCCTGGGCACTGGAGACCTGAAATGAGTGTGGAAGTGTTTTGCTCTTATTGCTAGGTTGGGTTATATAGGTTTGTAGTGGTTTTATTTGTTTGTTTGGCTGTTTGTTTGATTGTTGTTATTTTTGGTGACAATGGTTGTGGGGTGTGTGTGCTTGCTTTGTAATAGTGTATGATAGATATTGACCTTGCTTTTGGACATATATTTAGAAATGGTCCACCTTTTGGCTGACCTCAACAGTTCAGCCTTGTGCTATGATCACTCGAGATGCATTATTGTCATTAAAAAATATTCAGCTGATTATGTTAAAGATCATAAAATACATGCATGGCAAATACCAACACAAACATCATAGATTCCTACCTAATGTACATGGGTAAAGATAATGTACTAAAAATATATAAAGTAAGATGAAAATAGGGAAATACCATCAATGCAGGTAAGATGGGTCTGGGATTCCAATCCTACTTTGTAATGAGGTGTACTAGCTGGTTTTGTGTGTCTCAACACAAGCTAGAGTCGTCAGAGAGAACAACCCACAATTGAGGAAATGCCTCATAAGATCCAACTGTAATGCATTTTCTTCATTAGTGATCAATGGGGAAGGGAACAGCCTATTGTGGGAGGTGCCATCTCTGGGATAGTGGTTCTAGGTTGTATAAAAAAGCAAGCTGAGCAAGCCAAGAAGCAGCACTCATTCATGGCTTCTGCATCAGCTCCTGGCTGCCTCCAGGATCATGCCCTGATTGAGTTCCTGTCCTTCAATGATGCACAGTGCTGTGGAAGTAAGTGTAAGCCCAACATACCCTTTCACCCCCAACTTGCTGTTTGGTCATGGCATTTTTGAAGCAGCAATGAAAGCCCAGAGACAAGAGGATGATGGAAATGAAGGAGCAATGTGGGCCAAAAGATAATCATTGTGTGCTGTGAATTCTGCACTTATCTACATTGTCATTCAGAACTGGAGACAAGAGAAATGCACCTTCCACTTTTAAAGACCAAAAGAATGTTCACAGCTCTTTTGTAAATGATCTTCAAGCATACTCTCCAGCAACATGAAAGTGTGAATCTGATAAAGACAAACACGAGATAAGAGAAGCAGCGATGAACAAAAGTGCTGTCAGCGACCACAGCTAACGACAATGACTTTCTGATAATGGGATTCAAAAAACTTTCATGTGTCTCATGTGTTACTATTAAAGAAGAATAAAGATTTTCTTCTAAGGGCTAGAGAGAGATGGCTTATCATTTAAGAGCACTCACTCCTCTTGCAGGAGAATATTCATATATATATATATATATATATATATATATATATATATATATATGAATAATTAACATATTTGGGGGAAGATAAATTATAGTTAGCAATGTTTAGCATTTTGTAAGGCAAATGAAAGCTGTGATTAAAAAAAAGTAGTATATTTAAATTCTAAAGATTACAAGAAAATAGTTCAAGGAAAAGGGAATCTTAATATATTCATATAAGGAATGGGAAAGAGGAAAAAGTAAAATAAATAAATAAATAAATAAATAAATAAATAAATAAATATCAATTAGCCCAACTTGGCTGACACAGGCACACATAGAAGTTTCAGATTCTAAAGAAGAAGGAACAGGGACTTAGCTAGCTCAACAGGCACTGGCTGCTCTTGGAACAGACACAGGTTCAGTTCTAAGCATTGATGTGGCAGCGTACAATCTGTAATTACAGTTCGAGAGGACCTGGCACCATGTCCTGGACTCAGTGAGCACTGTATGCACATGGAGCACAGACACGCATGTTGGCAAAATGCTCACACGTGTAAAATGAATAAGTCTAAGTATTTTTTAAAGCGTAAGGAACAGATTTGGTGAAAAGTCATTAACTGGTGCTCTGCGTACAAGAAAGACAGGTGCAGTCATGTGATGCAGGAAACTAGGAAACTAGGAGATACAGAAAGGAATTGGTTGTGATAAATTTTGGAGATGGTATAAAAGTAAATGTGGAAAGAAAAAGAAGAAAGGGATAGAAAAGATGTAACAGTCACTGGCAAGCACAGTGTGGATCTATTCTTGTGGTACCAGGGTTGGCACTCTGGTTTCTACACCAGTAGGCAGGGGCTCAACCCTCACACTTAATTTTATTTCTACTTGGACAACGAGACCGCATTACATTGCCCATGCTGCCCTTGAAGTTACTCTCTAACCCAAGTTGTCTTTGAACTCACAATCCTTCTGCCTCGGCCTTCTTTGTAGTTGGGACTACAGGGGTGTGTCTTTATTTCAATGCAGATATATTTTCTATGGTACTGGGAACAGAATACAGGGTATTGTATATACCAAAGAAGATCTCTACTTGCAAACTGTACCTTCAGCCCATGGGCATACTTTGGACTCCTAAATAGGGAGTATATTGAAACTACCACAATGAAGAGGCACTATTTTGAACTAATTCAGTGTCCTGTTAGGTGAGGGAGAACAAGGGTGGAGAGCAGTAAGCTAGTTTACACATTCGCTGTAAGTTAGTGCATGCTTTTGCTAGAGCATCCATAGAGAGCCATACAGCAGCCAGTGCCATAATTTATGCTGTATATATCTTGTCAGCAAGAACTTCCCAGGGAACTTTCCTGTAGAAATATTCATGCAATTATGTAAAGCTGCAAGTACACAGGTAGAAACTGCATGCAGCACTATTGATAACTGCTAAACTCTGGAACCAGCTTCCGTGTTCAACAGTTGTATGGTGACTAAGCACCTTCTTTACTCTATGTTGTAGAATGTCTGCAAGTGTTAAAAATAACACTATTGAAAAATAATTCCATGAGAGGATCAGGAATCATACTCTTCAATAATAAAGTCCTAGCACTTGGTTAGAAGATGCACAATACAAACAATGAAAATATAGTGCTTACAAAACAGAAGAACTTTACACTAACCAACATGCTTTGTCCATCTACTGTGACAGTCTCCAGACCATCTTACCTACAGACCCCCAATAGCTGCCAACATGGTTATGAAGTCTTCCAGTATCTTAGCCGAAGGAAAAAGGGAAGCCAGAGGCCCATGACTGCACTAATCGAGCCTGCTCGTGAGTGGCAGGTATAACTTCTACTTGTGCTTCATTGGTTCGAAAAGGTCATGTGATTTAGCTATTGCCAACCCCAGAGACTCAGCTTCCTAGCTTGGGCACTAGCTAAAATTTGGGTGCTGCCCCTTGGCTGTCACAGTCACACAGATTAATATGACTCATGGGAAGAAAAATGTTATGAGTATTATTTGGTCAACTCAGAATAAAATATAGGAAAACGTAGAAACCGTTCATCAGATTATTCTCTGAGAAAAATGAAATACTGGCCCAGGGAGACATCATAAGACATTGTGAGGAGGACTATCAGTGACAAGGGTATGATTGTAGCCTTATGACAGTGCAGATGGATGCTTTCAACTTTGACTTCTGAGGAACTTACACAAACTGTACATACATAAACCACAGGTATGGAGATCTGTGTAAGTGTGTGTGTGTGTGCGCGCGCGTGCGCCTCTGTGTATGTTAAACTCATTTCACTTGATGCCTATAGCCTGCCTGCCTTCCTCATCCAGATCTTCTATGCACTCCACCTCAGGGCATTCCAATATGCCCTCTCAGCACAGCTGTCTGAATGTCCGTCTTCTTTTCCTCTTACCAGAAATACTCTGTTTGTCCACTCACTGATGTCAAGGAACAAAGGAGAACCAAGAGGAACAGGTAAAACCATGGAACCCTGGAAGGGCAAGGAAGCAGCTGGGCTCACATACCAACAGTGTGAGCCCTCTGAGGTTGCTCCCACAGACAAACTGGAACCATCTGGCTTTCTTCTTTTCTTACTACAGGAGTCTTAAAACTGTGAAGAGAGAGACAGAGAGCTGTGAGCTGTGACTCCAAAGAGTAGGCATTAGCAAGGGACAGGGGTGGGGGCAGTGGAAGGCACTGAAGTCAGCGGAAGTAAAATGAAAAGATTACTTGGCATGTCCAGAAACTTTGACACAACTATTTAATGAGTGTTTTCCATGTGTCCTGCAGTCTCGGAAGGTTCTTCTGCAATGCTGAACCTTGGAAATGATCTCCAGAAAAGCCTAACATGGTACTTCTGGTCACAAGCTCCAGATGGGGATTGCAAGCCACAGATAAGGGACAGAAAGCACACTTAGCCATCTACAGTGTGCAGTACAGAATCCTAGTGTTCCTGCTGCAAAGAAGACCCCTCATTAGCAAGGTGCTCATCCTTAGTTCTAGGCTGGAGTATCTTGGCTTCGGGGTTTGCTAATGAGTCCAGTTTTAGCCCTGCCTGTTAACTGGACGTAAGTTTTTTTCCCCCTCTTGTTTGATTCAAACTCCATTTCTACACTGGCTAAATTGAAAACATCGGCCGACCCTCCAGAGCTAACCCACTTTATCATGATTTATTCGTGCGAACTTGGGGCTTGCCAAGAAGTGCAGGACCTCTGCCCGACATTAATAATTGCAGTATGGAGAAGAAGCCCATTACATGAGATAATTCTGCACAGGGCTGAATGTATTTAAAGAGAGGGAAAGCTCAGAATGATGAGACTCTTGCTTCCCACAGACAGGAATGGAGGAACATGAGCTGACAGATGTGGACAGGCTACAGAGTTCAGAAAAGGTGTGAGTGACGCAACCCTTTCCAAGTGCTTTCCAAAGATCTCTACAACCAAAATTATTGCACAGCTGAGGAGGCAGGATGCTGATTTAACACCAGCTCTCTGAGCCCTAAGTTACTGTATCTGCTAATTTTGGCAGCATCAGTATTGCTACCAGGTAGCACACCGATCTACCATGTTTTTACAATACAGGCAAATTGGTATAATTATCCTCAAGAGCACAAAAATCTAATAAAATCACTAGAAGGTGATTTGTTTGGGGGCCTTGGTTGCTTTTTTAATCATATAGTTTTGTAATTTTAAGTATAAATGTTTTAATATTTAATAGCAGCTGTGTTTAACTACTGGTTCACAAATTCTTAAAACTCTAACAGGTACCTCTCATGAACCAGCCAAGACAGCCCCAGCGTGATGCTGTACTGTGGACAGAGATACACATGCATCATATGCTTTAAAAACACATAATCTATAGGCTGAAGCGTGTTGTCCAGTGCCACATAGTTTTTCATCTGTGTTACCTTTTCTGGGATCTGGCTGCAGCTTGGACTATGCTCAAAGGAGCAATCTTCAGAGCAGCTTTCAAGCATGAGCCAAAATTCCAGGCCTGTGCCCTGGACTAAGTCTTTAGAAGATACTCTATCTATTTGGTATATTTCTGAAAGTCACTTTGTCATGCACATTTTCTCAAACTGTAAGATGTTCTTGCTTTGGGGTGAGTGATCCAAAAGGTTCCATTGCTTTACCCCTTTTAGAGAGCCCAGAGGTTAAGACTCTTGGACTCATGTGTAAGACAGTTGTTTATCACATGTCGGGTCTCCTGGAATTGGAGGAAGGAGAGGCTAAGCATGTCACAGCCTCCACAAAGTCAGCAGTGGCTTAGAAGAAATGGCCAGGAAAACATGGGCAGGGACTTTCCTGCATCAGAAACTGCTGGAGTGTCGGGGGAGGGATGTGGCTGATGCCGTGCAGTCTACTTTCTGCTCTACCCATTCCCCAGAACCTAAATGCAGTCATTAAGAGAGTCTATCATCTGACTGGAAAGAGGGCACAGTGAATGGCTGATTCTTGTGAGTTAATGATTGTCAACCCGAAAAAAACTGGAATCACTTACAGGACAAGTCTCCAAGAAACACCTTTGAGAAATTATCTAGATGAGGATAGATAGTCTCTGCGAGTGCCTAGGAGGGATTCTCTAGATTGGTTGATTGAGTTGGGAAGATCCACCCTAAAAGTGGGTGGTACCCTTCGTTCCCTGGGTGGGGAGGAACACTAGCTGAGTACCAACATTCTTCATCTCTCTCTGCTCCACAACTGCTCATGCAGTGTGGCCAGCTGACCCAGGCTCCTGTTTCTTTGTTTTCCCCACCCACTAAAGGGGAAAGTTCTGGTTTCTTTGAAAAGTGAGTTATGTCAAATGATGTTTTTTCTAAACAGATGAAATAATGTTTTGCTAAAGAAGCCACGTGAAAGGATACATGATGTTTAGAAGAAATATAACTATAACCCAACAGACAGTGGACGATGCTGGGTGGTATTGGTATGCCTTGCCATTGTCTATTGCTCATCGTTTGTCATGACTTCATAGAGAGAAACACACCAAAAAACTTCTGGTGGTGTTCTAGTGGCTTCTTGCTGCTTCTGCAGACTTGGGACAATTGGCAAAGTGAAGTGGATGTTTCTGGATATGTCAGCTGATACAGACTTTTCTGGAGTTTTACTAAGACAGACTCAAGTGGAGTTCTGCTAAGACAGACTCACATGGTGTTTTGCTGAGGTAAGACCCATGGGAGGACATGTGATGTTGTCTTCACTGACCTTCACTTCAGTTGAGAGAGGCACAGCAGAGAACTTTTGGCATCCCTGATGGTCCTGGTTGCTCTTACTGACTCCTGCCATTTCTGCCTCTGCTAGGTCATGCCGCTGCTGCTGATTCCTGTTTGCTATCCTGACACTACTGAACTGAGCTGCTGGTATCCTGAAAACTGGAGACTGAAATGACTCCCAAGGAACTACTTCTAAACAGCATAAAGCAGAGCCTCTTCTGGATCTAGCTGCTGCTGCTGAGCCGTGTGAACTGAACTTCTTATATCCTGACAATGAAGATTGAATTTTCTCCAAAGAATTATTTCTAAATAGGTCCACTTCCCATGTATCCTGATAACCTTTTTCCCCCACTAACTCAGGTGGGTAGTGGTATAGAAGGGAGTTTAAAGCATTTAAGAACACTTATTAAAAGTAAATTTTGAAAAATCTAAGCCTGCAACCCGCCACCATGATAGTCTGTATCCTCCAACCATGAGTCGAAATAAACACTTTCTCCCTGAAGTTGCTTTTGCCAGGAAGTCTTATTAGAGCAATAGGGGAAAGAAATCACTGCAGTGCTTACATAGGGTCGGGAACTTGCTAGTTAGGGGTCTGTTTCTTCGTACTGGGAGAAGGGGGTACCACGTCAGTGTCTGAGCTCCAATTCTTCACATTCAAGATGGCAATTTGAAGCAGTTCAAACCTCATAGCTTGATTTGGACAGACAACAGGAAGTGGCTGTGGAGCGATCAGGACATAGACCCAGCACTGAACTCACATTTAGACAGTACAAGAGGCAGAGTCCACTGAGCTGACCAAGTCTTTCACAGACAGCTGTCTCAGACACACTACCTTATACTTGGACCACAGAATATAGAGTGGAGGGAAGCTGTCTTGCTGTGGGTTCTGGGAATTTCAAGTTCAGAGCTTATTTCTAGATGGCCAGCCCCAAGAAAGTCTACACTGTTGCATGGTGAAGCCAATATTGTCTTTCAGCTGTGTGCGGATGCCATCAAGATCCAGGCTTCTAAGGCATTGTACTACTGTCAGTAAGTGTAGAAAGCAGCCAGATAACCAGTGGAAATTTAAGGGAGCTTATGGTTTCTGGGGAATGTGAGAACCTCAGCTAACGATGTATGGTGTTCTGATGAGGAAACTCTAAAATGACCAGAAGGTCAAAGAAACATCCTTTTTTGTTACATATGTTTAGAATGTGCTAAAATTCTTTAAAATTCATTTTTAATTTTAAGGTCCTCTCTCTCTCCTCTCTCCCC
>NW_021604785.1:1787410-1802410 GCF_004785775.1 Grammomys surdaster
CCTCTCCCCTCTCTTCTCTCTCTCTCTCTCTCTCTCTCTCTCTCTCTCTCTCTCTCTCTCTCTCTCTCTCTCTCTCTCTGTAGGGATTGTATATCAACCACAGGTCTATCAACATTGGATGATTTTTGTATCCTGGCTGTTATGGCTAATGCTGCCATAAATACAGGACAGGTTGAGAAGTGTTAATTTTATTTCTTTTTTTTAAGGAGACATCGTCCCCAGAGCTTGTCCTGCACAGTGAATATGTCTGAAGTTCTTGGCTCAGCTCTGCAGTGTAGAAGTGACTGGCTTCTCAGTGGAAGGTACTGGCTGCGCAGTGGCAGCTGGGAATGCAGTCCTTGCTTTCTGCAGGCACACAGCAGAGTCTGGAGGAAGACATGAGATCAATGCAGGGACAGCAGAGAGCACGGGTACAATTGACCCGCTCAGTGACAAGGAAAAGTGCTCACGCAGTAGAAGAATGGCAAAAAGTCAATTCCATTTTTGAAAAATCTGTCAGATTAATTAAAATACAGTGTAGTACAGGAGAGCTAATTAATATCCCCTCAGCCTCTCTCTCCTTATCTCCTCCAGCTTTCCTCTCTCCAGCCCCTCCTTCGCCCAGCGGCAGGGACTGCTGGCTTTGCCTGATGAGAAAGTTAAGCGCTGGGTAGCAGTGAGGTAAACTGACACAAGCAATTAGTGTCTGTTTCTAGAACAAATAGAAACCAACTGGCTATTAACGCTGTCATTTTTAATCCTCTTAAATTATTTGATTAAAATAAAAACACAGAAGCTGGAAGACAAGAACACTTTACGGCATAAAGGACCTTTAAGAATTGTCTAATTTTATTTTGCATATCATCAGAAACAAAAGCAGCTCCTGGGCCTCGCATGAAGACACTTGTAGAAATTACTAAAGCTGTGACACCAAATTACCTGAGCGATTACGCGGGGACATTTGACTGGCTCTCCTGTCAACACGCAGGAAGCATCTACTAGGGTTATTAACCGTTCTTGATTGGTTCAGACAGCCCTGCTTCCCAGGGGAAAGCTTTTAGGATGAAAAAACATAATCAGAGGGGACCCAGAGAAGACAGAAGCCAAAGGATTCCAAAGTGCTCTACCGTGGGTGGGATTGTTTGGGGTCTGCTCGGAGCCTGCAAATCATCTGTCTGCAGCAATTATTCTGATGCAAGTGCTACTTGGTTGCGTCCTAGCACTTGCAGTATTCCCACCTGCCAACAGGAGCACAATCTCTATTTGGGTTTGGTATTAATGTGGATGGATAAGAGAAATACATGGCTTTTCCATCGTAAGGCCTGTTTGAGAAAACCCTTGTAACATTGGCCATACTTTCTCCCAGGAATCTGGGATTTCATCTGTTGCTCTACATGAAGGTTGTCTTCACTTTTTTAAAAGGCAACTGTTTGGCATCCTTCTGTCTTTGAGATATATATATATATATATATATATATATATATATATATCCCTATGGTGACTTTCACCAGTGTAAAGCAACTTTATCAACATGGTGACTTTGACCAACAGCAGTTATCATCATCACCTTGAGGATTGCCTTAGTGACTTTTCTGTTGCTGTGATAAAACACCATGACCAAGACAACTGTTAGAAGAGTCTATCTTGGTTTATGGTTCCAGAAGTTTAGAGTCTATACTGATGGGGGCACCAAGGCCTGCAAGTGCCAGGCATGGCAGCTGGAGCAGAGAGCTGGGGACTCCATTCTCACTAGTAAGCACAAAGCAGAGAGAGGAAACTGGAAATGGCTAGAGGCTTTTAATCTCAAACCTTGTTCCTATGATGAACTTCCTCCAGCACAGCCGTACCTTCTAAATTTTCCCAAATAGTGCTACCAACCAGGGACCAAGCGCTTATGCACTTGAGCCTATAGGGGACATTTCTCATTCAAGTGACCACAATGACTTTCTCCAACAGGAAGAAGTATCTTTACCTTGGTGAGCTTGGCCAGTAGGAAACATCTACACCTTCACCAATAGCTAGCATCTTCGTGTGTTGATATTCAACAAAGTGAAGCATCGTCTCCATGGTGACCTTCATCAGTGTGAAGAATATCACCATGGTGACCTCCACTGGCTGCAGCATCTTCAGCAAGCACCGTAGCAGCTGCTTAAAATCACATGCCAGTTTCAGACGGCAAATTAGAACAAAAATCGTAAAGCATTTTCCTTTTCAATTAGTGGAGACAATTTTCATTTTAAAAGGCCCAGTTAAGATTTAGGTGAAAAGAATAGTGAATTGACTGAATTGAAAACAGGAGTTCAACCATCAAGTAAACACCCAAGCAACGTTTAGAACCCTATTGCAGCCTGGAGTGATCTCGATTCATCAGTGATGAGGGCATGATATCGTGTCAAACACCTTGTGTGATACAGAGTTTTGTGTAGTCTGTGTCTATTCTTGAATAGGAATTTTTTTTAAACTTAAATATAATTAAGCTTGCTAAATATAGCAAGCCCCCAAATGGAAGCAGCTTTAAGTGCAAGGCTCTGTGAGTCTCCTGATAGACAGGCCCTCAAGGACAACACAGAGCACCTGCTGAGCAATAGCAAGGAAGATCCTTGCTCAGATCCAGCTCCCCCTGCAGTGGCCTCTCTCCTAACACGGAGGAGGAAAGCATAACGGTAAGAGTACTTGAAAGCCAGCAAAACCCGAGTCTTAGTCCTAGTAACTTCAGGCTGTCTGAAGGCACAAACAGAAGAAGCACTGGCAGCTGTTGGTCACAGGCTGATACAATCTGTGTATCCTTGAGCAAGATACTTAAGCCGGTGTCTCGGTATTCCTCTCTGTAAAATGGGAATAATAATGAAGACTTGGAAGGAGTGTTGATTAGAGCAGCTGGAGAAGAAGTCATTTATTAGCGATGATAACAAATGTGGTGAGTGCTCAGATAAGGGGGGTAGTGAGGAGTTTTAAGGACAGATTGACTAGGTGTCCAGCAATCTTTCACTTGGCTAGTTGGTCACTGTAGTCGGAGAAGTAGCGGAGTATGTCTCATCAGTCAGAGACTCAGCTTAGATGCCTTTACTGCTCAGGTACTCTGTGAGGCTATATGTCCAGGATGGCTGGCCTCTGCTCCAGCAGAGCACCTGGCACAAAGTAATACACCACTCAGTGGTACTAGGTGGGTGTGGTCTTGCCATTAAAATGCAAGAATGAATCCTGTTGCAGACTCTGTTAGCACAGCTGTGTCCTCTCAACCCATCCTGAACATAGCCTCTGTCATTGTTCTGGACCCACGATTTCTTGGCTGTGGCTTTCCTCTTGTTTTGTCTGTGGTCAGTTTTCAGCCTCCTGCCTCTTACCACCTGGGAAGACTTTATCCTAACAGAGGATGGTCCCCAGGCTCCTTTTTGTGCTTGAGCCTGCTGACTTGGGAAGCTGAGCTAGAGGACTGGAACTCCTGGTCTATTTGTCCTGCTGTCTTTTCTTTTACAAGGCTGGCTGGAGTGTGTATACCAGGGGTGCTGCTGCTGCTGCAGCTGTTGCTAGATGTTGGGTGGATGTTGGTCCTGCTTACTGTGAGTAATTCTCAGAGGATTCACTTCCAGGTGAAGACAAGTGCCACACTATCCCATCATGCTGTAACAGCAAAGTTCTGGGTAGGCTGAGCAAAGATGGATGTTCAATGTGGGCTCCTCAGAGTCCCAGAATAAAACATCTGGATTTCCAAGAGTAGAGGAATACCATGGCATTTATCATGGGTAGGGTTCTAGTCTAGCTTCAGAGAGTCCCATGGGTCCTCCAGAAAGAACAGGACATCCACAGGAAACTAAATGATTCCTGTGATAGGTCAGGCTGAATGCAATATGCCAGAGCCTGGGGGATACGAGGTGGGTGGGGTGTCACTGGCCACCATGGAAGAGGACTCAAGGTCCTGGTCCTTCTCCAACTACCCTTTCCCCAACCACTTGCCAGGCTTTTGTCTCCACAAAGCCTGGAGCTCTGAGCCACCCTTCCCATGGCTGTCACCTCACCGTTCCCAACAACACAAACTTCACTTGTTTGTGTTCACTTTCCAATTGAAGCTCTGCCTCCCTTTCTGACTTTGCCTAAGAGGTAGCAGTGGGCGTTTATCACGGTGCCAGCATTTTAACATTCTCCAAGAGGGTGTGAAAGGATGTGAAGGCACATTCCCACAGTGTGCGGAGAAGAGCCGAAAGCCTGACAAATGTGAACCCATGGCAGCAGCCTGAGTTTGGGGATACTACATCAATGGAAAAGCTGCCATTCCCCATCATTCTTTAGCTTCTGACCTTACCTTTTCAAGCTGCAAATTGAGGGTGTATATGCTTGCCAGTGTGATACAAGCATCACTGGGTGGAGTCTGGTGCTCTGGTCTCTTTGTGACATTGACTTCTTCATCCACGCAGTTGAAGGGGCTTTGCTCTTCCTTCCCAAAGCCCTTGCACGTGCGTTATTCCTATCTCATTAAGCCTCTTTCCTCTCCAGTAGCTCTTCAAGGGCAGAGGGAATGTGAGTTTAGCTTTGCTTCCCACTTCCTGCAGGAGCTGAGCACACAAGCTTCACATGCTTGTTGAAAGGTTAGAGGAATACACTTGAATTTGAAGGTTGAATGATGGATCTTCAAGCAGAGAGCAAAGTAACAATAGTACTAACAACAACAACAACAACAAAGACAACAACAAAAGCTTCCCCAGGTAGACCATTCAGGAAAAGACACTTTAAAGGAGTCCAGTGTTTTCAATGAAGAGAAAAGCTACTGGCTACTTCTTCCAGCCAGCTGGAGTAAGTTTCTTCCTATGAGACACACCAGGTAAGCAACATCTAAAGGCTGAGGTCTTGCCTACACCAGTTTCTCTGTGTTTCTGCTCTTGTAAAGCAACATTTTAGCTTCCTCATATTTTTTTTTTCTGAAAATGATCAACAGTCAATTCTTAGGTACAGAGCAATGCTAAAGCCCACAAGACACAAAGTGAGTGTTTCCAGCCTCTGTCACTCAGGAACTGTGGTATAGCACCTGCAGGCTAGGCTCTCACCATTGGAGAGTAAATGAATGGTATGGCTGCACAGGACCAGAGAAAACTGTCCAGCCCCGTGCTTCACAGGGATGTTGACTTAATCCTAGTGTTTTTAGCAATTAAAGCAGTATATTTGGGTAGGGAATTTTAATTGAAGAAATATAAAATGTTCATTGGTATAATGTGCACATTAATTTAATATAATGTGAATAAGAAGTCACTGGAGACGAGAGCTGCAAACAGCCCCCGAAGGGCTATTGCTGTGACGGGCGACAGAAGCAGAGCCTTGTTAACCCAGTGGAAGGAAGCTCCCTATTGCCTCTGCAAAAAGGCACAGACAGCTGGGTGGCTAGCTGAGCCTCCTGCATTCCATTTAAGAACAGTGTCTGGTCACAAAAATAGTCATGGCACAGCTAAGGCACACCCAAGGATAGAGGTGAACCACAGCTGATTATAACCCCAGCGCTGAAGGTAGAAAAGGTGATGGATGATTTTGGTCATGTTGGCCTTTGCCTGTACTATGGAACCCACCTGGCAAGAATAATATTGAGAAATTAAAGCCTTGTAGCCCAGTAAAGAGAAATCCAGGTAGTTTCTTTTGACAGATAAGACTGTGTACATGTGAACCATGTTTCATCCACACCAAAAGCAAAATTGAACAGCCTTACTGCAAAGGGTGATCACCAGAACTTGTTCTAGAAGTCTCTAAAAGTCATAGTAGACTCTTCAGGCCCCAGGTGTGTTGAGCTGGTAGAGGCCGACAACCTTGAATTCCTTACCTCAAAGGAGCACATGACTAGGCTGTTGGGCTCCCTTCCATTCCAGATCAACAAGTGCTAACCACTACCCACTGTTAACACTGAAAATAGATAGTGCGGTTTCAGGTGAGTTCCTCTCCAGAGCTCATTGCCAGTGATTAAATCGGCTTTTCCTAGAAACGTTTGGCTTATTCCCATTTTGACATTCAAAGTTGCCAAAAAAATGAGACATTTAAATCAGTTTTCAAGCTTTCCAGCCGTGCATCCATCACATGTGTCTGCCAGCAAATGAATAAAGTAATCAGTGTGTTAACCTAGTGGGTTATTCAGAATGCCTCACAAAACACAAGCTCCACTTTCCCGGGTGTGTTTTACAGGAGGGTCTGAGATGATGCCTGAAGGTGTCCTGATGGTAAGACTGGAACAACGTCCTTGTGTTTGGGGCTCCAATTGACCCCTGCTATGGCTGGCATTGGAAGTGAGGTTATTTCTGTCTTGATGGCCTTGAAGAGGAGCTTTTGTCTTTGACTCTGCCTTTGACATGCTGAGGCTCATCTTGCAGCTCTCCAGCTTCTGGGTCCCACCGCCTCTTCCTGTGTGCATATTGAACTTTACTCCCTCCTTGAGGTGGTTTCCTCCCACACATATATCTTAAAAGCCAGAAGTATTCCTTCATTGATTAGTGAAGACCATGAGAACCCATGGATCACAACCTACCACCTCTCTCTCCATCCCTCACCTCCACCTCAGCATGGCATCCTCTGGTCACACAGGACTGGCCCCTGGGATTTCAGACCCTGAAAGTAGGAGGGTTGTGGTGCTCTGAGATGTGGGTGGCTACATGGAGCAGCCTGGTGAGACAGACACGTGATGAGGGTGGGAACATAGGTACTGGGGAGTTCCAGTTACATAAGGAGCCTCTCATTCATCTTGTAAAAGAAATGCCCAAGGGCCCCAAACTCTTGTCACTAATACCTAGTATGCCCTAGCTGCTTCACAGGCTGGACAGTTTCTCTGCTTGCCTTTTCTTTTACCTAGGAAACTGTTCCTGGGTTCTATACAAGACTTCCTCCTTTTCACTGTTGAAATTAGATCATTCTGACAACATTTTTGCTCTTGGATGCTGACCCCTTCCAACTTGTTCTCATGCATTGTCCTTTCTCCTAAGTAACCGGAAGAAATTAAACAGACAGACTCTATGTACAGCCATAAAGTCTCTCTCTCTCTCTCTCTCTCTCTCTCTCTCTCTCTCTCTCTCTCTCTCTCTCTCCCCCGTCCCTCCCTTTCTCCTTCCCTCCATCCTTCTCTTCTTCCCTCTCTGTCTCTCTGTCTCTCCTCTCTGTTTCTCCCTTCTCTCTCTTCTTCCCTCCCTCCTACCCTTTCCTCTCCCTCCTTGTCTCTCCTCCCTCCCTCCTCCCTCTTTCCTCCTCCCCCCTCCTTTCTCTCTCTCCTCTTTCTGTTTCTCACTCCTTTCTCTCTCCCCTCTGTTCCCCTCCCTCCATCCCTCCCCTCCCTCCTTCCCTCTCCTCTCTCTGTCTCTCTGCTTGTCTCCTCCCTCCCTCCCCTTCCCTCCTCTCTCTCTCTCTCTCTCTCCCCACCACGTGACCATGCATGGGCACACATGTGAGCACTCAGCTCTCCTCACACTCGTCCTTCAATCCATATGTGACAGGAGTACTCATTACCTATACTTGTCCACTTGATACGATCCAGAACCACCTGTGAAGAAGATAGCTTGGTTGAAGAATTGACCAGATCAGACTGACCTGTGAGATACTATTTTGATTATTGATTGATATGAGAAGGCCCAGCCCAGTCTGGGCTGTATCATCTCTAGACAAGTGGTCCTGGGTTGTATAAGAAATCTAGCTGGCTGATGTGAGTAAGAGAGTAAGCCAACAAGTAATGTTCTGTCATGGTTTTTGCTTGAGTTCCTTCCCTGACTTCCCTTGGGGATGGACTATAATCTGGACATATAAACCAAATAAATTCTTTCCTCCACAAGTCACTTCTAGCTTAAGTATTTTATCACAGCAACAGAAAACTGACAGGACCACTAGCTGAAGTGCTACTGGAAAACACAGCTCCTGGGGGAAGGAACCAGGCGTTGGAGGATCTTCTACCAGGGCCCAGCCATGTGCTATGCCTCACCTCTGTGCCGGTCCCCTGGAGAGCTAGACAACCACACAGCAAAGAAGGCTTTGCTGAAAGGTCTGGCCTGCCTCCTTCAGAGATCCACCTTCAGGGAGAGACACACTTTCCAAGGGCAAGGGAGCCAGGCAGTAAGGACCTACATAAAGAACCCCCCACACCCCCGCCTGTTCAGATGGCAGATGTGGCCCTTGCTCTGCTGGGCACAGCTGAGGGTGCTTTGCAATGGAAATGGGTCCCAGACAAAGCTGGAGGGAATAAATGAGCCAAGGCCATATCTGAAGATACCCTGTGGCAACATGGACATGTTTCCAAACACTTCCTGAAAGGTGACCTCTTCAGCATGTAATGAGATTAATTTTCTCATTATTTGTTTTTTTTTTTTCCTTCAAGAAGCTGGTAACATGGTAAGGGTCCAGCCATTACATGTTCAGCTGGTATTCATGGAAATAGCAATCATAATGAATTCATTTGATATTCATGTGGCTGTCATATGCACTTGCATAAAGATACTTTTGTAATGCAGCCTTCCTTTGGCTGGATGCCTTTGTATGACTCTAGCTATTTCATCTCATCTGATTTTGCAGCCTCCGGGAGGGAGTTTCTCTCAGTATCTGGGGCTTTGTTTCTACTCTGCTAAGGTGCTTAGCAAACATCTCACGCCTCACAGATTCACCCCTACTTGAATCATGCAAGGCCCCTGGCCTCCTGTTCCCCCTCTCCTTAGTCCAGCACCTCAGTTGGCTCATCGAGCGTTGCACAATCCCTAAGTATTGATTGAATTATGCCACTGTTAGAGATATATCAGGGATGTTCTCAACTGGGCATGCTCAAGTCATTTTGGACAAGAAATGCAAGGTGAGTCCCCACTCTTTGCCCTGCATGTGATTTCAACAGTTCATCTTTTTTCACAAGGCCCTACCATTCAGGTGCCTAGTTTCCATATCAACGCCTATCAGTATTTACTTAGTGAGGAAGATAACCATCAATTACTGAATCTACTTAGAAATTAAACTTATTTTCTCTCTTGTCTTTTGAGACAGGGTCTTACTAAGTGGCCATGGCTGGCCTGAAACTGATTATGTTGATCAGACTGGCATGGAACTGCCTGCCTCTGCTCCCATGCTGGGATTAAAGATATATGCTAACGTGCCCTGCTGGAAATTTAAAACAAACTGTCTGTGTTGTGTATTGTGAGTGACACAAGGCTCAATGCTTTTTTGACTGACGTGTGACTTTTCCACTTTTACTGACACAGGTAAATAACTGGAAAATAGAGTTTTACAGGTAGCTTGGAGTCAGGTGGAGAAAAGTTTGAGGGTAATTGATGCATACTCACATCATCTGACAGAAAAAAAATGATTATTTGAATTGATTCTTTGTCCCACTCAGCTGTCCAAAGAAATGGTGATTGCCTCTCTCACTTCATGGATGGGAAATGTTAGGCTCAAACAAGCTGGAGATGCAGCTCAAATGGTCCAGTACTTGCACAGTGTGCTTGGGGGCCCAGCTTTCACCTCTAGTACCACATAAGTAGGGCATGGTGGCTCATGGCTGTGATCTCAGCGCTTGGGAGGGGAGAGGCAGAAGGAACATAAATTTAATGTCATTCTCAGCTACAAGCCAGCAGAAGACACATGAGTCTCTGTTGAAGGAACAGAGGAGGGAGGAAAGGAGGGGAGAATGGTGGATGGAAGGAAGGAAAGAAGAGGGAAGGACATAGAAGGTTAGTTGATGGCCTCAGAATTAAGAGTCTTAGTTTGCATCTTCTGGCTTGGTAAGGATACCTGCTGTATCTACCTCACCTGCCCCACAAGGGAGAAGCTCTGTATTTGATGAAGAAGGTCACAGTAGAGTGCTGTCACACTCCCAGAAATCAGAAGAGACAGAGAGACAGGGGAATTTCCCCCACCTCCCCACCTCTGCACTGCAGGGAGAAGCACACTCTTAGAAAACCCTATAGACAACTCATAGTTAGTGAAAGGGTAAATTTCCTTCAAGTGTCTCTCAGAGATTCACCTCTTGAAGCATCAAGCCATAGTTTCAGTGCTAGGCAGTTCAAGAGTCTGGAATATTGAAGCCAGGCCTACAGAGGACCTCTCAGATGAGGCGGCTGAGGGAAGGAGACTGAGTACGCAGGGGACTCCCTGCCAGCCCCATCACGCCGGTCTCTTATGTTTTCCCTTCCTTAATCAGATGCATTACCACATATTTAGTTTAATTACCATATCAGATGGAAATTCACTTTTACTGATACAATTAAAAGACTGGAAAATAGCATATTACAAGAGGCTTGGAGTCAGGTGAACAAAAATTTGAAGGTAATTGACATGATACTCACACCCTCTGATAGAAAATTGATTATTTCAATTGTCTCAGTGGGTATTTCTTTGCTTGCTTCTTCTATGCAGCACCCCCAACCCCCATCCTCAGCACCAAGTGACATGACAGGCAGCAATTGCTATGCTATCACGTCTGAAGCTCAGCAGGAATCAGGCTAGTGTCTGCTCAGCTCCAGGGAAGGGGTATATGCCCCATGTCCCTAGTCCCCTTGGTATTATTCCTTATTCTCTGGCAGACATGGCTGCTTTCAGAAAACATTCCACTCCGATTAAATTGTAACAAGTCCATTGCACAGACTGTACACAGACCTCAACACGCTTGGTCTGTTTGCCCTTCGCCATAGCTACTGAGTGATGTCTAGTTTTTCACATCTTTACGAATTAAGTCTTTTCTCTTCCTGCACATTCCAATGAAAAGCTGTTCAAATATGTACCAAATATCTTCACATGACAATGAAATGGGCCGTCTCTCTACCAGGTGAGTGTATTATTAATTTCTTCACAAAATATCTGAACAAGACTTTTCAATTAATTTTTTTTTCCTGTTGTGTTTGCCTCCACCTGACACCACAGATGTGATGTTGTCTTTTTCACAGCTGGAGACCAACTAAAATGGCCTCTGGGATAATTCGAATATGTCAAGGACTAGAAATGTGGCATTTAAAGCCTGAGAATGCCTACATTTGGGCAGGAGCTCTGCCCTTTCCCAGTGCTTCTTTCCTAGCTCACTCCCACAAGGTGAACAGTTTCCTGACCTACCAATTAGTGCTTGAGCGAGCAGGTTGGAAAACAAGCCCAAGTGCCCTCTGTGGCTAATACCTTCATTTATAGGACCTTGACCTTAGTCAGTCAGCCTTCCCATGCCACACAGTGTGACTGAGGACTCCCACAAAGGCTTAATTGTAATGTGTATGGTAATCCTGTTGGAAGAGAGTTCTCTTTCCGCTTCTATACCTAATCTTAAACCTTGATCACTCCCCTCCTGAATGACATGTATTTTATGCCTTACATTCACTCCAGTGTGTGCACATACATGATATACATATGTGAAGCCAACATTAATTCTTCCCCCTTAACATGGGGCTAATGACAATATCGAAGACTATTTATCTATTAAATCTTGCAGTAGATAACTATATGGAAGCATTATGCAATGTAGTAAGAAAATAACTCCACTCAGAGTGATGACTATGCCTTCCTTACCAAGGCTGGCAGAGCAGTGGTCTGAGTTTGACATATTTAGAAATGAGATTTAGTCTAGGGCCCAATGTCTTCAGCTTCTGTAATCCTGTATGAAGGTAACTGAAACTGAAGGGTCCTGGCAAAGCTGGCAATAGTAAGTTTTTCTAAATGTGCAATGACAAAAATTAGCTCCAAGTCCAGCACATTGTGAACCTGAGGTGTTTGTATAATACTCAGTAGGGTTGCCTTGTGTAGCTTCACTGCAGCCCTGGTGCTGAACAAATGACATGCCCAGCGTGTACTATGCATACCACACAAGGCCAACAAATGCTGCCTGAAACCTGCAGCTCAGATCTGAGACACTGTTATAAACTGCAGTTTTGACTATACATACAGAATACTCGCTCTTACATAAATCACTAGAAACATGGATATTAATATTAATTACTATGTAAGTGTCAAGCTCATGTAAGCTTAGACTGTGTTGTATTAGAATGTTTGGTTTTAAATTTTGCTGTTTGAGGGGCTGGAGAGATGGCTCAGAAGTTAAGAAAATTGTCTTCCCTTCCAGGGGTTCTGGGTTCAAGTTCCAGTACCCACACTGTTGCTCACAAGCATCTTTAATTCCAGTCCTAGGGGATCCAATGCCCTCTTCTAGCCTCTATGGGCACATATGTGATACATTTGTACAAGCAAAACACCCAGACACATTTTTTCAAAGTTCTTTGAGTTGAGTTACTGACCTGAGATTCATGTATTTTTTTTAAAGCATTCAATAAATTTTGGTGTAGGATTAAGACAGAATTTCAAAGAATTTATTAAATGGCCCCAGACATTCCTGTGCCATTTTGTACTATGTACTTATGCAAAACAGTGTTTTCAGCACTGATTATTGTAAAATCAAAATATCAGTCAATTCCGAAGAACACTGAAGATGCTCTTGGTCCTGCAGGATCAAATATTCAGCCTGGATTGAATTATTTATGTAAAGTAAACAAGCACATCATCTCATTAGCATGCAAATTAGCTTTCATCTTTAATAAGTGGTAAAATTATGTGTGTACCAAAGAATTGTTTTAAAATAAATTTCGTTGTGATTTACAACCAATAAAGATTTGATGACTGTACCTATTTTATATGCATTTATATCCAGGGTCACAAATTTTTCTCTAGTGAAAAGGGATCATAGTTGGAGCTTAAGAAACTCTGGTGTCCTAGGACTTGTGTAAACAGCTAGCAGTGCTGACCCAACTTGGCTTCACCAGCACAGGGAACCTCGACTTTCAAGTTGTTTTCTGCAGACTCATAGGAAGGCTCAGACATGGTTGTCTTTAATGCAATCTGTTCAAGTGCACTGGCCAAACACAGTGAAATGTGTGACATGCTGAGACTTATCTCTTTTCTGTGCTTGAGTTCTGCCTTCACTGACAATCTAAGAAGGCTTTCTGGTCAACCTTTGAATTGTGTACTTAGTTAAAATAATGCATGCAGCATCCACTAGGAGCAATAACCCCAATTATTCATTTATTCACTCATTCATTCAAAAAACAGTCCACAGGCCTTTTATAGGAAGCTCTAGCAATCCTCTAAAAGAGAGAAATGTATACCTCTTTCAGCCCTCAGATTGTTACTGTCCATAAGACAAATGAAAACCCCAAAGTTGGATGCTCTTGGTGCCAGGCTCCCATGCTCCATAGCAGAGTGGTACTCATTCACCAGCCTCAGAACTAGGGCAGCATGAACTTTAACCTTCTAGATGACTTGATATATAATGTGCTGGTGGTTAAAACAATAAGCCTGACTCCAGAATGGCCATCATTGCAGGAAGCATGCTTGATGTTCTGTCGGCTACAAGGTTCTATTTATCGAACTTTTCTTCCCAACCCTCTTTAATTGAGTGTCTGTTCCCACATGTTCTCAGCCCAGAGTCTGAAGTTGAGGTAGATGTTAGCTACTTATCTGTCCATTCACAACGCCTCTTCTAATACGTAAGAGACTCATGGGAATCCAAGGACAATATAGCCATGAGGAGTCTATTCAATATGAGTCATACTTCCTAATGATCCATGGTGATACAAATAGCTCTGCGCGCATGAAGGCCCTTACATTCACAGGCAGAGTCACTGCAGTTCCAAAGAGTAAAGACTGCCAAGGCTCCCCCTTAAGCCAGAATGGAAACCAACTCAAATCTAACACAGCAGGATTGACATCCTGGTAACTAAAGTGAGTCCACACAGGACAGGAACTCAAGCAAGAGTGGGGATGGGAAACATAGAGGAACACTGCTGTCTAGATTTCTCTGGGTTCATTTTCAGCTGCCTCTTTTACGTAGGCCAGGCATGCCTTTCTAGGAATGATAATGTCAATATTGGGCTGGACCATCTTGCATTGATTAGCAATCAAGAATCTTGTCCAGACATGCCCATAGACCAATTTGAGAGAAGGAATTCTTCAACTGAGGTCTTTTCTTTCCATATATGTCAAGATGGAACCCAAGATTAGCCATCTCTATGTCCTTGCTCCCTATCTCATCCCAGGAACTGATGCATTCTTGTATTGCATAATTAATGTTATTCAGATGCCTGTTAACATAAATAACAAAATGTCTGACCATTGGCAGTTGTTAAGTGTATTTTCTGAAAAATCTAAATTAGTGATTCTCAACCTATGAGACACGGTCACTTTTGGGGTTGAACAACCCATTTATGGGGCTCACCTAAGACTATCAGAAAATACAGATATTTACATTATGACTCATAAGAGTAGCAAAATTACAGTTATGAAGTACCAACAAAAATAATTTTATGGTTGGGGTCAGAATAACATGAGGAATTGTATTAAAGGGTTGCAGCATTAGGAAGTTGGAGAACCACTGGTCTAGATTTTTCTATGCTCCATAGGTCTGAAGCATGGGCCCAATCCAGCCTCTCCACCCAGTTCATCTGGGGAAAGCGCTTTAGTGTGCTGACTTCCTTCTGTCTCCAGCAAGCTGTCTTGAATAGAGTCATTGACTGATATGAAGCTATTTCCCTTATTTGAATGTTGCTAAGTATCACTGGATGGGTATGGATGATGGGCCCTGACATCTGTAGTCTCTCCCTGCACAGTCTTCCTCTGGTTTACTAGACACTCCTACTTTAGGAACCAGACTGATTGGTTTATTTCTTCAGATTTTTCTTGATCTCATAGTAAATGCTACCGGAGTTTCCTACCATCAGAGTAAAGCATAATATACCATGCCCCTCTTCCTAGCTACTCTCCAGGTTAAGCTACAGTTTTCTGTCCTGCAATCTGTTTTTACCCCTTTTATTGAGAACAGATTTTTTCCTTACATAATATAGCACGATTACAGTCCCCCCAACCACCACTCCCAGTTCCTTCTCATCTTTCTTACCCTCTGAATCCACTTCCTTTCTGTCACTTATTAGAAAACAAAGAGGTTTCTAAGGATTGATAATAAAAAATAATAAAAGTAAGATTTTAAAAACCTAAGACATTGAAATTGAGCAAAACAAACAAAAGAAAAAGAGACCAAGAGAAGAAACAAAAATAGAGACCCACTCATTT
>NW_021604785.1:1804910-1813144 GCF_004785775.1 Grammomys surdaster
ATGAGGCTGGTAAAAACAAAAACAACATCAACCACCTTTCCCGTTCTGTAGGCTGCTGCTTTATCTGAATGTTCATGTTCTTTGACAGGCAAAAATTTCCCAATTTCATGAGCTTCCCTTTGTTAACTGTTGACTTTTGTGGCTGCACTAACAGTGTTCTATTAAAAAACTCTTTCTCTGTGCCAGTGAGTTCAATGATTTTCTCCACTTTCTCTTCTTATCAGGTTTTGTATCTGGTTTTATGTTGAGTCTGTGATTCTTCAGAGTTGAGGTTTTTGCAGGGTGATAAGTATGGATCAACTGGCATTCTTCTACATGCAGTCATCCAGTTTGATCAGCATATTTGTTGAAGATATTTGTCTTCTTTTTCCCCACTGTGTGTTTCTGGCTTCATTGTCAAAAATCAGGTCCATACATGTGTGGATATATGTCTGGGTCTTCAATTCAATTCCACTGATCAACATTTCTGTTTTTGTGTCAATACCATGTGGTTTTTATTACTATAGTTCTGTAGTACAACTTGAAATTGGGAATGGTGATACCTCCAGTAATTCTTTCATTGTTTAGTGTGATTTATCTTTCTTGGGCTTTTCTGTTTCCATATGAAGCTGAAGATTATCCTTTCAAAAATCTGTAAAGAATTGTGTAGGAATTCTGATGGAGATTGCATTGATTCTGTAGATTGCTTTTGGTAGGATGACCATTTTTACTGTATTAATCCTACTGATTCTTGAGCATGGGAGATCTTTCCATCTTCTGATATCTTCTTTAATTTCTTTCTTTAAAGTCTCAAAGGTTTTTTATTGTACAAGCCTTTCACTTTCTTGGGTAGAGTTACCCCCAAGATATTTTATATTATTTGAAGTTATTATGAAAGGTATTGTTTCCTGATTTTTTTTTTCTCAGCTCATTTGTTGTTTGTATATAGGAAGGCTACTGATTTTATGAGTTAATTTTGTATCCTGATACTTTGCTGAAAGTGTTTATCTACTGTGTTTTTCAGTGGAATTTTTAGTTTCCCTTAAATGTACTATCATATGATCTACAAATAATAATACTTGGACTTCTTCCTTTCCAATTTTAACTCCTTGATCTTCTTCAGTTGTCTTATTATACTATCTGACAAAGTGGACAAACTTATCTTGCTCCTGATCTTAGTGGAATAGTGTTGTGTGAAATATTAAAAAGAAAAAAGAGGCACCAATTTCCCACACTACACCCAGCTACTCTCTGCCCTGGAGGGCTGGCCAGCCTGTTCTTATCTCATGGATACTCTCTGATTCAGAGCTCCAAAAATCTCTCTACCCAGCTCACTAAGTTCCCATTGGCAGGTCACTACCATGCCAGCCCCGTGCTTCAAAACCCCCATGGCCTTTGTGATGCACATCTGGCAAACCCACACTTTGCCACATCTTTCTCTCTGGAACCCAGTGGGACCCCCCTATGAAGGAAAACAACACCACACAAACTTAGTTCAGAAACAATGGTAACTCAGTCTCTGGGCACAACAACTAGAATGCTAATCTTGTAAGCCATATTAAATCTAAATCCTCCAGTGGAGAATCCTGGCAGATCCACCACTGAAACTGGGAGACACTAGTAGCTACATCTTATCCTTTGCTATCCACGCTCAAAAGGGCTATCTCTCTCCTGTTTACTCTCTTCTCCTATCCAATCTGGAAGTCCTGCCTACTCAACCCATGATTGATTCCTTTATTCATTAGGGGGTGGTTCACAAGAAGCCACCTAAATACTTGACTCACTCATTCCTCATTCCAGACAGCCCCTCCTGAGAAAGCAGAATTAACATCAAAATACAACAACAACAGGGCCATCCATAACAGAATAGCTTTGAGTTTCTCTCCATTTAAATTGATGTTGCTTAAGAACTTGCTGTAAACCACTTTTATTATTTTGAGGTATGTCCTTTTTATTTTTAATCTCTCCAGGACTTTTATTATGAAGGGCGGTTAGATTTTGTCAAAGGCCTTTTCTGCATCTAATGAGATGATCATATGGGTTTTTTTGTTTGTTTCTTTGTTTTGCTTTCAAGTTTGTTTATATGGTAGATTACACATATCAGTTTACAAACACTAAATCATCCCTGAATCTCTTAGATGAGCCTATTTGGTCATGGTGGATATTTTTTTTGATGTCTTCTTGGATCTAATATTTTACTGAAAAAAATTGAACCTATGTTTATAAGGAAAATCATCTGTAATTCTCTTTCTTTGTTGGGCCTTTATGTGGTTTTGGTATCATAGTGACTAAGTTCTCATAAAATGATTTGGGCAATGTTCCTTCTGTTTCTATTCTGAGGAATAATTTGAGAAGCATTGGCATTAACTGCTTCTTGGAAGTCTGGTAGAATTCTGCACTAAAGCTGGCTGTCTGGTGAGGGCCTTTATTTGGGGAAAGGAGTGCATTGGAAGATTTTTAATCAATGCTCCTAATTTACTAGAGGTAATAGGTCTGTTTAAATTGCATATCTGATTTTGATTTAACTTTAGTAAGTGGTATGCATATAGAAAATTATCTATCTCTTTTAAATGTTTCAAGTTGGTGCTGTTCTTAAATCTCTTAACACCTCTCATTTGCATAAACCACTTTAAATATCTATTACTAAACACATAACTTAGAATCCTGTTTTTCCTTCTATTTTTTTTTAATTGTTGCCCTTTCTACTAGAATCTTTGGCTTTGCTTTCGCCTGCATGGTTAGAATTGCTTTGCTTTCCTTTTCTGGAAAGTTTCTCTCACTCAGACAGTTCAGCAGTGGATATCCTGGATATACAGAGAGTCTCTGAGAGGCTCTTGTCTATCACTGTTTTCTTTTCTGTATCCTGCCAATCAAGTGGCAGAAAAATGGGGATGCTACATTAATTAATTAGTTAGTTAGTTGATTATTTTTGTTACTGTGATAAACAGTATCACTAAAGCAACTTAAGGAAGATTATTTTGGTTGATGATTACCCAGGGTTATGTCTGAGACAGCAGGAAGATGAGAGCTCACATCCTCAAACCACAACAGGAAGCAGACAGACCAAACTGGAAATGGCGAGTGAGTCTTTGTATCTCAGACTCTCTGTCTAATGCATACCTTCTCCAACAACTCTACAGCCCCCAAGCCTCTTCAAACAACTGCCAGTAAGCTAGGCCCTCCCATATCAAACATTAATCAGGAAAATGTCCCAAAGGCTTGCCCCACAGACCAATCTAATGAGGAATTTTCTCAGTTGAAGCTCTCTCTTCCAAAGTGACTTTAGTCTGTTTTGAGTCAACTAGTCGACACAGCAAGCAACTCGGCATCCAGGTGAAGTACCTCAACAGGAAGAGGACCATTGTTCTAGATATACACAGATTGTCCGCCATCATCTCTTTGGCATTTGAGTTGACTTTTTGAGCAAGGCATTAGTTCTCAAGACAAGAAAGGTATTTCTCATTTCCATTCATGGTGCAGTAAATCAGGAAAATCACAGGGAAAGATTTTCACTAAATAGCAAGATGAGAAAAAAATCCCCAAGTGCTTAGCACAGGTCCCCTTCAATCTGAGCATGAGCCTGTATAAGGGAGGGATCCCCATACCCAGAGACCCTCCTGCTCCAGAGCTAAATACTTCTCAGCTCACTGAGAAACATGACTTCGATCATAGCTAGTCCCCCATTCTGAAACTGAGCTTAGATTCTGGCCATCAAACCTATAAAGAGATTTCTAAGTATGTGTCTCATAAACACTCTTGTCATTAATACAGAAGGGGTTACTAGCTCCCAAGCTACCTGATGACAAGGTGCCATGAGCAATTGACTGCAAGATGTTAGTATCAGCAGCCTCATAGCAGACATCCTTCAGAGCACAGAGGACTTTGCCTCTAATTTTCACAGGGCCTATTTTACTACAATAAGGCTACTTAGCTGCAATCTTCTCCTAAGCAGCCACAAACAGGACATGAGCTTTCAAATTTTTTCATTTTTATTCTTGTTTTCATTTTTATACTCATGTATGTATGTATGTATGTATGTATGTATGTACTTATTTATTGTGTGTTCATGTGAGCATGAAGCACATGTGTGGGGTCAGAGAACAACTTTGAGGAGCCAGCTCCTCCTTCCCTTACTGACACAGTGTCTCTATTGTCCTCTTGCTGAAATGCACACTTCAAGCTAGCTGACTCACAAGCTTCTGGGTGACTCTCCCATCATTGACTCACCTTCTTCTGTAGAAATGCTGGGATTGCTTACACTTAACATTTCACCAAGCTTTTTACATGGAATCTGGGAATAAAACTTGGATCATCAGGCTTGCTCAGCTACACTTTAACCCACATACCCAATGTTTTGTTTTGTTTTTAACCTGTCTTTCTATGCCAACACTCCTATCTTATCTTTTGTACAGTAGTGTACATTGCTTGTAGCTCCACCTCCACACTGCCTTCTTCACTTTCACCTTCTGAACAGATTAGCATGCAGGTATTTTGTGCTATGGAAAGGGACCCAGTTATTTTAAAATCTCTTCTTTGGAATACGCCCACTTCGAGGGCAGGTTATCATCTAATTTGTTGTCTCTAATAAGTCTCAAGTACAGCAAAATAGAAAGGCAGACTCTCTGAGCCCCCACAGCCCTAGGTCACGGTTGGGTGAACCACTGCTCAACCTGTGAAGCCGAGCTGGGTCCATTCTGGTTGTTTTGAGTTATATTTATCTGACAACTTCATGTTGACATTCTTTTCTTTTCTACCCCCAAATGATGTTCTAAAGAAAATATCGATCCCCCACCCCACCCCCTGCAAGTTATTTATAGCAACCATTGCCTAAGCTGGCCCCAGGTTTTTCAGGTATAGCTTTTCAGGTTTTTCAGCTGTATAGCTGGGGTAGCCTCATCACTCTGAGAGTCTGGGGATTGCCACAGCTCCAGTTGCCGGCCTTAGCCAGCACAGATCCAGTTCATGTTTTCTATTCTTGTGAGAGCCTGCTCTCTCCTCCCTTATTGTTTCTGTAATTACACAAATGATCTGATCTGCTGTCACTTCTAGTCAAAGGTGTCATCTGAAATTAAAAATTCATGTAAAATCCAGAGAATCAACTTTTAAGCAGACAGCAGAGACCTGACCAGATTTCACAATGTTTTACTTAACACTTTTCACAGCTCCAGGCTCCAATTGAGGTGGGGATGGTATCTAGACCCTGGTTGGTGCTACTGACCTGCCATCAGAAGATATCTGCATCATCTGCTAGGGCTACCAAAACAAACTACCACAGGCTGGGGGATTAACAACACAATGTCCATTCATCCTTAGGACTGAAGTCACAGAGGAAGGCATGAAACCCTGTTGTGAGTCCTCTTTCCTGGACTACAGATGCTCCCCCCCTTTTCATCCCTCCCCCCAACTTGAGCCTTTTTCTACAAGGACACCACTCATCTTGGATAAGAGCCCAACCATGTGGCATTGTCTTGACTTTATCACCTCTTTAAAAACACTTTTTCTACATTCAGACACACCCTGTGATGCTGTGGTAAGACTTCAGCCTGTGAACTTGAAGAAAAGAGAATTTATTCCACCACAATGTCACACAGACTCTGAGGAGAGTGAGAGAGCATGTGGGTCACGCCAGTTGCCAGCAGAATTCCTCCTTCTCAGAATTCAGCCCTTGGATTCGAGTTTATAGAAAGGATCTATTTACGTTGAGGAAGGGGTGTAGAGCCTGATAAATTTCCTGTGCACTTTAAATACTAGGAATGTGAGAATGAGGTGATGAATCTATTTAGTTGAGCCTCTGAATATTGAGAAGAATGTGTCCAGGAACATGATGGAGGAATTGATACTATTTCATCTTGTTTTTAATTTTAAAACACTTTAAGTAACATGGGGCAAAACTAGCCTTTTCTTGCAGTTGGCATGCACTTCTGTGTATTTTACTCATACAGAGTGGATATAACCATTGCACACACACTCCTGAAACCTTAGCAACTACTGATATCTTATTTATCCTCATGATTTAGTTTGTGGATGTCACAAACTTGGTGACATATAACGTATATGAATGGTGTCCTTGTTAGTCCTTGTTGGGTGAACCGAAGACGCATTTCTGTCCATTACTGAGCAGTGTCCACTGTGCTGAGGGGTCTTACTCTTTGTCTTTTCACTTGCTGAAAGTTGTATCTGTTAGAACGTGACAGAATACAGGCTGAGACTGCCTCCATTGCCCATGCATGACCTTTGGTGTAAAGGTGCAGTCTCATTTCATCTGAGACTTGAGATACCCAGAGGGTTTTACTTCTCTTTCTAAAAAACCTTCCGCATTCCCAGCAGGGCTGGTCCTGTTGTGCTGACTCTCCGCCCACAGGAGTTCCAGCTGCTTTACATCACACCAGCCCCTGGTTTTGCCAATACTCTTGTCTGCATTTGCTTCTTCCATCATGATAACATTAGTGTAATGATCCACAGCTCCTCAACGACAGTGGCTGTTGAGCTGGAAATGCCTTCATGGGTTCATATCCCATGGTAATATCCCTATGGCCTCCCTGGTGGAATGTGGGCTCAAATTATTTGCTTGTCTTTTTTTGTTTGAGTTGGTTTTTAAAAATTTGTTTACTTTATGAATGTGAATTTTGCTGGCAGATACCCATGTGCACTATGTGTAAACCTTGTACCTTCAGATGTTAGGAAATATAGTATCCCTTAGAGCCAGAGTCATAGATGTCTTTGAGCCACTGTGTGGGTGCTGGGAACTGAACCAGGGTTACGCACAAAAGCCATAAGTGCTCTCAACCATGGTGCCATGTCTCCAGCCCCATTTTCTGTCTTTTAATTATTTTAGTCTGTTCCTTGTTATTGAGTTAGGAGCCTCTTCATACACATTCTCCATACAACCCCCTCTTTCTGTTATGTGAATGGTGGACAATCTTTTGACTTATCCCTTTCCTTTCTAGAATGTTCTTTAAAAGCTCTCTGCCCTAACTAAAGTCAGAGATGACCTCCCTAGTTGAATTTTTCTCTTTCCTGAAAACTTTGAGTTTTAATACTTTTATTATTGGATTGGCCATGTACTCTGAGTTAGCTTTTGTGAAAAGTAGGAGAAAGACAATGAAATAATCCTTTTTGTCTGTGACTGCATGTGTTGAAAAGACTTCTTTTCCATCTGGTCAAATCAGTTGATCATACTTTGTTCCATCTGTTTCTAGCTCTGTTCCACCAATGAACACATCTTTCCTTTCAGAAAACAAAATCACACCATTTTGATTCCTGTAACTTATACAGAGTTTTAGAGTCAGGTTGCGTGAGACTTTTTATTTTGCTCAGTTGTTTTGGCTATCTTGATCTCTTTTTCTTTGAATACTTGTGCAGTCAGCTCACAGATGCCTCCTTATATCTTGCTGAGGTTTTACTGGAAATATGTGAAGCTGTAGGTCACTGAGCTGGGAAGGTCATGATCAGCACACACCATGTGATCAGCACATGTAGACCCTTTTGTCCGATCTTTTGCTATAGTTACACATGAACATTTAGGGGCACTATTGTAATTTTTAAAATATTAGTGTTTTATTATTAATTGCTTGTACAAAAAGCATGATTGATGAGGGAAAAGGGATCTTTTAAAGGGGGAGAGAGCAATACATGTGATATGAGAGCAGAAGTTGGGGGAGGAGGAACAGCTTGAAGGAAAAGGGAGTACGCGAGGGCTAAGGACAGAAGGAGAAAATTAAAACAAAGTAAATGAGGAATATGGATTTAAATGCCATAAATTACTTTTCGGCTAACTTCAAAACGTTTTTTTTTTAAATCATGTGTTTCCCTGGACTCATCTGACTTTGCTACTATTCAATCTAACAGTTTTCTCTAGATTTTGTAAGACTTTCTACAAACCAATCAAATCTGCAGCAAATAAGGACAGCCCCATTCATTCTATTCATTCTGCCTGCCATCGTGGGTTTTGACTCATTTTCCTCATGACCATGGCTGAATCTTCACCTTTATATGCTGAGGTTTTCTGTTTTCTTAACAAATGGAGAAATGTCTTTTGGAGCTCTTGAAGACTTAGCCAGGGCCACATGCTTAGCCCTTGCCAAGCGATGCTGGGATTCATACCTTTGTTTTTATTTCTGGCCTTCATTTCTGACCTGCACTTGGTAACAGATGCACAAGGCCATTGTCTGCAACAAAACTTTCTCTCTCTGTCTCTCTTTTTCTCTCCTCTCTCTCTCTCTCTCTCTCTCTCTCTCTCTCTCTCTCTCTCTCTC
>NW_021604785.1:1813154-1840602 GCF_004785775.1 Grammomys surdaster
CTCTCTCTCTCTCTCTCTCTCTCTCTCTCTCTCTCTCTCTCTCTCTCTGTTATATCAATTTATTTTCCTCAATAGATTGATGGAGATACAATGCCACTCACCAAAGGGATTTTTAGGCAACTGTATCTGGGATGTCATTGGGATATCAGCTTTGATAAAAGGGTCATGTCAGTTGTGAGAACTTTTTGTAGTCACTGTGAGTTCCAAGGGTTGAAACAATAACAACAGCAGCAATGGCAACAACAACAACTCCCAAAACAATAGCAAAAGCAAAATCAAAACACTCTGTGTCATTTGCAATGGTCAGAGTTATAGAGAGAACTTGCTACTTCACCAGCCACTGTCACCTGGCCAGCAAAGTCCTGCTTCAGCAAGGCTCCCTTAGAACAGGGATAGAGACACTGAGTGCTGAGCACCTTCATTGCCAGGTCATCCAGTTGCTTGACTCTTCTGCTATGCACCACCCCTTTCTATACAAAGATCCCTGCGCTACGCTAGTCAGCCCCTGCCCTACTGTTTCAGGCAGGCTCAGACCAGTTCCCTTGAAACTCCACCATGCACTGTATAGGACTTAAGTCCACTCTTGCAAAACATAGCATTATAAAAACTAAGTTTTGAGGATCATGAGAAGGTTTGTGGGGATTTTCTATCCAGGGCAAAACTAGATGAAAGAAAGTTATACTCCATGAAATGTGCCTACTACAGAACATCCTGGGGACAGGGAAAATGAAAAAAAAAAAAACAGAAACTTTAAAAAACTATCAATAGACTTTTTTCATTCCAGAAGTCTTTGGACTTCGCAGACCCTTGTTTTGATGTGTTCTTCAACTGTGGAAGGAGGTAGTATCATAGCATGGACAGGCCTGTGCACTCTCACCTTAAATCAGATAACACAGGGCTTGTTCCATGGGGCCTCTATTTCCATATGTCATTTGCAGCTTATGGCTGTAATTCCACAGGGTGCCAGCCCTCTTAAAGAAAACATTAGAGTTTGACATACTTATTGCACTTCTGAAAGGGAGTCGGGTGGCCTCCATCCTTCCTTGACACATACAAGCTGTACTGACTGCTTCTTTCAGTTTTGTCCATGAAGACAAAATGGAATATAATTCAGCTATAAAGAAAAAGGAAATTTGTGGGAAAATGGCTGGGTTTGAAAAATATAATATTAATTGAGGTGAACTATACACAGAAGATAAAACTCACAGGTTCTCTCTCATACTAGGAGTCTAGCCTATAACATTCCTATATATGCTCACACACACACACACACACACACTTATATGTGTAAGTGTGGGTAAAATCTATGATTTCAAAAGGAGACCAAGAAAGGGAAAGATTAGTTGGTAAGAAAGGACCGAATGTAGGCAACAGTACAAGAATCATAAAAGTTTTAAAGATTTTTCCTTCTAATTTTGGCTTAATCATAGTTTTTATTTCTTTTTCTTTTCTTCCAGGCTGGATAAGTGAATTCATCTTTTTATGTATTGAACTAACAAGAAATAAATAAATAAATAAATAAATAAATAAATACTGATTGATAGTCAATTCATAAAACCCTAAACGAAGTTCCAGGGTGTCGCAGTGGCTATTCTGTTTACTGAAATGTATAGCATTTAAGGTCAGGCAAGTGTTTGAGTAGCTTCCTTAAACCAGCTATGTATTGGTTTTGTTAGTTAATTATAATGAAGTGATTTTATTAATTTTTTTAAAAAGACTCAAAAATCATTTGGCCATGTGTGTCCTGTCTCCTAAAGTTTGCAACTTCAAGTACAGGTTAATGTAATTAATTCATCTGATGAGTGATATTGTAGGAACATAACTTTCTTTGCTGTCAAATAAGCCCTTAAACCTAAAAGAGGTTTTGCAAAGGAACCCAAAGCCTGGAAGAGACATGTCAATCTGTTAATCTTCCCTAAATGCCCTGGAAGCAGAAGCTCTGTGAGTGTGACGGCAGGCGCCATTATTAAACCACTGTTTGCCCTGACAGTGACAGGAGCAGCTGCTCCCTGCCTGATCTTTTACCACTGAGACAGGAAGTGCCAGGATGCAGGGTGGCACTTACTTGTAATGTGAGAGAAAGGAAAGTGAGAGCCCAGAATGAGATCCAGAAAGGTGGCAGAGACTCTGGGAAGAACAAACTGTAGTTCTGGTGTCAGTGGGGAAGAAGTCTGAGCTTCCTGATACTGAGGCAGCTCTTGGCTTCTTCCTCCTTAAATGTCAATGGGTCCTCCCTTTCCTGTTATCTGAGTTCCCTGATACTGGCTGTCAAAAGAGCCTTCAAAGTGGATCCAACAGGGACACCCAGGGCAAACCTGTGTTGGCAAGATGACATTGCCAGCATGAGAATGGCACATCTGTCTTCATTCCTGTAGATCACCAGGATACGTGTCACTGTGTGGAGACAGGTCAGTAGCCTGGTATAGAGACAGCAATCAGAGAGTTGACCACGGGGGAGTTTCTCTAGGGTCATTGAGATATAAGTCATGTATATGTGACTAAAGACACAGTAGAAGCACTCAGAACACAGAAGCGTGGCCCACCCATAGGCAGGACCAAGGTCAGGTATATTTCATCCATGGACTACAGAAATGCTGTGAAGGGAAGAACCTGTTCTGGCCTGGCTCACACTGATTGTGCCACCACCTTTGGCTCCACAGTGGGCCAGAAGCACTCAGGTCCCTCGGGTGAAATGCAGAAAGCAGCCTGTCAGGGACAGCCCTGCTTATACACTGAAAGCCTGAAATCAGCAATAGGCCTAAGTCAACTTGCTAGCACAGTCTTGGGTCTCTGTGGAAAAACACTGAAACAGATAGCTATAAGATATTGTGAGCAGGCAGCTTTGGTGGAAATTGACCAGCCTGGATGAGAACAAGTAGTCATAGGTTTTGTAGATAATCGTAGACCTTGGGTAGCCTTGGTAGATAGTACCAACTTAGATAAAGACAAGTGAATCATAGGCAGAGTCATAGTGACTTGTCCCCTGAAGCTTCACCCAGCTGACACTCTGTTCTGGAAGATATCTGTACTCTCCCTGAACACCTATGTTCCTGTGTCATCCCCTTCCCCACATCCTGCCTTTTGGTGTATATAACCCCTGTGTGAAAAAGTAAAAAATACAGTTTGATCAGCCTATAGACAAGCTGTGATTCTTTGTGTTCGCCTGTGTTCCTCATCCTCTCTTTCAGGTTACCTCCCCGGACCTCTGTTTAATGCGCTGATGGACGGGGCATTGTGTCTAACACAATGACAAGAGGTCACCTGTTGCTGGGTTCCCCTTTCTACTTGGAAATCAGAGAAGACACTTGGTGGATTGCATATAAAAACAGCAGGTGCATGGAATAGAAGTTAATTCTTATATTGGAGGAGGCTGAGTTAAGCCAAAGTCAACTTTAATTCAATTTTAATTCAGAGTTTGGAAAGAACTCTCATACAAAGAAGTAAATTTCTAAAACTCAAAACCCAACAGTCATGTGAGCAGCTACTAGATCAGGACTAGCAGCCAGCCAGAGTGGTATGCTGTGAGTCCTATCTTCATTGCCCACTGTGTGAACTGGGGCATGTTGTATACCCTTTCTGGACTAAAAGATTGAAGAAGTCTGGTTTGGTAGGTCTTGTGACACAAGAAAGTATTTGAGACAATTATTGGGAGGCAGCTGGAAGAGTTATGCAAATATTCACCTAAGTACAATGCAGACAGATGTCAATCATTCAGCTAGTGTGCAGGTGAATGGTGGGCTTGTTCCTAGTGCTGAGAGGGAGTTAGAAAAGAAGGCAGCATGATCCATGGTAGGTGTTACCTGGGCACCCTGCTAACTTTGATCCTGCTGAAAGACAAGAATATCTGGGTGGGGAAATACAAAGCCATAGCTGGTCGCTATCCAATTTGAACAAATGACATTTAAATGGGGAACAACTGGGTTCTGGAAAGAGGGCTCAAGCCATTAAAATTACTTCCCGTGTACACACAAGGATCTAAGCTGGATCACTGACCCCAACTGTATCAGTGCTGAGTGCTGTGGTACAAGCTTATAATTTTGGCACTGGGGAGGTAAAACCTCCTAGCGCTCGCTCATCGGTCACCTTGGCTATCTGAATCTGTAAGCGTCAGGTTCAATGACAGACTGTCTCAAAAACAAAGATGAAGAAGAATGTCACCCAAAGTTGACTTCTGACTTCATACACAACCTTTTGCATATGTACAGCATGTGTAGCTGCACACACGTGAATATAGGTCTAGATCTAGATAGGAAGTGAGAGAACAAGGAAATACTGGAATCCCAGCTATGTAGGCATCTAACATAAATAGTGTTACTCTATTGATTCTGAATTAAAACAATTGCATTTACAGTCTTGCAACACTTCCATGCATCCCTGGCAGCTGCACCACCATCAAGCTGGTTATTGGAGGTGGATTCAATGACACCTAACTTAAAGGGAACTGGACAGGTCCCCCAGGCTGTGGGGCCATTTACTTCCCATCTAGTAGAACAGATAAGGAGCGCCAGTCACTAGAAGATGGTACTACAGGCAGAAAGGAGGTAAAGTGGGCCGCTGAATTGCATCTCTGTTCAGGAGCCTGGCTGTACTGCTCTCTCGGCTGACAGCAGCTGAGCCCATATTGATGTGTTCACTTGGATACAGTGGCTTGTCGATGGGAAACCAGAGCTCTATCCCTCAGTATCTACACAACTTCTTCCACATGTCACTCAGACAGTAGTGTTCAGCCTCATGCACCAGCGTGCCTGTCACCTCACTGTCATGTTGCCCTTCTGTCAAAATGGATTTTCGGGTGAGAGTTCCAGTCGCTCCCCAGGCAGCACCATGTGCAATGCTATTGATTTGCTGTTGACTCTCAACCCTTGATCTGGGATGCAGTCACACAGGTGGTCAGAAGACAACACCTTTCCCAGAGGGTCAGGGAACACAAATGTGCAAGTTGCCTTTGAAAAAAATATATTTTAAGACAAACTTCTCAGGGTTATGTCTGATGACAAGGTAGCCTTTCAGCTGTCCAGGAAGCCTTTTTTGCAGAGAGAACAATGAAATGCCTATCAGAGAAGAATGGACTTCTGGAATGCATTCATCCCTTGACCCTGAAAATGTCTCCAGTGACACCCACCATTCTCCAGAGATTGTCTGCTTCTAAGTGACTCCTCTTCTGAAGGTGGCCCTTGGCTTTCAGCTGGAAACGTTTTTTTTTTTTTTTTTTTTATTAACCAGGAGCCCCATTTGCTCTGAGTGGTTTCTGGTTCCTTCTCCAGCCCATAGGCAGCATGTATGCTGGGTTTGCTGCTCTGCACAGAATCCAAAGCTTAGTGAACACTGACAGGGACCTGTCTCCTCCTAGCTGTGCCTGTTGTGACCCCTCTGAGAGCTTCCAGGCAAAGAGCAACTTAAACCGTTTTTCCCCATTTAACATCTGATTCTTGCCAGTGCCCTGACAAATGGCAGGGAATGAGAGTCCGTACGCATTTTGAAATCCTCAAATCATCCCCCACCTTTCTCCAATTCATTTCCATTCTTCCAAATGGGGTGGTGAAGAAAGAGTTGATGATGAGAGTGTGTACTCTGTGTGGTCCCTGCTGCTACCAAACACATCACTAGCAACACCTTGCTGGAAATCTTGAGCACAAAACCTCCTGCAAATGTGTCGTCGCAGTATGCTGAATGAATAATACATTACACAAGCCATGCAATTGGGCGTTTGCTTTATAGTTTCCTGTGTAGTTTTGTAGCTAATTAATCAGGTGACCATCTTCACCGAAAAGCTATAGAACCATGAAAGTCAGTGGGAATATTCATTCGGGGAAGTGTCAGAGGCAGGGAGTAAGAGATGTGTAAGGATTTTTCTAGCGAACTAATGAAAATCCTGAGAGGTGGTGTGATTGGCTTTCTCCCCAACAATTGCTCTGAAGAGGAAAATTCTACAGAATTTCATAATGAAATCCTGCCTTTTTAAAATAGGGTCTCATGTTGCGCGGGATTTTCTCGAACTCTCTGTATAGTCAAGGATGATCTTGAGTGCCTGTTCTTCTGGCCTCGACCTCCTAAAGGCTGAGAGTACAGGATAGATCAACCACATCATGCTGATCAAATCCAGGGCTTTGTGCACATTAGGGAAGAGCTAAGATACATCCACAGGCTTTCAATTATTATCAAAATTTTGATGAAAGGATTTGTGGAATTTGTGTGTCTGAGCATACACACAAACGTGTGTGTGTTGTATGTGTGTGTGTGTATGTGTGTGTACATGCTCATGTGTATTTGCTGATATGTGTGGACACCAGAGGTCAACATTTAGTATCTTCCTCAATCACTGTCCAGCTTAGACAAGATTTCTCACTGAAGCTGGGGATTGTTGATTGACTATATTGGCTGAAATTCTCCTGTCTCAGCTTTCTCAGTGCTAGGATTATTGGCTCCTGCTTCCACAGCCTGATTTTTGTGCTTCCTTTTATTGAAAATAGATTTGCCCCTCATACATATCCTGATTATGCTTTCTTCTCCCTTTACTCCTTCCAGCTCCTCTTCATCTCCTGACCCATCCCCTTTTAGTCTCATTAGGAAAGAGTTTTCTATGCAATAATAATAGAATAAAATATAATAAGATAAAAAACAAAACCTAATATATCACAACTGGACAAAACAAAGGAAGGAAAAGAACCCAAGAGAAGGCACAAGAAACAGAGACTCCACTCATATCCTCAGGAATCCCATGAAAACAATAAACTGGAAGACAAAATATTTACACAAAGTAACTGTAAGGTAAAAAGAGAGAAGAGGATATGTGTGTGTGTGTGTGTGTGTGTGTGTGTGTGTGTATAAATATGATACATAAGATAAAATTCTAAAATATAAAAAAGGAAGAGTCCTCACATAACATGAGATATGGAACCTCCAAAGATGCCACTGATTTCATTTTCTATTGGCCATCAACTGCTGGCCATGCAGCCTGCCCTTAAGAGTAGTGGTTTCCCCAGTAAGACTCCCTTGGAAGAAACTAAATTTTTATTTGCAAGTGGTTACCAATTGGAGACTGCTTCTGAGTTAGGGATGATGACATGTGTTCATTTCTCTTTTTAACTTTAGTATCCCAACTGGTAGAGACCCATGCAGACCCTGCTCATGCTACCTGGGTCCCTGTGCTTTCGTATGAGCATCAGTCATGTTGACTTAGATAGGGGGCCTTGTTTCCTTGATGTCTTCCATCCCCTCTGGCTTCTACACTCTTTCTGCCTGCTCTTCCACAGGATTCCCTGAGCTCTATGGGGAGGGATTTGATGAAGACATCATTTAAGGATGAGTGTTCCAAGGTCTCTCACTCTTGGAATAACATATAGGTCTCGGTAGTTTTTCCTGTGCGCTGTAGGAAGACGTTTCTCTGATGGTGGTTGAGCAAGGCACTGATCTGAGTATAACAGAATATCATTATGAGTCCTTTTATTACTATAAGAACAGTTGTATTTGGATTTTTTTTAGCCTAGGTCCCTGGAGATGTCTAGTCTCAGGTTCTTGATCACCCAAGCAGTGTCAGAAATGTGTTCCATCTTGTGAATGGGCCTTTAGTCAAATAAGATACTGGTTGGTTACCCTCATAAGCTTTGCTTTACCATTGCCCTAGCAGATCTGGTAGGTTGGACAACTTTGTTGATCAAAGCATTTGTGGCTGGGTTTGTGCTTATATTTTTCCTTTGGTAGCATGCAGAGTTCTTTCCTGTACCAAATAGCTAGCATGTAGGTGTGAAGGGTCTGTGTAGGTACCAACTTGACTTCTCCATGCTCAATGAGTTGTGTAGGTGTTGTTTTAACGAATGGGACCTTGCAGTTAGTTACATAGACAGCTTTTATTGTGGGTGCTGGGGATCCAATTTAGGTCCTCAGCTTGTACAGCAGACACTATTAATTGAGCCATCTTCCCAGCCCAAGAACTTATAGAATTCGTACTCTCAATTCACAGATTTATAAAAGAAGAAGATAATAATCTGGTGAGGGTACAGAGGTTACCTTGTACTTTTAAAAATTACTCAAGTTAAATAATTGAAAAGCATAAGAGTTAAGATTTCTGTTAGCTTTCCCAATGAGCAGCACTGGGCTTATTCCCAAGGCACCTACACACAAATGTGCACTTCTAGCACTTTCCATGTGGCTGTGTGAGACCCAGGCCCTGTTGACGGTCCATCTCAGAATCAGCCTGGCTCAGTCACTTTGAGATATTTTCTTAATCCTTTCCTGATGCCATAGAGGACATTCTTGTCCTGTCTTTTCCTCCTCCAGGCATAGCGCACACTTGGTAGACCCTGGACTCCAGCTCAAGCCTTTGGCATACTTCTTATGATCCATGGCCAAACTTCAGCACTCTTAGTCTATTTGAGGATGTCAGAGTATCACCCCTATGGTCTGCACCGTACCATAATAGCTTGTCTGGACCATTTTGTTCATTAGCATAGTAATCCATCACCTGCAGGTCAAGCCTCACATCCTCGAGTTCCCACGCCTCTCCTACCACTAATTTGTCTTAGCATGACACTGCCTCTCCCCTACAAAGAGTTTTTGTAGCAACATGAATCCCATGGCTGGCATACTTCCTAGACCTGTTAAACCAATCCCTCCCTTACTGATTATTTTTCTGTTGTGGGAGTTCCTTTATCTCCCACTCTTGACTCCTCCGTGGTTGCTTTCTCTGTAAGCCAAATAACCAGATAGACCCATTGGCTACATAATTGGGTTGAGGAGGCGACTGATCCCTTCATGCCTCGATTTCCTTGCCTCAATAACACTTATGGCATCTGTATTATGATCTGTTGTAATGGTTTCTGAGCTCCCAACATCATGAGAGGGCAGGGTCTACCCTGGCTAGAAATCCATTACTTTCCACAGTTGCTAGAAAGTTGGACAGAGGATTCAAAGCTCTCATATGTCATGTGATCTCCACTAAGTGAGTGGAACAAGCTCCTTGACCACAGTTCCCAAGCATTATGGAGCCAGTAAGGCTGTAAAAAGCATTATCACTTTTGCCAAGGTACGAACGAAGGACATTGTGTCTATTCTATGCAAAAGACTACTTAGTAACCCCAAGAGGCATAATTAGTTCACAAGGGTCTTCTGTCAGGCCTTAGAGTCAGCCATCTTCTGCTGCCTGAATTGAGTCAATTTCATCAAAATTGAAGAAGCAGTTGTGCATGTAGATACAGTCTCTGATGGCAAATTTAATAAAATCCAAATGTCACTTCTTATGGGATTCAGACCACACCAACAATTTTATCTTTACTGCCGATTTAAGACTGCATTTTTTAAAAAGAAGTCTTGGTTAGTTTATCTTCCTTGTCTTATGTAGCAAAGAACTTAATTCTCACCAAGGGCAAAGGAATAATCCCACCAACATCCACGAGTTGACCATAGCTTCAAGGGGAGTAGTTCTCTCTCACTGTTAACCATCTAATCCTTCAGTCTGACCCTTAATGAATGCCAGTGTGTGAAACTCTCTCTTAGGACAAGAGAAGTCATCACATAGGCAATTCAACATTTGTATGCTATTTAAGGTACAGAGCAGGACATTTCCCTAATGGGCCAGTGGAACGTGTAGAGAAATGAACTGACTGGTCCCTACTCCATCTTTGATGGTGCTACCCCTGCATCACCAAGGACTCCCAGTTCTCTGCTGCTTTACTATCTTTCTTGCCAAGTATTCAGAAGAATATATAGGGCATCACAAAACACAGGTCCTGATTCCTTATAAGTGGATTCTGCCCACTGTCGGCTGCCAGCAGCTTCCCCCGGTGCATAGCTGTGTGTCTACCATACCTGTTCCCCAGTATCTGGGCCTTCAGAACATTTTCCCATGACACTGCTTGCTTCTTCTCACTCTCTGAACAAGGCTCATCCTTTGAATCATGATAGTTTCTGTGCTTAAAAGGTAGTGTTTCCATAGCATGAGTCTAGTGATCCTATCCTGGTTGCTTTTAGTATTTGTTGTTTCTAAATGAACTTGCTACGCTGCACAATGGAATTACTAGATCTGTATTAAATTGTAGCTCTGGGACCCATCACCATGTGATGCTAGGTACTTCACTCTTGTTTTGTTTATCACAGAGAGGAAAACAGAATTAGCATAAAGTGGTCCAACCAAGGGAAAAGGATTCTCAAACACCCTACCTCTCTAAACTACTGATGACCTGGTCTAATTTCAGTTTTTCCTCTGGGATGTTTTAAGAGATCATTTTCATTGTTAAAATAATGTTGGATTATAGAATTGTTACCCATCATTTCTTCTTCTTGGAAGACAGTCATTTTCTTTTCTTTTAACATAATAAACTTTGTCTGCACTGTGGTCTTCCTTGTTAAGTAAGAACACCAGCATTTCTTTGCAGCTAGGGTGCTGCCTTTTGTAACTATGGTAATCAGCCAATGAGTATTTACCCACTGCTGCCTTTCTCAGCCCTTAAGAACAAGATTGGTTATTCATAAATTGCCTATTGATCAGTCTCAACTGGAAGGTAAACACAAATCTTTGAAAGGAATTACTAGAATTTGAGTAAAATTTGGCCCAGACTCTTAGAGGTCTGAAGTATAGTACTCTGGAAGGCTTCAGGTTAACAACTGCTTTTAAGCACAGATCTGGAAAATGGAGGCGTCAGCCCAGGCCAGTAATGTCCTTAGCCCTCCTCTGGAAACCATCTCTCCTTGGTTTGATGAGAGAAGTTTTTGAACAATGAGATTGGCAAAATGAAAAAAGAGACTCATCAATGTGATTTTATGATCTGATCAATGTTTAGACACTAGACAATTCTGTAGTTGATACAGTGTTTGATATAGCTTTAGTGGCTATGTTTTGTTAAACATGAGTTTAGTCATTTTTCTGGTAGGAGTGTACCTTTGACAGTATGGTTGCATATCCTCCCAGTGTGTGTGTGTGTGTGTGTGTGTGTGTAGACAACACATGACTAGGACCTTTAAAATTAAAAAAAAATAAAAAGCTCACAATTGCATGAGCTCTGTCAGCCCCCGCGTTGATTAATTGCAACACCAAACAGCTTTATTCTACTTAATAAGAAATTAGATCACAACAGGGATTTGCAGAAATTACCTTGAAATGTTTGTATGTTTGAGTGATTGAACAATTTGTGCTAAAAATTACATTACCCAGGTTTGAATCCTAAGCTTGTGAACAAATGCCTGTTGAGCTAATCAGAAATCCAGAAGGAAAACCTTCCTATCTCTCAGCCTGGGGAGATGATAGGGACCTTTAGATCTCTGTCCTGAATGGTTGTCCTTTTCTCTTCTGTCTTGTCCTGTCCAGATGGCTCTTCTGTTCCCTGCTCTGGAACTATAGCTAAACAGGTAGTTTGAGACTAATGAAATCTTAATACTCCCTCCTGGATAAACTCAGAGCCTGGGACAGCACCCTTAATTATTCACCAGTAATAATTCTCTAGTATGCATGCATTTTGCAGAGCTGGTGTCAAAGACAATGTCCAGCCCATTAAAACACGTGTGCTTTAAATGTAGCTATGGCACTAGAAATTGAAGGGTGCCTACTCTGTTTCATTACGAGACAGAGACCTAGACTCATGCCCAGCTCCTTGAGCAACTTGGAAAAATCTTTTAAGTCAACCTTGTATTTTAGTCAACAGGGGAGGTTTGACCCCTAACCCTTCAACAACCACTCGTTTCATTATTTATCTGAGGGAATCCGTCGGTTTTTGTTCTTCTACAAAAGTCCCTGACACTGGGATATTTTTAATAGCTGAAATTTTTCATTCTTGTCAGTACGCCTTTTGAAAATACAGGTATTTTCATACATCGCGTGGCTAATGAGTGGAACTTCAGAACCCAACCTTTGCTCAGAACCGCAGTGCAAGCCGGCAGAAGGCGGCTGCTGAGGACCACAGAAATTAATTATTGAGCTCCTTGTTGTACGCTCCTTTCTGTTTGATATTCTCTCGCACAGAAGGAGTCAGACAATTAAATCACTCCTCCCTCTACTGAGCCACAGTGCTCCCCCTCTCTTCTCCACTCTGGAGGCTGGAGCCAGTCTGTCCACAAAGGGTCCTTGTGGAGAAATGGGGAGACCAGGACCATATCCAACACGACACAGCACTTCCTCAAAGTGAGGATATTTTTTTTTAAACCTCCACAATTGTCCCTCTGGATGGTTGCTTTCTAAAATGACTTTCAGGCATATTTGTTGCCAGAGTCTCCCAGTGAGGTGCCAAAGGCTGAGGCTGCTGCACTGTCTGCCCAGGGCCTCAACTTGCCTGCCACGGGAAGCTTTGAACCCTATTTTTTTTTACCATCTCTTCCTATTTTTCAGGTAAATATACAAAAGCTCATAGTCACTGGTGAGGGTAGCTGAGCCAATTAATTTGTTTTATTGAACAATAAAGCTGTCATTCTTCTAAACTAGGGTGATTACATCAAAATCCAAGGCAGTGTGTCAGCACATCTGGTCACATGATCAGGAAGCAGCAAGTGCACACACACACACACACACACACACACACACACACTCTTTGGGCTGGGGCAGTTATTTTGTTTGAGGTATACCAGAGAGGAGAACAGGATGAGTCCGTTAAGCTCAGAGAAAATGACACTTGAGTCCTTCACCTTCAGGGTACATTGATCACTCTGTTTAGGGACCATGTGTTTTCTGAAAGACTCAGAAAAGCCAGTGTTTGGCAGATGCAGTCAGCCCTGAGGATTCATGGGCTGTGTCTGTGGTGTCACTATCTCAAAGCCTAGTGTCTGCATTGGGCATGTACACATGTTTCTGTTTGCATTATTCTCTAAATAAGCCAGTGTTGCAACTGCATGAAGCAAGGCAATTAAGGCTGACTTTGGAAGCATGGGAAAAATGTGTAGGGTGCATGCTTATGTTTACATTAAGTTACATGTGTGGTTCCTGTTGGAGTCTGGGCCAACACCTAGTTTATCAGGACTGGACACCTAAGAACTCCACTAGGAATAGTGAACTGACTTTGATCAGATGGGGAAAGGGGCCTGTGTTTCCCCCAAGGCTTGAGGACCTTGGAACAGGCAGACTCCCCCATTCTCATGGTCTTCAGAGGATATTTAGTACCAGACTCTGTGATAAGGTCAGAAGCCAGAGTTCTGAGGTCAGAGACCAGCATGCTTTGCCACCCACAGGGACTCCCCCAGGATGAGTGGATGCTGAACTTTCTGACTGGAAGCCCGAATTTCTTCATAATTCCATCAGGATGTGCCAATCAAGCTGGGGATTAGATTTCAGCTGAGCGCTCCTGTCTCATACTCCTCTGCTGGTCTAGAAAGCTTTTCAGAGCCATTCAGTTGCACTGCAGCAATCTCCATATCCAAGTAAGCATCACAGAATATAACCTATAGGAAAACAATCAGTTTCCTGAGCAAATGAATGAAGAACCAAGCTGGGGGGCCCGTACACCAAAGGGGCATCCCGTCCTGTCGGGACCACCCCTTTGCTCTTCTGTTGACTGCACGCTTGCACAATCAAAATGATGTTCTTACATCAAGTGGCTGCCAGCCTTCACTTTGCATCCTGCAGTCCCTGGCCCCCAGGAGCAACTGGGTATGGTTTTCTTAATAATAGCACTCGGAGCCTGCTAGGGTACAGGATTCGGATACTGTACCTAGCCCTCCTACAGGGCTACTCAATAAAACATCACCCTCGATTTACCTCCAGGACTCTTCTTCCCAATGTCCCACACTTTCTGTAAGAAATTCAAAGAAGTCACTCCCAGACAGGCATAGACTCACTCACTGGCATGTATACAAACAACTCACACAAACCTTTATACACAGCATTTACTTTCATGGACAAACTCACACAAGAGGCACTTACACACCCAGCCATCCCCACACTCACTCTTGCACACACTTGTGTCAATGAAGACTCACATGTGAATCTACTCTGTCAGCCAGTGCTGTCTGTTAACTTACTCCTCGGCCCTTTCCATACTCCTCCTCTCCCATCCCACTCCATCCAAGTCAGAAGATGTAACAGGGTACTCGAAGGCCATCAGTATGGATTTATTTCAGCAATATGTGAATTCATGGTGTATCTTAGTGCTGGGCACAGGGGCTAGGGGTATGGAAAGATCTTGTTGATCACCCTGAGCTCTTGGTGAGCTGCAGACACAGGCTGTGCTCCCACTGTGGGAAAGGAGCCTGTAAGTCCAGTATGAAGTCAGAACTCTCAAGGTTCCTGGGCTCCAGCCTTTGTTTTCAGTTCAACTTTTCCTCCTTGCTTGTCTTTCTCTCTAGGAGGAAGAGGAAAAGGATCGAGAATAGAAAGAGGAAAATCAGAAAGCTAGCTAGAGTCTCCTGTCCCCACTGTTCCCAACACACACACACACACACACCCCACGCACACCACACACATACACACAAACATACCACACAGCATACAATTCACATGAACACATACATACATACACACTCTACACACATACACACACTGCATACATGCACATGTGAGTATTCATACATGTGGTATATAAATACATCTTACATACATACACACCCCACATGCACACACCACACAACACCCCCCACACACACACACACTGCATACATGCACATGTGAGTATTCACACACGTGGTATAATCATACATCTTTCATGCTGGTGAAAGGATGACTTCCTTTTCCCAGGAACCCCCATCACCATTTTGTCTGACCTCTGAGATTGAAGGTGACAAGGATCCCCCTCTGAAATCACTAGGTCAGAGAAAGAACTACCTCTCACATGCAGGGAGCACACCTGTGTGGTGTGGCTGCACGGAGAATGGAGAGAACCAAAGATATTTCTTCTTCCAATTTCTGCCCAACTGTCACGTCCTAGCCTAGGAAGACTATCTCTGAGCCAGCTGCCCTCCTTCTCAAGACTGTATGGGACTCAGAGGCACTGATTCCCACAGGACTGGCCTTGCATTCTTGAAGACCATGGGACTGGAATATCGGGGTCAGGAGCCTCAGTACTCTGGGCTTGTCTTAATGCTGTCCCAGACACCTCTTCCCTAGATGCTTGTGGGACTATGCTGCCATCCAAAACCCAAAGAGAATTCTGTTCCTGTTGCATCGGAGGAAGCACATTTCATGAAGAGAGATTCAAATTGTCATTTTTTTTTGGTAGGGCGTGTTGGCTTCATGCATATGTAGCCACAGATCTAAGATTTGTATTGAAATGTATTACCTGGACACAAAAGATGATGAAAGGATGAAAGAGAACGTTAGACTACACTGCTGTAATCTACATGGGGAAAACAAAGCGTCTGCTCATTAACCTGTGGTCAATGCTGCTCATCTTCTTCCTAGGGCTGCTGCATAGATTCAGGTCCTCGGGACTACAGTTGAGCAGGGCATGCCATTGTTCCAAGGGAAACTCTAGAAGGTAGTACAGTGCTGGCTTCATCCTGGGCAGCAGACCCTCTTCCCAGGCTACTGGTATCCAGCATCCTGTCACTGGGGTGAGAGGACTTTGCTGATAGAAATATCAAGAAAAGAAGTGATGGAACAAATTGAGAAATTAAATTGTAATAAATTACTGAGTCCAGATGGTATTCTTCTGAGAGTTGTAGAGGAATGAGGAACAAAATAGCAGACAACTAATAAAAATATATAATTTAGCCTTTAAAGTGGCAACGGTCACCAAAGCCTGGCCAGTCACAGTTCTGGTGTCCGGGGGCAATCACAGGCCACTGATGGTGTGAGAGCCTTTTAATTATTTTTCAGTCATTGCCTCAAAGCCATGGCATATACAGAAATGCCCCCGAGTTTGAGTGTTAATAACCCAGAAGCAGTAATAAATGGTTGTGTGGAAACTATGCCAAATTATTTATGTTGGAAAGGAAAAACAAACAAAAGACTAACTGGGAAATCTACTTAAGTTCCAACTGGAAAACCTGCCCATGCCATGTATGCACAGAGGCATCATGGGTTGGTGGAGGGTCCAGTCCGGCCCTGAGCCAGACTTGTCATATCCTTGAGGCCCTGATCTTCAGGTTCCCACTCATTGTAGCCTCTGCTCCCAGCATCTCTGTCAGAGTCTTATTCTTGTGGTAGACATGCTGAATACCCTGGCCTGGTTTGAAAACAAAACACATTTTTAAAACCTTTAAAAGTCAAACAAGAGTGCTGCAGAAATGGCTTAGGGTGTAAATCATTTACCACATCAGAGAGTGAGGACCAGAATTTGATCCCTCGCACAGCTGGTTGCAGTAGGGTGCTTCTGTGGTCCCAGAAATAGCCAGTAGAAACAAGAGAACAAGGGAAGGTGAGGAAGCTTACAGGGCAGCCATCATAGCTTGCCCTGGGTGTAAGCAACAAGAAGAGCCTGTGTCAAAAAAGATAGAAGGTGAGGGCCAACAAGTGAGGTCGCCCAGCATACTCTCAGCACATATACTTCCATATCCACATTGTCCAATCCTCTGTCTGTCTCTCTCCTTCTGTCTATCTCTGTCTGTCTCTGTCTTGGTCTTTTTGTCTCTCTCTGTCCCTCTGTCTCTCTCTGTTTCTGTCTTTCTGTCTCTGTCTCTCTCTGTCTCTGTCTCTGTCTCTCTCTCTCTCTCTCATACACACACACACACACACACACATACACTGAAAATGTCAAATAACAAATAAGTGGGGTGAAAATAATTGTGGTAAATATAACCCAATATTAACCTAATGTACAAACAGTGATCATGAGTAAGGAAGAATTTTTGAATGTTACACTTAATGTAATAAATAGACAAAAGCTATAAATAATTCACTGACAGTAAAACACATGTAACTGATAAATGGGAGAAAATAAATGCTCAGTGTCGGCTCGATACAAGAACATGTAAATGTGAACAAATTTTGAGACACAGTTTACCGGCGATGCTAATAAACAGGGAACATCGCATCTACCTGTGATGTTAATAAAATCCTCAAAGGATGCCGGGTAAATGTATGTAACCATGACCTTCAGGGTACACACTTGACAGGACGTTCCTAGGATCTGAAAATACTTCTGTGATATAAGTCACAGTCTGAAGAGCAATAGCCAGAATGATTTTAAGGGCAGAGTGGGTTTTTGTTTGTTTGTTTGTTTGTTTGTTTGTTTTTATAAAACTGCCCTTCATGAGTCTGATTTCACCTGAGCTCTCACAGAGCCTGGGTAGCTAGGAAGTGTGGTCTGTCTGGTCAATGGAACATTAATCAGCCTTTGAAACTACAAAGATCTAGGGAGATGGCTTATTTGGTAAATGCTCTGTTTTAAAGCATAAGGATATGGTTTTGATTCCCAGGGCCTATGTAAAGATACCTGGATGCTTATCGTCCAGTGCCCGGGATGAGGAGACAGGTGGACCCTGGGGCTAGCTGGCTAGCAGGTCTAGACTATTCATCATCAAGATCCAGGCAGATGAGAAATCTTATCTTAAAAAAATTAAAATCTAATTAAATTAAATTATTTTCTTTAAAAGTAGATGGCACCTAAGGAATGAAAGCTAGAGCTATCCTCTGGCCTCCACACTTTTGTGCGTGTACACACATGTGCACACATATGAACTTGTGAGCACACAAACACACTATATTAAATAAAAGCAGATGACAAGCTTGTCATAATGCAAACCTTGAGCTGTGAGTTGAAGCATCCATCACCGTAGGAGTCCCTAGGCGGTCCATGCATAGATGAGCCTCAGTTCTCTGTAGTTTTCTTACCGCTTACTCTCACTCGTGAATGTCAAGAGCGGGTCACTCTGGCTCTAAGAAAATCAATTTGACCAACCAACTCTGATGCTTTCATTTTCCACTTCCCAAAGCAAACTAAACCATATGCTTAATGAGGCTCTTCGACTCGGAGAGATTAAGCTGTTACCTAAGTCAGGAGCAAGTCAGCCATCGAGCCTGCTTATTGCATCTGATCCCAGCATTGTCTCTACCTTGCTGGCTTGATTTTCTCTCCCATTTAGCAAATGCTCACTAAATGCCAGGTGTTCAAGTACATTTTAAAATAGCGAGCCAAATATTAGCCAAATTGCACAGACCTGGATTGTCCCTTATCCATGGATGTGAATGACATACAGGGGCCATAGAAGGTTTGTGGACAGGGCTGTGTCTGCACAATTCTTGATACCCGATGGGCACCTCCAGAGTTGGGTCCTGCCACCTCCGTAGCACATGGAGCAACCTAGATTTCAGAGAGGGTATTCTGCTACCAGGCGAAGATGTGAAGGAGAAAAAAAAATACAAATTATGCAAAATGTGCCCAATTTCACACAATCTTGACAAATTATTTGCACATTTTTATAGGAGTTGGAGTAGCCAATCAAGAACAAGGGCTTCTCTGCAACTCTTTGAATCCAGTGTGCAAGTATACGAATCTCTCTGTTAGGAGACCCATGCCTGCTTCCTCTGAGCTTGATGCTTCTGAGCCAGGAGAGGGGAGCCACAGCAGCAGAACCTGGCTTAGGCACCAAAGCTATGTCTAACCCACACGATGGGAGAAACTACCACCATTCGTAGCTTTTGAATCACGTTCTTCAGGGATTTTCCCAAGTTTCCTGCTTTGGATTAAGCAGGTCATGTGGGCTGTGGTCCCACTGGTCTCTTGGGGGACTATGCACACAGCAACAACAGCTTTGAGTGATCCACATAAAGCTCCAGCCCTGGACATAGTTCCAGTTAAGACGTGTGTCAGGACACTGCCTCGTGCAGACTGCTAGCTCCTGGCTGGTGAGTCGATTAGTACAGCCGTCAGGTGTCTTGCAACACCGTGGCGCCTCTCCGCTGCTGCCCTCCCATCTGATAGGTAAGCATACAACTAGTTAACTCCCCTCTTTCTTTCTCCTTTTCTCACCGACTCCGCTTGAGGCAATTACAGCAATCCTGCATTTGTCAATCACATCCATTCGTGCATGGTCTCCTGAAATAATTATCAGGTGAGTGGCATCTCTGTGCCTGGAGAGCCGGCTTGGAAACCACAAGCCCCAGAGTATTAATTACTGAGCGCAAAAATTTGCAGAGAAGCAAGTCTTTTAATGGTAGAACTGACGTAACATGATTGTTTTGATTTTTTTTACTAACATGACAATCATTGCTGTCCCCCTGGTCATCACCACAGATCAGCGCGAATTATCTGGGGAGGCCATTACCAAGCCGGGTACCATTTGATAAAATGAGGCGCATGCTTCTTGGCTCAGTGTTTGTTGATTTTCAGAACACAGCCAAGCCTGAGAGTCAACAACGGGAATGAAAGTGGACTCTGGCAAGCGGGCCAGAGGGGTGCTCTGGCGTGGCGAAGCGAGGCTTTGGTGGCTTCATTTTGCTGCAAGAAACACTTTAAAGAAGGTGTCTCTCTTCCTTCCTCATAGCTGCACTGTTCTTGGCAGCCCCAGTTCCTGTTTTGGGGGAACACAGGACATCAGCATTTTGTCAAATTTAACATAAAAGGTGTGTTGCACATTTTCTGTGCCCTAGTTCACGTCATCGAAGCACGTGTGTTGCTTGGAGTAGTGAGGCAAGCCTGTGATCCCAGTGCTCAGTAGCTAAGGTACAGAAATTGCTATGAATTCAAAGCTAGCCAGTACTTCACAGAGAGTTTCGGGCCAGCCTAGGTTATGAGACCTGATGTCTAAAAAAACAAAATAGCATAAAAATGCCTATGTCACAGTACTGTGTCCCTGAATGGGAAGGTACAGAGATTTGTTCTGGGTTGTGTGCTGTCCTCTGAACAGAAATTCTATTTCATAGAAAAGAAAGCAGAGATGAAGTATCAAAAGAAGGTTCCAGAAACTGTTCAGGGATCTGTGTGGAGGAGGAGACACTGGAAGACTAGCTTCTGTTGCAGTCAGATTCCTTCTCTGACTTCTGTCTCACACAAAATCCTTATCCCACTTCTCATTCAGAGATCCTTCTCCCTCCCCCTCCCTCCCTTTTCATATTTCCTAGGCTTGAAATAGAATCTTATTCCCTGGATCCTAATCTTACTTTCCAGAAAGTCTGGGTCCCATTTAGCTGGTCTCCTGGGTGCTTTCCCAAATATCCCAACTCTTCGGCCTCTTTCTTTCTTGGGTTTTATCTTTCAAGGGCCTGCTCTAAGGATAAGATGCAAAGAACAAACTGGGCTGCAAGAAAGGGCACCCCTTGCCTCTCTGACTGTACCTACTGTACTGGGGCTGGTTCCGTCTGAGCAGTACCCTTCTTTTAGCCTCTCACCAGGAAAACTGGAGTCTTACCCAGCCTGGCCAGATACCCAGAACTTCTCCCGCCACACATAAATCACAACCCCAGTTCCTGCTCAAATGAAAGGCAGTTTCTATTTTATACCTTTTGTCTAGTTGTTGGAACTTCAACACAGTTTAAACTTTTATTGGTTGTTTGTGGAAAGTTTTTACTGGGGGACAATATCTTTTGGTCCTGTGTGTTCATTATTGTCGAAGAGTCAGCCAGCCCTGTCAGCCATGAGGCACCCTCTGAAGTCCCCAAGCTCAATGATGTCACCTAGTCAGCCACAGTTGAGGTTTAATGGTCACCAGACATGCAGCTCTTCCCCCAGACAAAATTTAGTGGCTTCCCTCAGTGTCAGTGGCTTCCATGGGTGGCTCGTTTCTCATTAATGGGTGAAATAGAAGCCAGGAGGGCTGACAAGCATCCAGATGTAAGAGAGGGCATAGTAACTAAGCAGTGTCTTCTCTTGTTCTCTGTTCCTGTCTGCAAAAGCAAAACTAGAAATATCTAGATTTTTGGCCTATTTCACAGTCCCATGCAAAACCTTTCACAGGCAAACTCATCAAGCACTGAATGTGAATCCCGGAGATTCTATTCCAACTGAAATGCCAACACTGCTTAGAGGCATGGCCTGAGGAGGTGAAGCCACACAAATTTACCTCCGTGAGCTCACACAGTCGTGAGCTCACACAGGTATCTAGATGTGCTTGCTGGACTTTTCTCCATGATCACAGTAGGCTCACAGGAGACTGTCATTCTCCAGCCCCATCAGGCTCCCAGAGTCCTGTTACCTTTCCTGCTGCTATGTAGTTGCCTTGTCTGGGCACAGTGTCCTAATCTTTTGGGTACATTCGTTCTATAGGGTCATAGAGAGAGCATCACATTATTATTGCTTGTAAGAGCCAGTTCAGGCTTCCTGTGAGAAGGGACTATAGCAGCTGCAGATACAATGACCACCATGCCTGCATATGGCTCTCCCCAGCCTTGGTCTCTGTAATCACAATGTAGACTTACATTCAATTAGCAGGTGTTTTGTGGCCCAACAAACTTGGGAAATGTTTGGTTAATCAAAAAGATGAAATTCAGAGACCTCTGCAGGGACTTACTCTGTGAGTCACAACACTGATCCATGAAAAAGGAGCAGGTGCATGTAGCCAACACGTTATACCAGCCCACACCTACGCGTGGCATCACCCATCATCAGGAGTCCACGGAGAAACCTTGGAAGCTCCTGCGTCCATGGAGCCTGCTGACCACAGCTTTCCTTAGAGCAGCTGCCACAGGGCCACTGCTACATACTTCCCTGAGGCTGGCTAAAGGGAGGATCTGGGAGCAGGATCTAGGAGGGCAGAAAATTCAAAGACTCACAAAGATACAAGAACAGCTTATCAACAACTTTATAGGTATTGTGTTTCTGTTGTAGTAAAAAATCATCTTTGTTGGAGCAAATAGCATCTAAAATGAATATGAACTGGGTTTCTTATACTTTAGTATAGTAGCTCTTAGAATTATCAAGTTACATAGATGTGCAGATGATTCATATCACTTTCATTTGTTCATTCATTCATTCATTCATTCATTCATTCATTCATTCATTCAGAGACAGGTTCTCACAGTGTAGCTCAGGTTAGCCTGGAAATTGCAATGTAGTCCAGTTGGTCTCAAACTCGTGCTCCTACTACTTTGGTCTCCTGAGTGCTGCGATTATAGATACATGTCTCCATACTGCACTATCTTTTTATTGGACAGCACTGCTTATGGATATAAGCCTATTGTTTTCTGCCTCATTTATACCCTCATTTAGCTCAGCCTAGAATAGGAAAGGCCAGGTCCTTCTCACTACCATCCAAATACACACAGTAAGGATCAGACCCCTGCAGGCCCTGTCCTGCTAGCTGCCTGGAATGAGATCTCTCCTCCCTGAGGAGAATTCAGTGAAGGCAATACAATTGCAAAAGGAATATACCCAGGTTCCTGGTCTAAATAGGCCCTCCAAGATTTCTGACATCCTGGTTGTCCCAGCAATGGCCATACAAGGGCTGTGTAGAAGGCTGTAGGCTGAGCAAAGGCATGCTGTCTATAAGTGTGAACAAGCATACCTCCACATGGGTTCCTTTGAAACCTCCATGTGCAGGTGTCCTTGGAAACACGGCTTTCAAAGTTCAAGCCTGCAGCTTCTAATCATGTCAGTGTGTCCAGGGACATTGCCAAGAGAGGTCTGGCCTGTGCATGGCCTTGTGGGAAAGAAGTCAAGGTTCTCTCTCTAATTCAGAATCTTGCCCTGACTAATGAAGACCAGGGTGAAAACCGATATAGATTAAAGCAGAAGCTAGGACTTGCTGCAGGACGGCCCCAGGGTAATAAATCGTGGACAGCTCCTATGACCCTAAGGAGTACTCAGTGGGTACTGCATACAGTCCTGACACAGACACATGACCTTGAGCGAGGCATGCAGGGACTCCAATGGGGTAAGGAAGCATACCAGCCAGCCTTGTGTGGGGCACATTACCAAACACAGCTTGCCCATGGTCTTGCCAGCAACAACGTGGTTTGGAATTCTGTTGTTGTTGTTGCTGTTGTTGTTGTTGTTGTTGCTGCTGCTGCTGCTGCTGCTGCTGCTGCTGCTGCTTGGCCTCTAGACAAGCCTCCGCACATTTCCCTCCATCCCCTCCTTGGAGTCTGGAGAACTCTGGGCAGTGACAGCAGTCACATGAGACCTCTTTCCCCAGTTCAATAGTGTCAGTGAGCATGTCAGTGAGTACACTTCATCTGGCCAAGCTCTGGGCATATTATCATCTATAAGTTCTCTGAAGAACCCTGGGAAAGTTTTTAATATTGCTTTTTATAATTCTCAGGTCTCTTGGGACCCATAAGAATCCCTCAGTCTCTCTCCTTTCTCTAGAAAGACCAGCATGTTTTTCTCTAAACTATTTCTTCTATTCCTTGCTGTCTCTCAAAAATCTGCCTTTTCCTCTACAGTTAAAGAGCAACCATAAGGGGCTGGGGGAGAGGTGGCTCAGTCAATAAAATGCTTACCTTGAAAACGTAAGGACCCAAGTTTAATGCCCAGAAGCCATGCAAAATGCTGGGTGTGGTGGTGTGTGCTTGTAATACCAATACTGGGAAGGTAGAAACAATAGCATCCCTGTGGCTCATTAGCCAGCCAGTCTGGCCTAATTAGTGAGGTCTGGACCAATGAGAAGGTCCGTACTGAAAGGGGTGGATAGCATTCCGGTGGATGACACCTGTAGTTTCTGTGGTTGTCTTGGGGGTGGGGCAGGGGTTCTTAGGCCTTCACGTGCATGTACACACACACACACACACACACACACACACACACACACACACGCACACATACTTACATATACACACAGCACACATGCACACATAGCAGCCATGAAGGATGTAGAAACTATAGAAGCCCTTCAAAGGATGTGATTTCTAACACCGAGAAGAAGGGTCTGGCTCTCGAATACCTCCCAGCACTAGATCTGATGAGGAGAGGCTCTACATGGCCCCTGGTGATACCACCCAAATGGAGACCCCAAAGAGCTTTATACTCACTGTGCCTTACCCTGAGAAAGGAGCAGCCCTGCAACCCAAGCACAGAGCTATCAAGGGCTTGGAAGGACTGTCCACTGGCCTAGAGCATGCTCCCTCGTTGCCTGGCTCATTCCCAGGACCTGGATACCCTTGCAGAGCTGAATGTCTGAAGATCTGAGAAGCTCAAAGATTGTACTTAAGTCTTTAGGATTAAGTGTTTGAATAATGGTTCTTCAGGCATCCCTAAACACTGCACACAGTAGCTGTACTTTATCTCTTAAAATTTTATTTTTAAAAAGTTTATACAATATATTTTGGCCATATTATTTCTCCTTCCCACACTCCTCCCAGACACTCCCATACAGTTTCATATTTTTTCTGTCTCTTAAAGATTACACATGCACACAGGCACAGGCACGCACAACCATTCTTGGGCAGGAGCCTGTCCTAGAGTGTTCTTAATATTCCTAGTGTTACTCTATTGAAGAAAACTGATTTTTCCTTTCCCAACAGATATCTCAAATAGCTTCTTGGTTAGGGGTAAGGCTTCATGGCCACTTTCTTGTCTTCCTGCTGGCATTTTGTCTATCTGAGCTTGAGTAGGTCTTGTGTGAACTGTCTCAATCTCTGTGAGATCTTATGTTCCAGACCCTATTGTGTCTGAAAAAATGCTGTTTCCTTGGAGCTGTCCATGACCTCTGGCTCTTCCAGTTTTTCCATTGCCTCTTTTATCTTAATTCTTAAACTGTATACTTAAGAAAGCTCTTCCTGAGTCAGCTGTGTCTCTTAGAAAGCTCTTCCTGGGTCAGATGTATCTCTTAGAAAGCTCTTCCTGGGTCAGCTGTGTCTCTTAGAAAGCTCTTCCTGGGTCAGCTGTATCTCTTAGAAAGCTCTTCCTGGGTCAGCTGTGTCTCTAACTCTGCTTATTTAACTGCATGACCCATCCTGCAGCAATACTTAGTTTAGAACTAAGGTTGATCGGTGCCTCAGATTCTATCTGGAGACCTTGAGGAACATTCTTAGAAGATGGTGAGATGAGGTGTACCCTCTTCCCTGGGCCCCTGCAGCAACCAGAAACTACTTGACATCTCTACAGCAATTGAAATCAGAGATCCACATGTATTTGAATTTTGATTATCTTATACATATAGACTCCTTACAACTGAGCAGGATAATCTCTGTGGGAAACCAGATGATCTGACTGCTCCATCACTAGACATAGAGGTGGGGCACATTTTATGAGAGAAGTGGCAAGACAGTCACTCCCTGGGGTCACTTTGATTTGACTTCAGGGACACATGAGAACATTCCAGAATGTTCCCTTACCCAGGATTCTTCAGGGATGTAGGAATGGCACTGTGAGGAAGAATACTGTAATGTTTTCCTTTTCACATCTAAAGACTGGAGCAGCATTGTGCTTCTCATGAGCTGCTTGCCCATAAAGCTCTTCTCAGAGGGCAAGATTCACTGTGTACTTAAAAGCAGGCCCAAAGGGGATGCCAGGATCTCAGGGTATTTGGAACTGCCGGAGGTACATCCAAAAGGCCCTTACTTTTTCTAACCGAACTGCTTGGTCTAGCCTAAGACAGGAGGCTGCTAGCAAGGCTAAGGCTCCCCTTCTGAGATGCGACCCAGAGGTCTTTCCATGAGTCAGTTACTAATGTGAGCCAGTGGAAGGGGGCATAGAGAGAGTACCTCAGAATCTGTCACATGTAGAAACGAAGGTGGTTTTGTTCTTCTGAAACTCAATGCCCTGCTGTCAGGATGGCTCCATGGGATGTGAAATCCCTCAGATTCTCACACCTGCTGCTTTGTACACATGTTGGGAAGGGCCTGTGAGAGTCTAGATGTACACTGTGCAGTAGTGGCTGAAGCAAGAAATACCTGTGGCCACTGAGACTGGACTGCCACATATAAGATAAATAAAGACAGTGTCCTAATGCAGAGTTTGGAGGAACTTTCAACAAGATGCACAAGTGTGATATGAAATGTTGTGTGGGTATGAACAACAGGTAACAGAGCAAACCACAAGGGACTTTAAAGTCTCCGAGAGGTTAAAAACAGACAAGTATATATGGAAGAAGGACAAGAAGTTACGATAAACGATGCGGTGAGTATAGGACGAGAAGACACACTTGCAAAATGAAAACAGCAGGGACTAAAAAAAATGGGAGAGTAGATAATGTGTAGTTAATGAGATGCTGTTAATTAACTAAGAGAACGGGAAAATGGCAGGGGACCAGAGAGGCAAGATGTATGGAAAACAGTAGATGCTGATGTGGGGCCAGAGCAAGTCCAGGCTAAGAAGAGAAAGAGAGAGGTTTAGAAAGAAGAGGGATGGAGGGAGATAGAAGGGGAGGAGAGAAGGAAGGAGAGAGGAAAAAGTAAGGATGGAGGTTTTCTAGAACCAGAATGAATTGGGTTTCAATCTACATCAGATTTAGCAGGACTGAATTTAAAAACCAAACCAAAACCAGACAAACACACAAACAAAAAGCACATGCTTAGACACAGGACCACATATGGGCAGAGTACCAGAGGAGACGCGGATGTTGTTACTAGGTCACCACAGTGAGGACGGCAGAGTGTGCACTAGGCATTGCAGAGGCTTGGACATGGAATGTCATCTTCATGGTGCCAGAGAAAAGACCAGTAGGAGCCCACAGGTCTCTAGCATGATTCACTCACCATTAAGAATGTGACACCTTCAGACACACCAAGAATCAGAAAGTTCCTGCTTTTAAAAAAACTGAGATATGTATCATAGCAACGAAAAAGAAAAATAAAAAGTGATAAGAAAGTATGGGCCATGGAAAATGAAACAGGAATAGAAAAAATAACAATAAATAAAAGAGTGGAGATACTGTAGCAAACTAAGGCTGGCAATATTTTCATAACAATAACAACTCTTAACCTTTATAGTTTCTATATTAGAAACTAAATTCTATATCTTGAAGACCTTGTCCCCAGTGTGACCATACTTGGAGAAGGGTAGCTAGGGTAGTAATTTGGGTTTCATGAGATAAAAATATTGGGTCCTGGCTCTAACAGTAAGAAGAGACACCCACCCGTACACACTGGATCCCTTCACAAGATCACACCTAGGAAACCATAGCCATCGTAAGCCAGGAAGTGAGTTCTCACAGGAAGTGATCTGCCTCGCTTTCAAATGGGACTTTTAGCCTCAAGAACTGGAAGAAAGAACTGTCTCCTGCTTGTGCTCTCTCGGCCCGCAGTGAGCTGTATCTACTCCCTTGTGCTGCTGCAGTGATAAGAATGCACCTGCTACGCCTGACCCTCCATGTGGGTGCTGGTATTCAGCCTCAGGTCTTCATGTCTGAGCAGTGTCTTCCCATCCAGCAGCTCTGCTTTTAAAGAGAGCACCATTTCTGTTATACAATTAGAAAAGACTACTCCTTTTCATTGAAGAGTGGCATTCCACTGTGTAGATAAGTCTCAGTCTGTTCGACTCCTTTTCTGTTGATGGACTGGTGTGTTATTTTCTGGTTTGAGCCCTTACATATAAACCTAATTTTGAAATTTTCTTATTTTGGAGAAAAGATTGTGTATGTGTGTACGTGTGTGTGTGTGTGTGTGTGTGTGTGTGTGTGCCTGTGTCTAGGCAGATAGGCAGACAGATGACAGATGAGAAAAGGAAGAAAATAACACAGAGAAAGAGGAGAGAGAGAGAGAGAGAGAGAGAGAGAGAGAGAG
>NW_021604785.1:1840702-1880309 GCF_004785775.1 Grammomys surdaster
GAGAGAGAGAGAGAGAGAGAGAGAGAGAGAGAGAGAGAGAACAGTGTAGTAGCCTGGATACTTGCCTTGCTTGAGTGTGACTGGCCAACAGTTCCCCCCTGACACCTCCTGACCCCTGACCGTACATACTTTGGCTCCTTGCAGGGCCTAGTTGAGGCCCAATTAGCTGTGTTTCTCCAGTGACCATGGGACATTAACTCTTGATTGCAGCCTTGGATCAGACTCTTCCCCTTTTGAAACTAAGCAAAGTGGGGGTTTCTGCTTAAGCAGAGTCAGAGGAGGATTACCAGTGGTCATGCATAATTTATGTGGCTTTTGTGGGGCCTTGAAAGAGGCCCTGGCATAATCTGGAAACTGAATTAGATTTGTGAACTGAAGTGCTCTGGGGCAGTTTCCTTCCAGGGAAGCCCACGCTGCCATTCTTGGCCAGTATGACTCAGTTTCTCCCTACCAAAGGCATCTGGACTGCCAGCCTTGCCTGTGCTAGTAGGACCTTCTGCTCAGGATGAGGCTGGTTGCTGCTCTCAGAGAGGTATCCCAAGCTGTTTGCTCTGTTCTCAGTAGGGAACAGAGCTCCTCCATTTCTGCAAAGAACCAGGAAAAGACCTGGGCTGACTCTTCCACCTGTGTGTGGTTAGTGGCCCTTTGAACCACTGAAAACAGGGCTGTGTGTCTTTAAGAAGCAAAAACCAATGGAAAGCATGCTGCAACCCTGGTGGTTGCTAAGTCTCTCTCTCTCTCTCTCTCTCTCTCTCTCTCTCTCTCTCTCTCTCTCTCTCTCTCTCTCTCTGCCCAAGTGTCTGAATCTCAGCTTCAGATGAGTGTGGCCTGCTGGGATTTGGGCTGCCAGTTTAATTAGTGTTCAGTAATTTCAATAATGAGTGACAATTCATCCGGGCTTTTAGGTTGGTCTTCTGTTCAGCAGCAAATCAATAATCCACAGTTTTTCCCTTCTTTAAAGACAAGGAAGTGGCATGTGAGCTACATCAGATGAGAAAAATAAATGAGGAAGCGCTTGAGTCCCTCAGTAACTTGAGAGGCAATTGGTTTTAATGGTGTGGGCAGCCTCCCCAGCTTGTTGATGTTATTGAAGGAGCAAAGGTCATTAGGAACTGGAAAGAGGCTCTTGCATCTTCGCGGTAAACAGTTTGCCCTGGCTGTAACCATAGTGATTTGGGTAAATGAACACAGGTATACGGATTACTACCCTATTCCCCAGGCTGCCTGTATTATTGCCTCTGAAGATATAAAAACAATTGAGGCTAATTGTATGAGAGAGAGTTTATTACAAACACAAATGGAAAGAGAAAAAGATAACCAGGCATGTTCTTTCTGAGGCTCCCCACCTGGCCCCTGTACCTTCATGTGCCCTGTGTAACCTGGACTTCCTTGGCTTCAACCCAAGGTCACTACTGGTTTGTCCAGCCTGTCAGTGGGAAGATGCCCTCGACTGCACTGGGGATGATACTTTCTTGGCTTTGGAGGGTCTCCTCTAAGTGGGCGGTCACTGGGCTCTGAAGCGCGATCAGGACTCGGCAATTACTTGTTTGGCTGCCAGTGGCTCCTCAGAGCAGAGGCGCTTCAAAGCCAAGGAAAGACATTTATCTCTGTGAGGAAGACATGGGGGTACAGTCTCTCCCCAGCCAGTGGCTGAGAAGTTCCCCGCATTATGGTGGGGACCCTGCCAGCTAGAACTGCGGCTTTTTTTGGTAAACTGGTGTGCTCTCTTTTGTTGCAGCTACAAAGAGGTTTCATAAGGTGTTGTGATTTGCAGTATACAAACCCATTAAAAAAACACCAATGAAATCCCCAGCTGGGAAGGTCAAGTCTAATGAGGTGGGCTGTTGTGAGGAGTGCCTCTGCACAGCATCCCTGATGTAGGCTAGAGGTGCTCTGAGTGAGCAGCGCTTATAATTATGATCATCTGACACTTCCCATTCACCTCCGGTGGTTTTTTTTTCCCCTCACAAGAGAACAGATTAATTGTGTATCAACTGATATACATAAAAAGTGTTTGATAGAAGGCTTAATAAAGTAACATTAAATAGGCAATCCCACTGAAATTCTAATGTGTGTATTCTTAATTAAATTCCCTGGCATGGTACAGCCATTCAGGTACATCCTGGTTGCCTCTGCACCTACCAGATGAGCCTAGAAGATGGTGGGAAGGAAAACAGCTGCACAAAGAAGTCTCTCACTCCTCCCTCATCTCGGCCCAGACGGGAGCAGGCTGAGCAGAAAATGAAGAAAGAGCACCCGGTCCAGGTGTGGCCTGGGCTATTGTTGGAATCTGTGTCTACATCGGCCCTGGGCTGCTATTTCTAAAATCCGTTGCACTCATTAGTCCCGAGTTTTATATTATTATTCAGTACCAGGTGAGACACTGTAGATGAATTGAAGTAAAGACGCTTTGAAAAGAAGAGAATAAAAGGGGGGAGGAAGATAAGGTTACTTTTATGAAGAGGAGGAGGGAGAGGAGGAGGAAGAGGGGTAGGAGAAAGAGAAAAAGGGCAGCTATGGAGAAGAGAAGGAGGAAAGGATGGAAGAAGCATAAGGGAAGGAGAAGCAGAGAAGAGAGGAAGGTTATGGACTAGGAAAAGAAGAAGCATTAGGAGAGGCATACTCAGCAGTCCTGGCTGTATCCTAGAGAGTAGCTGTTGAGCTGGAGCAGAATAAATATGTGTTTAAAAGCCACATGTAGAGGTAATGAGGCGACCTGATTCATTAACTGCCTTGAAGTAGTCTGCAAAACCTCTCCCCTCTGCGCCGTGCCATCGCATCCACCCCACCAGCTGGCTCGGGCTGTACTCCTACCGCCACCCAATATTGCTGCCACAGGGGATTGGCAGATTTCTCCCCACAGGTCCTGCAGGCCTACATGGAACTCCTCTGCTAAGTGGGAAAACAGGACAGGTGAGGCAATGTGCTGTTGCTCAAAACACCACCCGGAAGCAATCACAGCCTTGAGAAAACAGACAAAAGATACTGTTGAGATGCCCAAGAAGAGGAATGAGATCTGCTCATGTGCAAGGCAGCCATATACCTTGCCTTGTGTCCTGCTTCCCTGTACATATTTGAGAGGACTTTCCCAGCTGTCAGGAAGGCCTGGGATGGAGGCACTATCTCAATGGCTTAGGAGGGTTGGGGGGACCTGAATGTTACCAGTGGGGAGAACATTCCAGAGCTCTCCATGCCTACCCTGGACATAGCACTGTGAAGTGGCACACTAGCTTGACAGCTGAAAAATGACTGCAACCAGGCTCTGCGTTCTGGAAGTGGTGAGGTCTCAGGCTGAACACTAAATTCAGCCAAGACTCAGTTTAATTTCCCTTCCTCCGGAGGAGCTAATATTCCTCTTTCCAAGATGACTCATCTCTGGGACATACCACTATGCCAGGTGCCACCTGACACCAGGAAGAGGCTACCTGCCAGCCTTCCTAGAGCTGATGTGCTTCAGTGAGGGGACAATAGACAGACCATACTCTAATGCTCAGTACCCATGAGCATCATGGAAGGAAAGAAAACACAAGTCCAGGGTTCTCCAAGACCTCTTCACCTGGTGCTGAAGGAAGAATATTGAGATAGGTGCTGAAGGCCAGGGCAAGGAAGCTCAAGGGCATGTGTCGTAACCAAAGGCCTGAACCTTCAGGGAGGCCAGGGCTGGGCAGCAGGAGAAACAGTGACCTAAAAAGAGAACTCACAGTAGCCAGAACCACTAGGTAGCTGGGAGAAAACAACTCCAAGCTGAGGAGGTCCTGCAATGAAAAGTCAACAGAACCTAGAAGATGACCAGGTGGCCAGTTTAATGAGTGGCTCTGAGAACTTCATCTGTCCATGAATGGATGCCGGTGGGGTTGTGCTGCCTCCTGCCTGCTGATACTGACTATGCCCAAGGCAAGGCATAGGCACTGAGTATGTGTGGCCAGCAGCCTAGATCTATTGAACTTTTGGTATAGAGATACTATGTCTGGGTCTGTTCAGATTCAAACCACATAGAATCTTTTCCTAGCCTTGTGGACAGTATGATTACAGCCCCTGTTTTGGGACTAGAAAACCTAAGCATAAGAAGCACTATTCCAGGTGAAAAGTTTGTTTGTTTGTTTGTTTGTTTGTTTTTAGTATGACTGCACATATACTAGACAATCCTCTATTACAGAGCTCTCCCATGCTGAACTCCTTGTCTCTCTGCAGGATATGACAGAACCCAACGTATAAGCTTAAGTCCCATTCTCCTGTGAAGCAGAAAGACCACAATTCAGGCTCCATCGTGAGCAGTAGCACCCTGACACATCCCCTTGGCAAGCCCTGGGCACTACTATATTGGAGGCAGCAGGTACCTAATGTGTGCAAAGTACCTTCCCTACTGTATATGGGGCATTTGCTGCTGAGTGTGAGGAAAGAGTACCCACTGTGTATATGAGGAATAGCACCTTATTTTGTGCAAGGCACTGAGCCTGCTGTACGGCATGCACACTCACCGGGATTGACTAAGTACTCACTGTGTGTGAGGCATAGTATCTACTGTTTGTAGGGAAGCATGTCTCCTGTGAATGAAGCTCTAGGCACAGGATCAGGGCATAAAAAATACGGTAAATGGCTGTAGTTGGCATTCAGATATCTCTCACCCCCTCCTAGATCAGCTGACATCTGAATGCTTTGCTCAGGTGGACAGTATAACCTTCGTTCCCTGGTTGTTGTTGTGGTGGTGGTGGTTGTAGTTGTTGTTGTTTTCTTCTTTTCAGAAACAGGACACGATAGAGATGTTTCAGAAGGAATATTTGGAACTTAGAACATGGCCCTTGGTTTCACAGCTGTGGTGGCAGGAAAGTCCGAGAACAGGACAGGGTAATGGGAAGTGTCTCTGCATTCTTGCCAAAGCATGGTGAGCAGAGCAAAGCAGAGAAAGAGCCTCCCAGCCTGCCCCTGCCAGACTTGAGTTCTCAATCCTTTGTCCTAAAATAACAGGTTTCAAAGAGATGGCCTCTATGCTGTTTCTTCCCTAGTGACCATTCTATCTCCTCCCTTTCCTCCTTGGGATATCCTGGACTACAGGCAGCAAGGTCCCTCTCAGGACGGGTCCAGAGTGACTCCTATTGGTATAGTATCCCGAATAGGTATGGGAGGGGCCCTGTATGTGAGGCCAAGTGGGCAGGTGACTCCCACGGCATCTCTGTTGGCAATTTCCCCCAAGTTCATGGTTCCAGTCAGAGGGAAGCAGTAAGACCTCGGCTTTGTTTTCAGTATGTGCCCTGGAGAATTAGGAGGCAAAGGCAGGGGTGGGGCCACAGCTGGAAGGGAAGGGCAAAAGTCATTCAGGCATTTGGGAAAGTGTCACTTTAAAATATGAGGGGACCCCCTCAGGCTTCCAGGCAGGGCCAGTCCCCTGCTGATGCTGAAAGGGGCTGGTGGAAAAGAAAACCCACAAGTAGCTGGATTGAGACTCCAGCCCAAAGAACCTCATGTGTTGGTTTTTTTTGAAAGAGAAGAAAGAGAACTGCTACTCTAAAGCTCCCTCACCCTTGCACACACACCAACACACAGGAAGAACATGCATTTGTTGGCGTATATGAACACACACTAGAGTAAAACCATATACAGAATTCACCTTCATCTTTAGACATGACACCAGCCCTGTTGCCCTAGAAATATGGAACCAGTGAGTTTCTATTTGAAAAGTGATTTGGGGAGAAAAAAAAAAAGTCTGCCGTGTGATCATGAGTCTCAGTCAAAAACTGGCTCCCAGTGGGGTCAAATGATCAAATTTCATAAGCTGACTTGGACCAAAGTCATGTGTGTGGCTCTCATAGCCCAAAATTTTTCTTTTTTTTTTCCCTCTAATATCTACCAAACAGAACAATGAGGGCCTTTGAAATTCCCCAGAGACCTACTATTAAAGCCACAATTTACAACTGCACCATACCATCTAATGTGTTAACCAGGTGTTCGGTGTTATTGTTTGAAACTCTACCTTGGTTTAAATCAAATGAAGAAAAGCCAAAAGTCCAATTAAAACCCACATTGCCTCTTTATCGAGGGGAGGTGAAAGACATTCATTACAGAGTTAATGGCAGAAGTCTCATAAAATGCTAGGCCATCCCTTTTTCTTCCAGGTTCTGATTTCTTGCTTAGAGTCTCACAGCTCGCTGGCATTTCCTGTTCTTAACTTAACGTGGAGGGTTTTTTTTTTGGGGGGGGGGGTGGCGCTAAAATAAACTTAAGAATTTCTGGCTTAATTGTCGTAGCATGTAGGACACTCTGGCAGAATTTGACAATTGAATGTTGTCATGGGGTATTAAGATCCTGCAGTGGGCCTATTTAGGTGATTATTTCATAGGCTGTCCCTTAATACCTTCCAGGCTCTGGCTGCATCCTCCCTGCCAACATGTGTCCATTGTATTTAATACATCAATGACAACAAATTTATGTTGCTAAGCTCAAAAAAAAAAAAAAAAAAGGAAAAAGCAAACCCCACGGAAAGCCTCCCTGGACTGCCCTTGTAGACACTGACCAAGCAACGTGGAATTCTGCTGTCTTCACTTGGAGGTAATGACTTCCAGACTTAAAGTGCCTGTCTTTGTCTTTGGTCATTTTTCACATTCCAACTTGATCCCAAACGCCATGTTCCTTTGTGCCTGTGATTTTCTACTTAGATGTCATGGTCACCTCCCCTCCTGTCACTGAATCTTCTCTGACTTTCCCTGCTGTTTCCCACAGATGCTCCTAGCTCATTGGCAGCCATGCCTGTATCGCCTGGAAGTGTCTCGCCAGTTCCCGTCGACTCCTCTTTTTATAAAGGACTAAGAACAGACAACAGGATTTTTTTTTCTGGCTTCCTGGCTGCTGTACTGAAATAAATAAGATAATCTGATAAATCAAATCCATTTTTCTCTTTTCATAGAATTTGTGAAGCTGGGGGGGGGTGTCAGTTATACCACATCTGTTCCCCTTTACGCCTTATTTAAGAAAATAACTCTTGCCAGATTTTTACCCACCCATAATAATTACACCATTTTTACAGATGTGGTTTTTAACAGCTTCATTCTGGCCCTGAAACTTTTATACAATTTGCAATGAATTTGCTTCTTGGCTTGCACTTTGTTATTAGCTGGCAATAAAGAGAGGGAGGTCAAGGAGTCTGTTGCCAGAGCTGCACCTTTGATGGGTGTTTCCCTAACCCAAATTCTGAGAGCAGAAGTGACCGCTGCCATCACCTCCACTCTGTCAGCCTGAAAAGCAGGACTCTTTGGAGCTGGGCACTTGAGCACTGCCCTTGGCAGCTCTCTCCCTCATTGTCTTACTTTATCCCTTTCCAAGCCCTAGGCCAGAGTCGAACTGTTCTAAGACCTTGGATACTGCCAAAGAAGCAAGGTTTGCTTTTTCACAATACCCCGCCTGAAACTGAGAGCTTAAGCAAATGTATCCCAGCACTATGGGTCTGATGTTGTTTCTGAGGGGACACATAGGCCACATGAGTGTGTTGTTCTGTGCCCTCACACTATGTACCAACTCGAGTCACATACAGAACCAACTAAGAATCGAGTTCAAACAAACAAAAAATGCACACTGCAGGGGGATTTTGAGAGCAGTTTGGGAATGCTTCACGGTGCTGGGATGTCAGCTGGAGTCCACACACAAGAAAGCAAGCAGCAGACAGGGTGTCATGACACAACACGTGACAAGCAACTTGTCAGACCACTGAGTTGTCCCATGGTCTTGTAAGGTGATGGTCCCCATGACAGAAGCGTCCATGGCAGAGCAGAGGGACTCAGCTTTTAAGTGTCACAGGGTAGCCACACTGGGGCTTAGGTCATTCTCTCGTCTTCCCTGTGTATTGCATATTCTGAGAGATTCCAGCTAGAACAAGTAACAGAGCATCTGCAGCCACATAAGGAGAGGTGGCAAAGTCCAGAGTGCCCCCCAAAGGTGTGTGATGGGGCCCAGCTTCCTGAGAGTCACTTAAAGACAAGGCTCAACACAAGCAAGCAAGAACTCAACACCAATAGACCATGGGCAGAAAAAGCTACTCAAGGAACCTGGACCAGCACAAGTTCCCTCTCCACAATCACAGGACAGTGAAGCCTGGATAGCTGACTGTCCTCCCCAAGGTGCCTCAATAGCCACAAAGTGGCCTGGTTTTCCCGTTTCCACTGGATTCCACTCATATTTTCTTTTCTCTGTCTTACACTGTGTCAGCACAAGCATGAAGATTATTTGTTTTCTTGTGTATGTTTGTGTGTATGTGTCCTCTGCTAAAACAGAACAAAAGCAAGCAAACAAAGCTCACTGTAGAGCCAAACTGTGCTGAGCTGGGGAAAATGGGGAGGAAGTGGTTGTTGCCCCAAAGATGGGATGGGGGCAGAAGTAAACTTCTTAATTCCCTTTCATTCAGACATATTTCGTGATCCTGGCCATTGCTCCTTCCCCTCTTTCCTCTTCGTTTCCCTCCTCTCTCCTCTCCTAGGATGTCAACCAAAGCCCTCCATTTTCTTAACACTGCTCAGTTCCAGAAACGTCCATGAAAACTAAGCCCATAGTAGGAGGAAGCTTAGCAATCAAGTTTATCATCACATCTGATCCCTGACTTAACCTAGACTGAGGTGTTTGCATTTTCCCATATAGGACAGAACTCTGCTGTGCAAAGACAGCACATGCCATAGCACCGAGATCTGCTGGGGCAGCCCGGTGGTGAGGCAGTGCAGGTCTGGGCATAACAGCTGCCATGTTTCTATTGACCCTGGTCCTTTGTAGACACCCTTGAATGTGCTCTGTTAGGCAGTAGGGCTTTCCAAGAAGCAGATGGGTTTTCTCTTTAGTGTCTGCACATAGTAGGCATGCCGAACTTTGCATGGAATTAATGGTTTTCAAACACCATGGAGAAAGATTCACTATCCTCCCACACATGACTCCAGAGAGAGACGGAAGAAGACAGTTGGGTAAGGATAGACCTTGGGAGAGATGTCTACAGGAAAAAATCATAGAAGCAGGGAGTAGGCAGGCAGGGGTGAGCAGAAGCAGTGCCCCCTGAGTGGCCTGGCCTCCTCCACCATAACACCCCTACCTTCCCAGCCTGCCTCTGGCCTAGAGTTTGTAAGGGTGATAATTCTCAGTCTTCAGTTGACACAAATGAGCAGCAAAGGCCAGGCAAGTCTAAGCAGTGAAGCCCCCTCACTTCGAAGCTCATTTTTTGTTTTATTTCTCTCCAATGAAAGGAAATAGTTTGGAAGCAAATGTACCGAGTTCTGGCAAGGTTTCTGTTCTCAGAGCCCACTGACTGCAAAAGGACCCCAAGTCAAGAGGATTCCCAGGGAGGATCCCGGGGCTTGACTTGTAGAGTTCCTAGACACTTGGGATACCTCGTGGCAAACGGAAAGCTCCTGCTTGTGCACCACTCAGGCTCTGGCATTCTTGTGGGGTGTGGTTGATGAACAATATCCGCTCCTCCCAGTCTGTTCTAACAGAACAGAAGAAGCAGGGGCGTTAGATAAGAGCAACCTGGGGATTCGATAGCCTGGGTCACAGAGTGTAAAGGGGAGTTCTCTTCAGGGTTTCTAAAAAACTCAGAGATGTGGGAAGAAGCTCAGCTACCTAGCCTCAGAGACTCAGGCGGGGACTGTTCCTCCCTGTCCACTGTCCTCGAGCTCAGCTCAGGCTGAGGGGCTAAGGGAATCCAGAAAGCCCTCACTTGGGTATTCTCGGTGGCTTCTTGCTTTCTGATAGTCAAGCAGCCTGCTAGGCCATCCTTACTATGCTCTGCTTTCCTGTATACACAGGACCTCAGCACAACCTATCCTGTCAAGCCCAGGTTGCCCTGTTAACTACGGTCCTGCTTGCCAATGGCTGAGCTAGAGGCCACGGTGCCCTCCTCCTAGGCAGCCTGCTGTTACCCTACCCCCACCCAGACTGACTCTACAGGGGCTCCTAGGTTGCTGCTGGGGGGTTCATGGGCCCTAAGGGGCCGTAGCAGTGTAAGGCCCACACAGGGCCTGGAGCATGCACAGCCAGTGCCTTGCTCAGGGCTGGAGGGAAGCAGCAGTTTGTCCGCTAATGAATTTAGATGATATTCAGCCTCTGCTGCTTAATTCACTCGGTGGCCTTGGCGTTGCCAACGCTGCGCACAGGGACCCCAAGTAAATCTCCTCGACTCGGTGTCAGAGTCGCCCCGACAACAGGCAGGCGCCCCGCAGGCCTCAGCGGCCGCTGCCCCTGGCCCGGGCCTCGGCAGGGCCTATGTCCCCAGTGGCCCCCAGCTCCCCGCCCGACAAGGCGAACAGCAGCGCAGGCTGGTGTTCTGGTGCCCTGCTCTGGGTGGTCTGGGCACTGGGGCTGCTTCCGAGCTCATTTGCCTGCAGACGCCCTCACCTTGTCAGCGCCAATAATTATCCAGTCTGCGCTCCTCAGCGCTGCCATTTCTTAAGATTGGATTAGATTGAAGAGGCTGAGGCCTGGCTCCTCTGTGCATTTTCTCAGTCAGTTAGCATAACCACTGGGGGCCTCGCCGAGGCCTACAGCACAGCTACACTAACTTTCTCTCCCCTTCCTTATTACGGAGCTTAATAACAGCAGGCAGTGTATTAATATGTAAGAGATCAAGAGATTATTGATTAGAGTCACTTGCCTAATATCCCCTGTCCGTCATGTAGTTCAGCAATTCTTTCATGATTTTTTGTGTCAGGCCATTTAAATATTCATGACCGGGTTGCTTTGTACCTCCACGGCTGAATTTCTAATTAATCTGTCAAAAGAAATACAATATGCCCGGCAGCCTTATTATTATAAGGGTCAGCTGAAACAGAGATGGCCTGGCGAGGCCTAAGGGGTAATTAATTATAACAATGCCGTGTTTACCTTGTGTGGTACCTGCGGCCTAAATGAGCGCTAAATTAGACTCAAGCCACTCCAGCGCGCGTTTGAAGCCTCCTGGATGTACCAGACTAGATCATAATGACGGAGGAGAGAGGAGCGCCTCCGCCATGTAACAACATAATCAGCAATTATAGCTGCGAAATGGGGAGAAGGGGGAATTTTATCTCATTAGAAAAGCCCAAGCAGAAAGTTTTTTTTTTTTTCTGTCACCAGCTCTTTTCTTTAGAATTCAAATGATTCCACTCTAAAGGTGAGGGATCTCAAATCTAATTCCAGTGCAGATAGCTGGTCTAATTAGTGGTATACTTTGGCTAAAATATGAATGACATTTGTTCCAGCTTGGAGCGGCCTATTAATAGCGGGTGTCAGAGAGACACATTAAGTGTATCATTCGTCTGTCAATTTATCTCTGTCATTATTGTTTCTTTATTTCCTCTGCCACATTATGGTCACTAATTTCTTCTCACTTTTATGAGATTCTTAATGTGGGCCTTTAATGAACTCCAAAAACTCATCCAAACTCTAAAATTAAAACACTAGGCTCCTGTCAGGGTAGCACGGCAGAGTGTAACTTGAATAGTATCATTCTCCTGTCAATTTATTTCCGTCATGATTTTTCTTTATTCCCTGCCACATTATGCCCACTAGTTTAATTCCATTTTTATGTGACTTGTTAATGTGAATTTTAGGTGGCTTTTAATCACCTCCAAATTTGTAGAATATCACAATAAATCATAACTGTACCCCCTCTTATGACAATTTATTTCTGTCATTATTTTTTATTTCTCCTTCCTTATTACAACCCCGTGTTTCATCTCCTACACTGTGACCTTTACATGGCTGCATTTTAAAAAGCAGCACACAGAAAGTTTGCTCTTTCTGAGAAACTGGAAGCAAGAGATGTTCAATGGGTTTGGGTTTTGTTCATCTGTCATGGGCCACAGGTGTGTTTTACTTCCACCTTGAACTCTGCTCTTGGTTGGCAAGGTGCATCTAGTATTGAACATGCAGAACAGAGACAGAACAGAACCATGTTTGTTGTGAGTAAAAATGGACACTTTAGACGGATGTAGGCAGAGACAATGAGACGGGTTCAGAAGACGACATTTAATTCCAACAATAAGAATCTAATGAACGTGTGCCTTCGGAAAGAGGATGCTTCTCTTTACACAGCTACCTCTCCCATACCTGGGTATTCTGGGTTCTTCTTGGTTAAGACCATGTCTGAGTTCAGAGTTTAGCCAAGAATTCAAATCTCTGCTCACATCGTTGGCATGGCCTGTGAGCTACTGTATGTTTCACATCTCCAAAGAATTGAAAGATAGAATAAGGGTCTCATTTGGTGACCTGTAAAAATCAGAGGAAATTCAAATTTTGCTTTCTACAAATAAAGTTTTATTAGGACACTATGGGTTTTTATGTATGAGTTAGCCATAGCTGCTTTCATGGTTAGGGGAAGCATGGAGTTGCTGCAATAAAAATCGTTTGGCAATCCATTGACTGTTGATTTCTGGATCAATTCTCCAGGGGCTGCTTGGCATTGTTTTTGTTAGCCTCTTCAGACTGGATGCTAGCATCAAGCCCAAGCTGACATGGAGATAACAGCTCTCCTGCTTCAGCCTTCAAAGTGCTGGGAATCCAGGTTTGTGCTCTGTACCAGGTCTCCAAAAAGGTTCATGGCACCTCACATGCTGGCTCACAACCAGCCAAGTAGAGAGGAAACTGATGCCTATGACTGCAGTATGGGCTATATATTCTGAGTGACCAAATGAGTATCTTGGACAGGCTTTCATTCGTCTAGTACCTCAAAGATATTTTCTGTGCTTTATACTTGTGAGAAGCATTACAAGAGTATCCAGCATTTGAGACGTAGAGGGGTTTAAGGAGCTGATTAACTGAGTTCCACTCCACTATGAAAAATCAAGATTTAAATCTTGTAGAACTTAAGACTTCCAGACAGCTCTGCTTAATGTGAGTTAGTGTTTCAGAGTGGGTTAGGGTCAGCTGGTCTTTAGGCTACCCAAAAGTTTATTATAACAAAGTTTTCAGTAGCACACACAGCATCTTTCAAGGAGTGTAGTTGGCTTGGTTGTTGGGAATTCTAAAATGTGTCACTTGAAAGATACTCCTCCTCCCGGGAGATCTGTCCTTACCTCTGATCTTCAAGTCAGTAAGGTACATGGGGTTTTTCCTGAATGGCTTTCCAGTTTTCTTTTATCTGTAGGAATGGGAGGATCTAAGTATAGCCAGCTCCCCATGCCCTGGAACCATATCTTCTAGACACAACTTACCTTGGCCTCAAAAACATCAGTAGCTCCTTTATCTGCAGAACGAGGACAGCTAAATAAATGCTCAGCTCCTCTATGCTGTTGTAGGTGATTCCTGATGCTGGAATACTCTGAGGAGTGGGGCTGGCTTCTCCTCCATGATGCTGTCTCTAAGCATCATGGATTCCCACAGCTGTCTCACTTTCTCACCCATAAACCACTTGGGATGTAGCCACAGAGCCTGACTGCCTCAGCACACATAATTGAGTCTCTCTCTCTCTTTCTCTGTCTCTGTCTCTGTCTCTGTCTCTCGCTCTCTCTCTCTCTCTCTCTCTCTCTCTCACACACACACAAAGTAGTTTTATCTACTGGGAATTACTGAGGTTCTTCGGTTCTCTGATAAAAGAAGTAGTATGCTCACTTATCAGAACAAGAAGAAAATATCAAGTATCTGCAGTCTTCCCATCCAGACAGTATGGATTCATTTTGGTTTCTTTCCTTCCATAACTGAAGTCCACTGGACAATATTTAAATTATACACTTGATATTTCATTGGGCACACTCTATCGACATGTTTTTCCCCAGTAAGCTGTTTATAACATTGCAATGACAAAGCACTCAACAAAGAAGAAAGCTTTAATACTGACAAGTAGCCTAAGCTGGCATTGTACTCTTTAATAAATGACAGAGAGCTTCAAGGTTGAGGCCAAGAGGTAGATGTCCACCCTCCCGACTGTAGCCAACATTTCAGCATTTCACTGGAGGGTCTAACCAGGGCAGTCAGGCAAAGAAAAGATACAGAGGCTTCCAGATTAGAAACAAAGTAACACTATCTCTACTTTGAAACAAGCACCTCCATCTCTGTGTTTCTAATTTTCTTCAAAGAATTGTCTGAAGAGTATTAGAGTCAATCATCAAAGTTTCAGGGTACAAGATTGAGATGAAATATCAACTGTATTTGTACTGTATATGTATGTCGATGGTGCTTTATTTTTATATTTTATGTTTATATTTCATATTTTCTTTTTATATTTTATATGGTTATATTTTATAATAAACAGTCTAAATAGAAAATTAAAAGATAATTCTATTTATAACAGTAAAAACAAGAAACAAAACATAACAAAAGAAATGGAAGACCAATACACTAGAGACATTCACTGAACAATACTGAAGAAGATCCAATAAAAAAGACTTAACACAGCAAAGTATTCTGCTTGACAGGCTGAACATGAAAAGAATGATGGTATTTGCCAAATGAATCTATAAAGTTAGTGCAATACTTACCAAATGCCACTGGATTTCTCACTTTTCTCTTATAGAATATTTTTTATTCCTTGAAAATTTTGTATATGTATACAATTTTTTTTTACCCATCTATCCCCAACTCTCTGTCTCCTACTCCCCCTGGATACTTCCCAATTCATTCTGCTCCCCACTTCATGTGCTTTTTATTCTTGTAAACGACTGATTCCAATTGGTGCTCTCTGCGGGAATGTTGACCAATCTTTTTGTACAGGTCTTGTGCAAATAGCTGTACCTGCAGTGAGTTGATGAGGGTGATAACTATGTTATTTCTAGACGTAGCTTTTCTTTGCACTCTCTCCATCCTCCAGCTCTCGACTCATTTCCTTCTCTTCTTCCTCCATAGTCCCTGAGCCTATGGAGTTTGACATAGACACGGCAATTAAAAATATGTACTCATTATTATAATCAACCCTTTTGCCGCTTACAATCCTCTAGTTGAACTGACGCCCACTGCAGAAAAAGCTTCTCTGGTCAAGGTTGAGAGTAGCACTAATCCACAGGATGTACACATAAACATTTAGAAGGCAGTTTGGCAGCATGCCCATTTAGCAAACCACCTGTAGTAAGTTCTACCTTAGAACCTCTGATCTCCACAGCCATGAGCTTTTGACCAGCTTTACAGAACCAGATGGAAATTCTCTCCTGAATATAAATTAGTTGGTTACCCTATATCATTCACACCATTATTATACTGGTATCATTGGATTTTTTTTTACAGGAATTAATAAACTGCTCAATTCATATGAAAATGCAAGGGGCTCATAATAGCTAAACATTTCTGGAAAAGGACCCATGTTAGAAAGATCACATGTCCCCACTTCAAAGCAGCATACACATTCACAGTTGTTAAGATAGGTTGGCTTTGATGTAAGGGCATACACAGAGATCAACATCATAGGATCTAGACTCCAAAACCAAGTGCTCACATAAACATTCAGCTGATATTTCACCAAGAATGTCAAAACATTTCAATGGAGAAGGGGTAGTCAGCAAGTGGTCCTCTTGGGAGATGGCCCACACCAAATGTGAAGATGGATTACTGCTTCATAGACTCTACCAAGAGAAACTCAAATGGACTGAAGACCAAAAACAAGCAGACAAAGCTACAAAACCTCCAATAGAAAACATAAGTGTTCATTTCTACGATCTGGAATCTGGCAATAGCTTCTTAGATATGACATCGAAGGCATAAGCAATATAAGTAGATGCATTTGATTTTTATGAAACAAAAATACTTTAAAAGATAGTATTAGGAATGCAAAAACAAAACAAACAAACAAAAAACCACAGCCCCAGGGGAAGAGAAACAAATGGTGGATCGTATGTCTTATGAGGGCCTAGTATTTAAAATATATGAAGAACTCTTTCAACTCACCAATCAAACTGAAAATAACCTAGTTAAAATATGCTAAAACATGGCAAGAACATTCTCTAAGGAGTTTGTGAAAATGGTTCATAAGAAAACGGGAAGGCGAGGCGTGTTGGTGTATGCAGGTTCTAGGATCAAGGAGGCTGAAGCAGGAAAGCTCTCGAGTCGAGAGCAGCTGGAACTGGATTGCGATGCTTTTTCTCAAAACAAACCAACAAACAAAAACCAAAAACTAAGAAGGTAAAAATAAAAAATTCCATCGAAGCAGACTCATTTAATTATCAAAAGGAATAAAGCACACATTCTACAACATGGCCAGTACCTTGAAAACATCATGCTAAATGAAATAAGCATTCACAAAAAATTATCCATTCTTATTTGAAACGCCCAGAATAGGCAAACCCATAGATATGGACAGGGGGTCCGTGAGTGCTATGTGGAGGACCAGATAAGAATGACTGCTAATGAGTACAAAAGTGTGAGAAGTGACAAAAATTTTCCTGGACACAGAAAATGATTTAAAAACAGAAAATGCTTTAAAATACACACAATCCATTGGATGCACACGTTACAAATGAGTTGCACGGTACATAAGTATTGCTCTTTACATGACTATTTGTAATTTATCATTATAAAAGCCTATATGTAGTTAATCATTGTAAAAGACTAAATGCAGTTAATCATTATAAAAGACGGTATGCAGTTAGTCGTTAATTGCACTGAGCTGTTCAGTTTTGTGCCAAGTGAACTCTCATCCTCAGACTGAAATATCTCTTCTTGCCTTTAACCCCATTCACAAGTCTCTTCAGCCGGTCTTAGGAAAACAGCCTAACTTCAGGGATCCCTCAGCTCCTGAGGGGCCCCAGCTAGCCTTGAGTCAGTCACTCTGTCTGACATCCAGCCCATTAAACGGGAGCCTATTCTAAGAGTGTCCCTTCCTCTAAATGCAGGATTCTTATGAACACCTGGCTGGATTCTGAAGACCAGAGGGTAGAGGGTACTGATTGGTGCTTGCTGTTCCTCTCTGTCCCCAGGCCTTTATGTCTGGCTGAAAGATCTGCACATGAAAGTACTTTCAAGACACTGAGGTAGGCTGGGCACACAGAACTCCATACTGTGGCTGAAGCCCACCTTGGGAAAATCGTAATGATTCAAGAAACACCAGCCCAAAACTTCTCAAGGCTCCTGGGCCTGCCCTCCTCAGATTGAGGTTAATAATATGTATGTACCCATAGATACTCAGACACTAACACCCTTGTATGAATATTTACCTCTATTTTTAACAACAAGAACTTACAAGAAAGAAGGGAAGCCCACTGATCTCAGGCCCATAAAGCCTGCTTCACAAAAACTCTACCCAGGGCAAGAGACTGGCTTTCGAAATGAGTTCAACTGGACAAATGTGAAAATGTTTACATTCAGTACAGACTCCCTATGAACCACTAAGAGGGAGACCGCCTGTTAGGGTATGGATGGTGATCACTGAAGTGTGCACAGATGGCTTCTAGGTCTTTCAGGTTCCCACAGCAGCAGCCTGAGACTGAGAATCTTCTTTCTTCTCTTTCACTGGGTATCATAGGGTCACTGTCCATGACGACAGACAAGCATTTGAAGACATACTTGCCTCTTAAACACATAGGTGTGTTCTAGAATCTTCTTTCAAGTTCTTTCCTCACAATCCTAGCACCATTGTTGGATGTCAGTAGTTTTACCTATTGAGAATGGTGTGTTATCTTTCTAAGAGCAAAGTGTATCCCTCAAAGCTAGCTTTGTCATTTTACTAATGATAAAAGGCTTCATGCCTTTATTAAACAAAACAATTTGTTTATGCATACAAGTAACGTTATTTTTTTTTTCTAACTGCAGCATTTATCTGCTGAGTTTGTACGTGTTGACACAGATATGTACGGATAGAGCAAGGGTTGCAGAGCATGAACTGTCGTGGGCACCATGTTTTAGTGGCTGTAACGTATTTTATTTTGTGAATATTTAAAAATTTTGGTAACCAGTTTTTACTACCCAATGTTTCACTGTTTAAAAGACTTTTATTTTATAAGCAATTGAAAGGAACACATTTATATTACACTCCATTATTTTTCATGTATTACTAAATTAAAGCAAAATTTAAAGAAAAGCACAGTAGTAAAGGTTTTGCTATATTCCAGTGGTATTCTTCATTAAATTTGTATAAATTTCTCCCTAAAAGTCTACCCTTTTTCACTTATTACAGTCAATACTTTTCAAAATTTTATTTTAATGTGACATTTTTGGTTTTATAGATACGACCAAATTCTGTATATTTTTTTGTTTTACATTAACAATCATATAAGACATCTGAAGTATACTTTCATTTCTGATTTGTCTTTCTGTCCCCTGTCTTCTCTTCCTCTCCCCTGGCCATTTCTAAACTTGGCCATTTCATTTCATCACATGAGCCTCCTCAGTGCTCCAAATAAGCATTTTGTTCTAGCGCCGCCAGCCCTGCTTTGGGCTCTGAGGTCGCCTGCCCTTAAGTTGTCAAGGGGCTTCATGTTCTCCTTGTAGTTTGCTTTAACTTGATTAATCTCACTTTGTTTACTTTTGACTACAGCTTTATATATTTATGTGTATATATGTAAATAAACACACATATTTGATTTTCTTCAATAGCTAAATCTTTCCATTTATTTTTTTAAAAAATAATCCAACCTATAGCTTAGTCTTAAAATTATTTCTGCTTCCCAGAGATCTTTTATTTATTCATTTTAAAAATTTCATTTGGGGCTTTGTGTGTGTGTTGAAGCTGGTGCAGTACAGGTCCAGAGCTACTTTTCACATACTGTAAGAGACGTAGAATGGTTTTACCATGGAGGGCCCTTGGGAATATATAAAAACCATACTGTTCCCAGGGTCGGGGGCAGTGAGTTAGCTTAGGGTTTCTTAGAAATAATAAGCAGCACTTTCATGAAATAACCCCCAATGCAGTTAGAATTCAAGATCTTTACACAGAGGAACCTGCCCTTCTAGCCTGTCCTAGGCAGGACGACTCCTCTCAAGCATGTCAGAGAGAAGCACTTGAGTTTCACACACTGGAAAATTGTCGCAATAAACTGACTTATGTTCCAGCAAGATTCTTCCCACCATCTGCTTGAAAATCATCACATACAAATATGCAGAGCACTCCCCTTGAGATTCTGCTAAGCTATCCTGCCACTTGGAAATGCTCTCACAAGTACCAAGTGACCAGTACCCCAAAGGCAGCTCCTTGGTGGGTGCTTGTCCTTGTGACATTCACAGAAGGATCTCTGTGCCAACCCATGCCCCTGGCCAGTCCCTACCTACAAGTCCCATCATCTGCCCTTACACAATTTGATTTTCACTTTGATTTGAAGCCCATCTTAAAGTACATATTGAGTTTCACATATATCCTCGGTGTATTTTCTGGAAACTTCTTTCTGCTCACTTGATCTGTTTGTGTTTTCATGATGGTTTTACTTTATTAATTCGATTTTTTGTACAATACACAGTAGGGTACACTCTTGGCCATTGTCCATGGTTCTTTTCTCCAGAAACGTTGTGAGTGTTTGATTTATTTTTTATAGTCAATTTAGAAGTCCTAAATCTGTCTCCCTCTGTCTCACCACTGCTCATTCACAACAGGCACACAAACAGACCAGTCCTGGGGGAATTTCACTAGGATAAAGTTCAGCATCAAAAAATAGTAGTTTGGGTCATGTATGTCTGTGTTTCTGTGTGTGTGTGTGTGTATAACATATATGTATATAACACAAACACACACACAACGATGAGTCTTTCTGAAAACATGGTGTCTCTCTCCACTTATTCAAATATTTTTTATGTCTCTTATTAGGTTTTTATAGTTTTTTTCATGTATTTTTTTCCTTTTAATTTCTTGGCAACTGTTCTTCAGTATTTTATGGGATGTTTTGCAATTGTCAGTAGAATCCTATATCCACTTTATTATAAAAATGATTGTGATGGGTGCATAAAAAAGCAATTTATTTATTTGTTTCAAACTGTATATGTCATTGAAATCTTACCTGACTATTTGGAAGAAAGCTTTCAGAGTTTTTCAGTCTCTGATATAAACCATTATTATTTTTGACAAACACACCCCATGTATGCCACGGTCTTACCTTTCTTCTTTCTTCTGCAGCACTTTTTTTTTCCAATCCAGTTAACAACATGCAGAGAACGTAGGAGTGTCCTCAAATTTCCTGCTTCTTTGGAACAAATCTACCCAAAGAAACTGACTTCACTCTGTCCTCGGCAGCCTCTTCTTTCTTCCCTACACTGGAGGGACCAAGCACTGCCTGGCTGTAGAACTTACAGGTGTCCCATTCTAGTTGGTCCAGGAAGATATAAGCATCCTGTCTGCTGAGAGTAGAGGTATGGAGGATCAGCAAGAGGCCGCCTCATTCCTTAAGGCCCTCAGAACTTAAGATCACTTTCCCATCTTCCACCTACTAGAGTAAACTAAGGATTCTCCCCACACTGACAGCACTAAGGGGATCTGGACAGGTACTTCTTTATTCCATGGTGGAGATAAGGAATAAGCAGGTGATTCCATGGTGGAGACAAAGAATAAGCAGGTGATTCCATGGTGGAGATAAAGAATAAGCAGGTGATTCTCGTGGGCTCTTGTCCTTACTGAGAATCCCTTCATGTTGTACTTTGACTGCTCACTGCAGGCTATATGGTTCCATTGTCTCTATTCTCCCTGTAGCCACAAGTATATAAAATGTCTGTGCAAACCTAATACTAGACTCTAAGAATGCTTAACTCAAAGTCATGTTCTCAGGGTCCTCTTCAGCTACCACTCTGAAGTTTGCCTGGGTTGAGGTACCTGCCTTGCAGGAGGCAGAGAAAAGATTGGTTGTTGACTTAACATGTTGACCTAAAACCAACAAAAATGGTTGTAAATTCAGCAAGCAGATGGAGAAATGTGGCTTGGGACAGGATCTGGAGTATAAAGCAGGGACCAGGGTCGTGAGCTAGTGGTCGGGGTGGGTATCAGAAAGTACTCTCAGCAGACAACTTGCTTATGTGCCTTTATACACGGTGGCTATACTCCTGAACACATTCTGCAGTGGCTTTTCCAGGATCCTTCCTACATGGGTATGACCTAGAAAGGTTGAAGGTTCTAGAAGCTGTTGCTTTGTAGTCTAATCTCAGCCATTCTCATATGTCACAGACCAACAGCTTTTCAGTTTGGGATTTCTGGTCCTCCAGAAGTTGGATTGTCTCCACTGCAACCTTAGAAAATCCACAAATAAATCCAGACTGAGTTCTGAAGGCTAGTTTTTGGGGATTATCTCTCAAATTCCCTTGAAAACCTATGTACCAGGGTGCTGGGTAAGAGTCTGGAAGCTGAGGAATGTCTTGGCCTCTACCCTTGAATTTTATTGTAGGCAACATCCAGGTCTTTCCTCTGCCTTGTCTGTGCCCACACTGGCTTGTTCTCTTAAGTAGCCATGGTCGAGGACCTGGAGCAAAATTAAACCTGTTCCTTTCAGAATAACGGTTCCCATTTGAATCACTTTTCAACACGTCACTCTGCCTCTAATTTAAAATGAATAATAGGCATAGACCCAACCACAAAGGACCATTAGCCTCATAAGACAACACACATCAAGAAGGCTGCTCTGGAATCACTAAACAGAGGCGCTAGAGATCGACCAAGTCGAGTAACTGTGTTTCCAGCATGATTATCTGGGGGACAGCTCTTTTGGTATTCAAATAAGAAAAGCAAATTTTCTCCAATGCCCTCTTGAGCTTTTTGTTTTGCACTAATGGAGAGCAAAGCACATTTGGAGATGAGGCCCACAGGTGTGAAATGTTGAGGGAGGTTCAGATTTTAATGTGTATTAACCTTGTACTATATGTGTATGGATACACACACACACACACACACACACACACACACACACACACACATATATATATATATATATATATATATATATATATATATATATATATACCCAACAACTCTCTTAGTCGCTTTCCTTGTTTGTCCTCCTGTTTCATTTCTTCGTTTCTGTCTTAGTAACAGTCCAGAATAGAAGAACCCTGACTTTTGCCATCTAATATAACAAAAAGTTCATTGCATGCAATGAAGAAGATCTTGGAAGAAAAAAAAGCCTACAATTTTCTGATTTTTATCAAACAGAAAGCTACTCACCTTTATAAACAGTTTTACCATGTGAGTGTGTATCTCTCTCTCTCTCTCTCTCTCTCTCTCTCTCTCTCTCTCTCTCTCTGTGTGTGTGTGTGTGTGTGTGTGTGTGTGTGTGTGTGTGTATCTCCACGGGCAGAGATGAAATAAAAACAAGGACATATTCATGGATACAAGGAAAAGCAAGCCAGCAGAGACAGTATAGAACTAGACAGGTAGAAGGAGGAGGACTTGACATTCATGTGCATTTCTAGAAGCCAGAAAACAGGGCATTCCCAGTGCCTATGGCTGGACCCACCAGGATGCTGTAATTTGGCTCCCAACTGCAGCCTGACCTGCTCCAGCCCACTTCCTTGTTTTTGCACAAGCATCGCAGTGTGTGTTTGTGTGTGTTTTTGTTTCTAGGAAGAAGCCAGAGGCAGTGGGCAAAGTTGCCCAGGGCTGAGCTGTTGCCTCTGCTGGGCTTTCAAAAATTCTTGTCAGTTGGCTACTGACTTCCTAATGCACACTCTTCTAATTCTTAATTAGAGCGACATAGCTAATTAATAAGTTTTTTCCAATTATAAATTAACTTAGGATCAGAACTCCGGCTTTGCATGTAATTTCCTATAATCGCTAAAGCTACTGCAGAAACATGCCTCCTGCCAACCGTAACTTTTTTATTTAACACAGACAGACGAGTTCTCACTGGGTTTACATTTTACAGCAAATTATCTCTGTTGGGATTTATGAAGAGAAATTAAAAAAAATATATCAGAGCCCCCTCCTTCTTCTATGTTCCCTTTCTTGTCTCCCCTACCCCACTACCAAAAAGCATCCTTAAAGACTCATTTCTCTTGGAGATTTAAGAGAGACCCTGCCTGAGCATTTTCATGTTATCGCAGGGGCAGGTAAAGAAGTCAGAGCAGGTGATAATTCGTTTTTGTTCATAAGTGTTTCCACCTTTTCATGGTTTCTGCAAAAAATGATTTGGGAGGTGCTGGCACGCTGTTCGTTTATGGAATCTTAACTGAAGAGACACTTATCTCTTTAGTAATGAAGGAGCGTAATTAAAGGTGGGTGAGCAGACCGGGCGCCAGCGCTGGCACCATGTCACATCCTTGGCTGCCACAATTCCTCCGTGGTTTATCAAAGACTACTCCTTTAATATGGAGATTACACTTATGTACTTGTCTGAACTTGAAAGGCATTTTCCTAATTTACTTATTAATGAGATGTAAATCTATTTGTGTGGCACGTCACAAGCCTTCTCCCCCGCACCCCCAAATCACTGCTACTACTTAACCGGTGATAAACCCTATGATTTAAATGAAAAATAATACATTTAGCTTTCCACACTCATTCTGTTAAAAATTGATATAGTCTATGTTAAATTTATTAATATTGCTTGCTGTCATTCAGTTTGCAGCTCCTGCTGAAATACGACTTGACAGCGGCCGCATTAAAGATGTATGCCATTGTATTCAACAAAGATTAATGAAGCCCGGTAAAAATAGCTGTAAAAGAGAAAGTGATCCGAATGTAAAATCAGTGAATTAAATGAGGCCGCGCATACCATTTGTTAATATGCATGAGGAGGGAGGCAGCGAATGAAACTGTCTCTATGCAAAGTTCATTTGAGAATGTTTCAATATTGTCTGGATATTTCCCAACTATTGATGAAGCCCAATGGAGTCAGGTTTCCACACAGATAGGGTGTCCCCCAGTCAGGGCCCAGTGTGATGGCCTTCTGGTCTTCCAGAATTTTGTCTTTGGTACATCCTTTCCTATGGCATTTTGCAGGACCAACTTCTGTCTCTATGAAAGAAAATTGAACTTGGAATCTTTCTTCCTGGCTTTAGGCTACGAGTTCAACTGCTGGTGATGTCCAGTCTGTGCCAAACCAGAGTGGTACTACCGACCTCAGAACCTTTCTAAGTCTCAGTACTTACCTTCCCAAATGACGAGAGAGTTTAGCACTCCACGTTCAAAGTACTTACTTGGGCATTGTGAGATGAAAGAGAGACACAAGGCTGCGTTATTCCTGTGTCTTGTAAAGAGTCTCCATCCAGGGTTGTCACCTCCCTGCAACATGCTCAACATCCTCTGCATGATGAACCTGTTTCTGCCGGCACCCTAGTGTTGAGTGATTGGGTGGCACACTCTTTGGAGGGGCTGATTGATTTCCACAGGTCTCATTATAAAATACTGCTGGTGTCATACCCTGCCAGGTTAAGACTTGCAAATAAATTAGCGGTGACAGAAAACTGTATGCAGTAATCATAATATAAACCCGGCATGTTTATCAATCAAGAAGGCGTTTTGATAGGTCGAAGCCATTGAGGATAGGCATATCTCCCCACCCCTTATCTACACAGAGGTCAAAGGCTGTCCAGAAGGGGCTATCGGGGGGTGTTTTGTTTGGTGGTGGGGTTTTCTACAGCATGGGGGGGGTGACAGTTGTTTGTTGTTTGCACACATGTCAGTTTTCATTCCAACAGTGCAGAATATGGCAGTATTTGCTGTTGTCACCTGCCTGCCAGCTGAGAGGTGGTGTGGGGGTTGGGTGCATGCAGATTGAGGGTGACATCCCCTAGAAAGTGCTGCCTAGAGCACAGAATTTCCCGAAAGGGCAAATACAGGTGTTCTTGCTCGGAACAGTTTAGAGCAATTGCTGTTCAGCTGCTCAGCAAATGTCAGCCATCCTCAACAGGTATTGAAAGCCCCAGTTCTCCCCAGGCTGTGGCAAGAGGGAGTGTGGGATGTGAGGGCTGGGGAGCGGTGAGGTGGGAGCGCTCACCCTAGCAGAGGTTTCAAGAAAAGGGACATGGAAGTGTCTCCTTCTGTGGAGATGTCATACCAGGCCAATCTGGCCACTCTTCTAAGGTGACACGATGTGAGGATGGCTATATCTTTGAATCAAAGCCTCAGGGAACAGGTTAAGGGGAATGACTCGGGCAGTAAAGACCTAGCTTTGTCAGCACAAAGACCACAGTTTGAGCCTCAGAACCCACATAAAAGCCTGGGTATAATGGTGTTGTCATGTAATCCCAGTACTGAGAGGCATGGACAAGAGGATTCCTGGGCTAGCCTAGCCTACTTGATTAGCTCTAGGTCAATGAATGACCATGTCTCCAAATGCAGATGACACTTAAGGAACGACACAGGATATTGACCTCTGGCTTCCATACACATGTGTTTATATGCATGTATATACTCACATACAAACGTGTACATGCAATTTTCACTCAAAATGTTTTATAGAAGCCCAGAAGGAAATAACTTATTTAATTTTTTTAAATTTCAAGTCCTTGGACTTCACAGTTCCATTGAACTAAGTCTGAAGGACCTCAGAATCACTGCTGCTTCCTATTATAGGGTCCAGTCAGTGAGCTTCTCCTTCAAAAACATATTCCCCTCTTCCATTGTGCAGTGCTCTATATTTGAGGGGTACATGAGTGTCTCTCACCCTGTGCACTGTACCATCAGGGCCAAAGACCTTCACTGGAGACACAAAGACAGGAGGCCCATGAGGAGGAGCCTGACACCCCCAAAGCAATAGGAGATTGGATCGTGGATCCCTGAGGCTGTGGGGATCTTAAGTCACTTCACTCTCTTCCCTTACTTCTTTATCCCAAACTCCAATTTGGTTGACATTTTGACTTGACATAAAAGATTGTCATGTGGAGAGTGAAGTAGTGTACACACCTATACAGTTCAGTTCAGTTGTCCAGTTTTTCCAAATCCAACAAACGGAGGTAGGAAAATGTTTCCTCTCAAGTTATAGAGAATATTGTTTGAAGAGCTAGCCTCATTTTGACCCAACATACATGCACCCACAAAAGGGGTCCAAAGGCAGATATGATGGTATTAGGGTGCACAAGTATTTTTATTACAATTCTCTAAACATCTGTTTGTCTGTTTTACTGGGAAATTGCTCAAATAGAAAAACCCCAGGCTCTCTCATTCCACCAAGGGCAGAGTATTGAAACATGAACACATGTGACAGCCAGTGCCCTTGCTATCCACAAAAGGCCCAAGTCATTTTGAAGATAATACACTTGTCACAAGTATACCATGAGTCTCTAGACCTCTTGTGAGCAAGGGATGATGCCTTGGCGTAACTCTGCCTTAGACCTACAAAAGACAATGACAACATAGGTTTCACTCACCATCCTCTATGATGTGGTCTCATACTTAAAGGTCTTCTGCTGGGCAGTGGGTATAGTTTGTAATCATTTTCTACAAAGTCCATTTCAGTGATAAAACAGCTGTACCGAAATAGAAAGACCTTCAGGAATGGATCCAAGCTAATGTGATGAATTTAGACAAAGTCCCACTCGCCAGTACACAAGGTCTTCATCAAGTAAACTTTCTGGGAGAGAACCAAGATGGAAATGTCATCTTCCACTGGACTAACCAGGTGTTAGGGTCAAGAAGAACTGAGAGTGAGTCCAAGGCTATCCCTTATATGCCCTAAGAATAAAAAACAACTGGTAGGTTGTTTTGACTGCTTGCTTGACTTTGGTGTTACTTTTCAGGACAAACATCAAAAATTTACATGAACACTCAGTTGTTGTTCATATAACCAATGTCAGATCCATTCAACAAAATGCGTTTATGACATGCAGATTGTCTAATGAATTCAATCTAACGTCAGAGTTGACCCTGTTTCAGTAGTAAAAAGCCCTGTACTCGGAAAGGGGGCAGCAGTAAGACTTTATCATCTAGTACCTCAGAAGAACCTGGTTTGCACAATTCATGCGGCTTTGTGGTTGGGACATTCATTAATGACCAAACAGAGACAGGTCTGTGTGCCTGGCAGATGGTAAGTCAGCCCAGGAGAACATTACATCTGAATTGCAAAGAAGGCTGGCAGTGCCCTCTCTCACACAGTGCCCAGGGCTCCCAGCCTCCTCCCAAAGAATGACCACAGTCCCTCTGGCTTATTTCCAGTGGGATGGTAGTCTGTGGGTTGTCACTTTCGAGCTCAAGGTCCCTAGACCTTTCCATTAGAGCTAGGGAGGGAGAACAAGTCAGTAACTGACTCCAGGTACCGTGTCATCTACTCTCATTTGTCATCTCTGTTTAATTTTAAAACCTTGGGGACTGAAAGTTACAGTTGGCTTCTAAGAACGTGGTTGGCTTACCAATGCTAAGCTCTTGGGCGTTGTTGCTAATAAGGTTAAGAAAACACAGATAGGACAAGGATACAAAATACAAAGGACCCCCCATGAGGCATTTGTGCCTTTTGAACATCCTCCACGATGCCACACATCCAACAAGTTTCTGCCAAGAGTAGGGACCAGGTTGCCAGATGCAGGGCTTGTGATCCTCGTTGTCCTGGAATAGGACCATCTGGACAATGGGCAGTGTTGAGGTGACAGGCCATCATATTTCCCAGCTAACGCTTCAGGGACAGCTGAATAGTGGCCAGTATCTTCAGAATATTTGGGTCCTTGGGAGCTGGTAGAGTAAACAAACTCTGGCTTTGCATTAAAGAGATTTCCTAAGTGAAAACAAGCACCATGCAATCATAGCAAGGGCCAATTGAGACAGAAACTTCCTTTACTCTCAAATAGAGAATACATTTGTTACCACACTTATAAGTAACCATCCTTCTTACTCTTTTAATGATTCATTGTGCTAATTAGAAACCTGGCAACATACACATTGGATTGCCACCTGCAAAGATATGGGAATCCAGGACTGCTTATAAACAGTTCAGGGAGCTCAGGAGAAAAGCATTAATTGGACTATGCAACAAATGACAGACAGACATGCCTCAGGTGTTTGGGATTCCGAAGACTTAGCTTTTCACTTTTTTTATGCTTTTTCTCTTCTTTCTAAGTTACAGCCTTATTAACTGAATACACTTCTGTGTTTGTTTCCAAATATTTACACTCCTTGAATTTGAGAAACTATAACAATGGCAATGTTTAAAAGCAATTATTTTTGTGCGTGATCAATGGGTATATGCCGTGTATTAATAATTAAATTCATGGATCAGGTAGTATGTGTGGCCAGAAGCAGCAGAGATGGGGCATTGTTTTAAGCCTCAAAGCAAAATTTTAAAGAAGAAAAGAAAGAGAGGTGGAGATGGAAGGCAGAAAAGGGGAGGGAAGGGGAGGGGAGGGGAGGAGAGGGGAGGGGAGGGGAGGGGAGAGGAGGGGAAAGAAAAGGGAGAGGAAGGGGAAAGAAAGAAAGATCTAGCTCCTCTGCCGCCATGGAGCCTGTGAAAAAGCTTGTGGCCGGGGGGGGGGGGGCCCAAAAAAAAGAAGCAAGTTTTGAAGTTCATCCTCGACTGCACTCACCCTGTAGAAGATGGTATCATGGACACCGCCAATTTTGAGCAGTTCCTCTAGGAGAGAATCAAGGTGAATGGGAAAGCCGGCAACCTTGGCGGAGGGGTTGTGACCATCGAGTGGAACAAGAGCAAGATCACTGTCACTTCCGAGGTGCCTTTCTCCAAAAGGTATTTGAAATATCTCACCAAAAAGTATCTGAAGAAGAACAACCTCCGAGACTGGCTGCGTGTTGTCGCCAACAGCAAAAAGAGCTATGAGCTGCGTTACTTCCAGATTAACCAGGATGAAGAGGAGTACTAGGACGAGGATTAAGACTCATTGCTCTGCAGTGTTTTGTATTAATTCATAAATAAAACTTAGGAACAAAAAAAAAAAGAAAAGAAAGATCTAGAGATGGCCAGAAGATGCTAAAGGCAGAACTCTTAGGCGTGGGTGATAGAACAAGTCACTAGCTGATTGCCTATCGGATTGCTTTTTTGTTTCTGAAGATTACTTCAGCAACAAGTATGTCTAGAATGATATGTTCTCTGCAGATTATAGTCACTGTTTATAGAAGCTGTGCCTTTGTTTACAGAAAGGCCTTCCCCACACTGGACCTCTTTTCTCCCTTGGAGCCGTGTCACATCTCACTGTTATACCCAAGCTTGCTATTACTGATGGAGTAACTACAGCCGGGGCTTAAAAACAAAGTAAATGTTTCCAGTGGACACCACTGCACCTAGAGCAGTATCTACCAGTGCTAACCTACTGAGTACTTAATTTAATAATGCAGAGACAACAGGGATGCCTCCTGTAAGTCTAGGCTGAAATGGCTGCCTCTGGCTGACCAGTTGAGCTATTCCATATTTCTGTCTTCACATAATTGTGACACCTACTTATGTAAGGAAAAACATCATTTTATCTTAACCCTAACACCTAAGACCTTCATCAGATTCTGGAACTGATGTCTACATATGTCTATGTAAGTTAGCTTCCTGAGATGAATAGCTTTAATTATCAATTTGACATAATCTAGAATCACTTGGGAAGAGAGTCTCAAGGAGAGATTTTCTACATTGAGTTTGCCTGTGGCCAAGTCTATGGGACATTGTCTTAATTAAGTTCATTGTTATGAGAAGACTTAAGTCTACTGTGGGTGGCACCATTCCCTATGCAGGGAGTCCTGAACTGTATAAAACTAGGCAAATAAAGCTGATTACAGGTAAGCAAATAGGCCTGTATATATTAATTTATTTGTGTTCTGGACCATGGTTGTGATGTCATTATTTGTTTTGGGCCTCTGCCATTGTGACTTCTCTGCTATGATGGATTATAGAAGCGTAAGCTAAATAAACCTGTTTCTACTACATTGTTCTTTCCTCAATGTATTTTATCAAAACAATGGCAATGAAAATAGATCACTTTTCAGTTCTAAAAAGGACTCAGTGACAAAACTAGTGTCCTCATCTGCATTCAGATCATTTATTTTATCTCTGGTGGCTCAAAAGTGTAAGGGGGTAAGCTATTATAAATTCTAACTCAATTGGCTTGCTGATATAGCTTCATTACATATAAGCAATGTTTGTTGAGCAGCTACAGTGAATCTTATCTCATCTATGCCATCTCTTTGGAGTCTCAAAATAGCCACCAGAGTGCTGATCTCAGCTCCATGGCATGTGAGGGTTTTCTGTTAGAAATGGTTAATTACTTAAAATGTTCTGGCTTTTCACCTTTGACCTCTCCAAATTTCTTTTTTAAAATGAAAGTAATGTAAGCTAATCCAGTAACTCTAGAAAGAGCATAAGGTAAAGCTATTTGCTAGAAAATAAGTGCAGGTAATTTTGTGGAGGAGACACCTCACAGTGTAGATGGCATTTAGCACAGTTGTGAATCTTTCTTGGAACAAGTTAGCAATAAAAGACAAAGCATGACATTATGGAAACACACAGTAGTGAAGAGAGCAATGGCAGGATTCCCTAGTCTCAGGGACACCATTAGATTCCACGTACAGGGCCCTTGAGGAATACTTCATGAACAAATAACACTGATCTCATGTTCCCATCTACAGTGCTCTTCTGGAAGCTCCTTGAACTCACCTGCCTGATGTCCTGCCCTTCTTGCTAGTACCTCCCAGGTGCCCAGGAATCATGCGTGACATGGCCAGTGGCCTCCATACCTTGTATTGACACACCCATATGCAGCAGCTGAATGTTTTCTACTGGAATATATCTTACCCAACAAAAATTTCATATCCCATGGATTTCAAAGCTATCCACTGTAAAATGTAGCCCATAACCTGCCTTGAGCCGTTAAAGAAAGTCCATGGGATTCCCAGCCTGACTTCTTGCCAGCACTGAACTTGCCCACTCTGGACAGAAGTCTGGGCTGTTGCTCGATTATAACCATGCTCTCTGTCTCTTACTTTGCAAGCAGCCATGCACCAGTTACCATTTGTAGGCAAGAGGCAGGAAGACCCTTCTCTACATTTGTATTTGTGTGTCACTTTTATATCACACCACTGCTGAGAAAAATCCCAGACTCTCCCCTTTCCCCAAGGGAATCTAAAGTCACTTCAAGAGTTTAGATGAAAGGGAAACTGACTGCATTTACACTGGGCATTTTCTTCAAGAAAATTCTGGTTCCTGAAGCTTGGAGTGAGGGCAATGCTGTCTTATGAATGCGTTTTGAATTTGCAAGGCTCTGTCCTGTTACTGCTGGATCACTCGCCAGGAGGACATCACTCACACCTCTCACAGCTGAGAATGCTGAGGCTCAGAGATGGTCAAGGGCAGGTCTGAAGTCATGCAGCCGGGATGAGCAGGGCTGGAAACTAAAATGGTACTCCTCGTCAGACTTATACAGCAGGATTGAGCAGGGAAGAAAGGTATTCTATCCCTTGTTTAATAACAGCATCTCTTTCCTGAGAGGAATTGGATATTTGGCAATAGAGCTCCAGGGTGCCCCCAGATAGGGCACAATCAACCCACCTATTTGTGTTCTCAGGCAGTTCTAGTCTCCTTAGAATCCTACCCAGGACTGGGAACTTTTTGAAGTGTTAGGGGCTCACTAGGAACCCATAAATCTCTTCCAGGACACAAAGGATGCCTCTTGACCATGTCCAAGCATTCCTGGTCTGTCTCAGATCTCACTTCTATTATAGAAGGTTCACAAAAATGTTTTTAAAAAGAGGGTGAGAACTAACAGGAACTCTTCCACTGAAAGTAATAAATGCAAAAGGAAATTCTGATTTCCACATGGAGTCAAGATTTTGTAGAAGAGGGAGAGAGCTCAGCTACCTGGCTAAGGAAAGCATTGCTGAGCTAATTGTGTGAGAGGAGGCCAGTCCTTCATGAACTTTCAAGGAGCAGGTGGGCACCACCAACTCTTAGCCTCGAATTTTACACTAAAGAGCAGTCAGCTCTCCCAAGTCACAAAGGGAGTGAATTTAATGGTCTGCTGGGTAAGCACAGTAGTTACTCAAGCCCAACCTTTTGGCAGCTTTTTGTTGATAATCAACTTAAAGGAATTCTCTTATAGAAGAGACAGATCTGCCAAAGACGTAGGATGGCAGAGCATTCAACTCTGTCACAGCAGGTTCTTCCCATCAGAACGATGCTGAGGTAACTGAAGAATGAATGCCTCCTTGCTCTACATTAAAAGGAGCTTATCCAGGGGGCTTACCCACCACTACATCTGCTGCAGGTCTTTGCTTAAAGACTTACAGCAAAGCACTTACAGTTCCCACCCGTGGCATTTGCAGCTCAGTGTAATTTATTGAATATCGTCCAAAGAGCAAACACAGGGTTTATCTGGTGGCGTTTTAGTTGTGTGGTAAATGTTTGCCATGTACCAAGAATAGAAAGAAAGGGTAAGATTGTGACATGGAGAGAGGGTGAAAGAGAAGGAGAGGAGCAGAGATGTAAAGATACAGAAGGAAAAGCAGGAGAGGGATGAGCTCCCAGAGCTTGGGAGATATCAGACAGATACTTCATGTTCACACCAGCATCTGCCTCTCACCCAGGCTCAGCTCCCTATGCTTACCAATGTTCTGGGTGGGTAAATGCATGCTTGCTGGCTTGCCTCCAAGGCCTGATCCTTCCTCCCTTGTTGGGCTCCCACAAACTCAGAGAAAGACTCCAGGAAGTGTCTGCTTCTAGGATTCATAAATAGACTAGAGATTTTGGGGAAGGAGTGTAGCAACAGTACGGGAGCGGCAGTAACTGAGACCACCTTGATTTATACACAAAATTGTTATTTGATATAGTTGTAATCTCTGGATGGGCAGAGTCATCCGGAAAATGCAAAATAAAGCTATAATGACATGCTGTTACATATGTACCAGGATGGCTAACATAGACTAGTAGTGATGGCACCAAGTGCTAGACAGATAGATGTCCAGCAAACAAATCACTCATCCTCATGGGTGGGGATGCAAAATGTCATAGCCACTCAGTTAAATAGTGTCAATGTTTCTACAAAACCAAGTGTGAAGTTGCTTTAACACCCATAACTTCACTAATGGCCATTTCACTAAGGACACAGAAATTTAGATTTGCACAAAAATAATGTGCACAAGAACTTGAGGTGTCCTTTGACAAGTGACAAGTTAAACAAAGTGAGGTGTGAAGAATACTATCCAGCAATAAAAAGGAATAAACTATTGACACAGAAAAATGTCTGGATAGACCTCAAGGAACTTGTGCTAAATGAGAGGAAAAAAAGAGTCTCTGAAAGTTACATCTGAGTGGCTTCGTTTCTATAACATTCTAGAAAGAATGGAGCTATAGAAATAAAGAGGGTGAGGCTTGCTAAGAGTTAGAGATGAGAGATGATTACAGAAAGAAGTCCAGAACCTTTCTGAGGTATCACTGTGGTAGTGGTCAAGTGAATCTACACCTCTGGAATGGTTGCTTAGACCTTCAGATGAACAGAAGATACAGAATTTCATGGGTATCAGATAGGGAAAAATGGCTTTAGAAGATGCACTAGTCTTCAAAGAGAGAAACTATAAAAAAAACTCCATTGTGGAAAGTTCCTTCCACGGAGCAGGAGAGAAAAAGACATCAGTGAGAGTCCTTGTGGGGAGACTATTAGACTTCTGTGCCTTCATGTGCATCATTTGACCTTCAGGGTATGGTGCCATGACTCATTGTTAGAGCACTTTACTCAGCATGCATAAGACCCTGGGTTTTATTACAGCACTGTAAAACATAGCAAATTTATTTATTTATTTATTCATTTATTTATTTATCTATTTATTTCCAAACCTGAAGATGCAGTTCAGTCTTATAATAATAGCCTAGCATGCACAGGGGCCCTGAGAACTCTCCCCAGCACAACAAAGTAATGAATTAATGAATAAACTCATATTATTCTCTCTTTCTCTTTGGTCATCTCTCTTTGTTCAAGCTGTGGCTGGAGACCTCGGGTTTTGCTTCTCCTTGGATTTCTCCTTTATATAGGAATCCTGTGAGCTGCAGAAAAATGGATAGGATTGGAGATCACCATGTTAAGTGAAAAGGGCAAGCTCAGAAAGGCAGGCATCATGTGTTTCTTTCAATCACATGTGTGGTGTAGACATGAAAGTAGAAGGGATGATGTTTGGAAAGAGGAAGATGTCAGCAGAAAGGAGCAGGGACAAGGGAAAGTAATGAGAGGGTGACCATGATCAAAACACATCAAATACATATATCAAAATATCACAGTCAAACTCATTATCTTTTACAATTGATATATAGTAATAAGATTCAAGTTCACTTGCAGAAATATACTCAGGCCTATGCCTGAGGAAGACATGGGTAAAGACTTACCTTCTCTAAGGAGAGCTATGAGACAAAGATCATATGAGAGCCTTGGACATTGTTATGTCATTGTCTATGAATCCACCCTTAACTACAACCAACATGAATGTGAATGTGAAGGAAAGAGGGAAGAAGGTAAATTGAGAGAAAGAGAGAAAGAAGAACAGGAGGAAGAAGATGGTAAAGGGAGGAGGGGAAGGGAGGGGAGTAACAGGGAGGAAAGGGGAGGGAATGGAAGAAGTAGGGTGTAGCAAGGTCAAGCTAGGAGATGGCTAGCCCTGTTGCCTAGAGTAAACCATGTATACTGGGGTCTCTTTGCTTATGATATGTCAGTGATCTCATTTAATAAGTCTGTCTGATCACTGTCTAATAATTACCAAAAGCATTTGTATAATCATCAAAACAGGTCATTTAGAATCAGTGTATATTTACCTGGTCAGCAGTAGACGTCACTGTCCCAGGTCCACTGCCCTCTGCCAGCTGTTCTCTGCCACCAGCCACCTGTGCTTCATGGCTAATATGAGCTCAGTGGCAAATATGTTCCATTTGGTAGTAGAGATCTGAAAATGTTCACGTTAAAGAGAACAAAATTCTTGGTCTGCTACTGTAACCACTTGTGTCCTAAGTGAATCTCAAGAACAGTAAACTCTGGACTGGTGTGATGGCTCAGTGAAGAAAAGAGCTTGGAGCCATCTCTAGAAGATGATTGTAGGAGAAAATAGAATTGCCATGAATCTCTTGGAAGTCTAATGTGCTGTTTGTAAAAGTACTTTGTAAATCCTAAAGCCTGTGAGTCCAGATGTGAGGGATTCTGCCGCAGCCATCTTCTGCCGCATACATGTTCAAGTGTATGCAGTATCATGTACACATACATGTACATAGGTACATGCATAGGTAGAAAGACAAATGGATAGATGATAGATAGATAGATAGATAGATAGATAATTGATAGATGATTGATAGACAAACAACTCATAAATAAGTGATTGATAGATGATAGATGATTGATGGATAATAGATTATAAATAGATAGGTGATAGATTGTAGATAGATAGGCTATAGATAGATAGATAGATAGACAGACAGATAGATAGATAGATAGATGATAGATGACAGACAACTAAGTAAATATAAAACATAATTTAAAAAACTGCAAGATGTACTTAACAAGCCACAAAACTAAAAAACTTAGATTATCATGGAGCAGAGTAGATGCTTCTTTGTAAACCTGTGTCTACTTCAACCAGTGATGTCTACAATATTAAAACAAATTATAAAGAACATATTGAATATTCTGGATGTAGTGGCATAAGCCTACCATTCCAACACTTGGGACATAGAGTCAAGAAGGTCAGCTACAAAATTATTCTTAGCTACATAAAAAGTTTGAGGCCAGTCTGAGTTACATGAGACTGTCTCAAAAAAAAAAAAAAACCAAACCAGAATACACAAGTGTGTTTAAATACGCAGATTATTGACCTCTTTTGTTTTTAATTTACTCAATTCTATTCTGAATTTAAATTTCCCAAGACCCAATATGCTCATGTTAGCATATTAAATATTAAGTCTGAAGAATCTCTTGGAAGTCTAATGTGCTGTTTATAAAAGTACTTTGTAAACCCTAAAGCCTGTGAGTCCAGATGTGAGGGATTCTGCCGCAGCCACTCCCGGAGAGCTGAGAATGTTCTAAAGGGCAACATTTTCAAGCACCTCTGAGTTTTGTCAGTTTTAAGTCTGAGAAGACAGGTGTCCTGGGGATTGGCTGATGGTCCAGTTTTGAGTCTCTAGCAGAGCATATCAGAGCACTGGGCTCAGCCACCAGCTGGTGTTTTCTCTAGACTTTGACATCTGACCTTGTTGTCCACTCCAGGTACAAGAAAGTTTCTGGACAGCTTAAGGCACACGCTGAGCCCATCCCACAGACATAGGCTTTGTGGGGTTTGTTTAGACAGAGTTATAGTTAACATGCCAGTGCCATTGCCTGCTCAGTGTCCACTAGTCCAGTGGGAGCCAAGGTTAAGTGGAAGATACCAGCCGAGGACAGACATCTGAAGTACAGACTGCATCACACCACGTCAGGGAAATGGGTTCTTCTCAGATTGCAGACAGAGGCTCTTAAGAATACTGGCTCCCTATCACAGGACCAGTGAACACAAAGCCAACAGTAGCCACTGCTTCCCACAAACTAGGTCAGAGTAGCTCAGAGACAAATTTTTCAGCACAGAGTGGGCAACTAGACTGCTTTTTACTCCTCTGTTGAGCATCATGAGCATGTTCTTGGGGACATAAAACTGTCTAACAGTCTCAGCAAGGACATACTGCACAAATGTGTGTTTTGGCCTTCTGTGCATGCCTAAGAAGGCTTCTACTGACTCTTGCTTCCCATCCTTCCCATTGCTGGGAGTGAGAGTACAGAGGTTCAGCTCCACATCCTCATCAACCCAAGAGTCTCCAAATGTTTTAGGTACCTGAGCTTAAGCCAAACCAGAAGTTAAGGCTTTGACACAGAAAAACAATTTAAGGACTAGCCAACATGAAACAGTTATAATTTTATTAAAGATGCTTTAATATAGACTTTAACCATGAGCTATTGAGGTACTTAGGGAAAGGAAGCAAGTATATTCTACGGAGCATTAGTGTTGGCTTCTAGAAAGAGTTGCAGAGACTAAGCCATACCCAAGTATGGATAAGGGTTCTTCAAGGGAGAGTTGCAATTAATTGTCTTAACAATAACCATGCTGCAGCCTTTTAATATAGTTCATTATGTTGTGATGACCCCAATCATAAAATTGTTTTCATTGTTACTTCATAAGTATAATTTTGTTCTGCTATGAATCATAATGTAAATAGTTTTGGATATAGATGTTTGCCAAAGGGGTCGCGACCCACAAGTCGTGAACCTTTGATAGAGACCATTTGTTAACTCTCAAGTTACATTTCAAAGATTATTAGGAATCTCTGTCTCTCACTCTCTTTCTCTCTCTGTGCAAGTGAAATTAGAAGGTGACTCCAGAGGTGACAAGGATGAAATTATAATTTTACCAAATAAAACCAAGGTCACAAGGAATGTTCTTTCTGATGAGATTTCTAGAAAAATTGCAGGTTTATAGCTGGTAAGAGAGAAAGAGCCGTAAGCTGGCTAGAGTATTGTTAATGGTCCCGGAGACGTTGCTGCTTGGTTGGCAGAGACTTCAACCAGATCCCTAAGCCAGGGGCTTCTCTCCTCACTTATGGTCCCAAGACATTCCGTTCTTTCTATCCTACTTCAAAATGATGTCATGGTGTGATACCTCACCAGCATATCATAAACGAATCTGGTAACACACTGGCCATGAAGGAAGGAAAGGCAAATGGAGAGGTGCAAGGAAAGATTGTGCCCCAGGCTCAGGTGGGATGTGAAATCCAGCGAGACAAGAGATCACAGATGCGTGAAGAGTTTGTGAGTGCATCTTGATTTCATGAAAGGAAGTGTCACCTCTGGGCAGAAAAAGACGTCTTCATGACTGAAACCCATGAGTTATCCCAAATATCTAAGGCTGGGTATGATGTAGGTATTCCTCATGTGTTCTACATAGGGTTCACATTGAGTGAACTCCTTTCTGTTTTGATGAAGACAAGGCTGCTCAATGTTCATATTTGGAGGGGGGCTACTGAGTGTTATTTTTCCTGCCCATGGCCCCATCAGAACAAGAGCTATTAATAGCACCGGAAGGTTACAGAGGTTTTCCTTGGGAACAGATACAAAATTCTCTGGCTCTTGGCCATATAAAATGAATACCGGACTTGTGAGGCAGGATAAACACATTTCAACCCCCAAAGCTCTTTTTTTGTGCAGTGGCATTTCCTTACAGTGAATTAAATTTGAAAGGATGAAAGTAACGCTCATTTTTTTTTTTTTTTTTGCTATGTGTGTTTGCCCATTTATAATGAAAAGCTTTCATTGGAAGAGAAATTTGTGAAATGTGTCCCCTCCTGGGTCCCAGTCAAGACCAAGACACTGCAAGGCTAGGAGCTGTGGGTACCTACATGGTGACTCCAACCAGAAGACTGAAAACGGGGCAGATCTGTCCTCCCAGTATCTTTGCCTCAGCTCCCTAGCAGGACTGGGGATGCTCTGTGAGCTTATGAACTGCAGGTGCACCTCCAATTGCTGGCAGCCATGTGTCCTCATTCCAGGGAACCCCAAAGAGCAGCCAGCTGCAGGAGGCACCCTCTTGACATTCACCCTTGATCTGTTTTCCAAACTTCACAACAAAACTTCAAGAAAAAAACTATTAGCAGCAAATTAGATATTCAGGTGGAAGCCTAGAATTATTTTTCAGGACAGAGGGCTCAATTTCCTGCTCTCAGGTGTATGATTAAAATCAATTAAATCACTCTTCCAATGTCAGCCGCAAGATTCTCCTGACAAATGAAATTATGCGGGGGAAGTGTTCTCTCCCTCTTCAGCCCCTTCTCAGCCTCGCTCTCACACAGGAGATCACAATGCTTAGCTCGGGGATTGCTGAGATATTTTCCATAAGAACAGGAACAATCTCGGGGACCTCTAGGTAAGCAGCTGAGGAGGTCTCAGGTGGCCAGATTTGATGGCCTCCGCACATGGAAATAGACTCACAAGGATAGGATGGAAGCAAGCGCTACAAGGGGAAATTCAGGAGTGGGGGTGGGGGGCGCTGAGCCAGGCTTCTTTACATAAATTAATGTTTTCTTGGCAGGGATATGAACAAGCCCTTCAAATTCGGGATGTAACCTCTGCATGTCTCTTTTTACGCATAAGACAATCCTCCTTGCTTTTTTTCCTACTGAGAAAGCCCTGTCTTACCAGCCCCGGAGGACAATGGTGGATTTGAAACCAATGGCTGTGCATGCTGATACCTGTTCGTCCTTTCAGAAGGCTTTGTATGGCTAGCACCACATAGCCAGACCAGGAGCTCTTTCTTTTGCAAGGGAAAAAAAAAAAAAACAGAAAGCAGAACATGCTGGGGAAATGAATAGCAGAGGGACAAAGGGGTCTGCAGATGTGGCTCCATGCTCCCTTCAGCAAACTATTTACCTCTTAATTTGTTAAAAAGCATATGAGCTAAAGTGTGACTTTTGCCCGAGAAACATTTGTCAATATTATATGGTCATTTGCTTTGACTTAGTTTTCCCCCATTGATGGTTGAACTAATGTTTGCTTCGTTCCTGAAGTTTCCCTGTCTCCCTGGCTGCCACTTCCTTTACTCCCTGTCCTATACACTTGGCTGCTTCTCTTCTCCTCCAGCAGACAGTACAGAGAGTCCTTGAGCCCCAGAACATGTCCTCTCTTTGGTGTTCTTAGACAGTTCTCGGCAATTTAAGCACCCCGCCCAAGTCTCAAAGTCTGAGTCCAGCCTTTCTGGTAATATCACATCTCTGTCTTCCCCAGCACTGATGGCTCATCACCTAAGAAGATCCCAGACTACAGTGCTCCCCAGAAAGCTGTGCTCATGGCTTCTGCTCCCTGCACAGTCTCACCAGGTAGCTGGAAACATTCCCTCCAAGCAATCTCTCCCACATCACATGTTTTTTTTTTT
>NW_021604786.1:0-119076 GCF_004785775.1 Grammomys surdaster
AAAAAAAAAAAAAAAAAAAAAAAAAAAAAAGATGTTAGCTGGAGCATCGTTTCTCCTGTTATTTAGTGGCTCCATTTAGATTCCTCTCATATAGGTATATACTTGAGGGAGTGTCTACAGCAGTATTGGCTTTCATAATGTCCATTAGCGTTGTTGCCCCTCTCCATATTCCTCTTTTAACGTTCTCTCCCTATTTAATCCTCCTATTCTAGTTTCCTCTTTATCTTGCCATAACACTACATTCTATTCACCTTTCTCAAAAGATTCTTTCCTTTCACACAATCTCTGTGGCTATTTGGATTGTAGCACACATATTGAATAAACATAAAGAAGAGAAGCCAAACAATATTTGTTTTGGGGGGGTCTGGGTCAGCTTACTCAGGGGGATTGTTTCTAACTTATATACATATTTCATGAAATCTTTTTTAACAGCTGAATATTTCATTGTGTAAAAGGTTATCATATCCATTCATCTGTTGATGAATATCTAGTTTGTTTTCATTTCCTGGCTATTATGAAAGGAGAAGCAATCAACATGAATGATCAAGTGTCTCCATAGAAAGATATAGGGTCCTTTGGGTATATGATCAAAAATGGAATAACTGGGTCTTTAGGTCATTTGACTCCCAGCTTCCTGAGGAATCTCTACACTGATTTTTATAGTGGCTATGCAAGTTTGCACTCCTACTAGCAATGGATCACTGTACCCCCTTATTGTCCATCCTTGCCAGCCTGAGCTTTCATTTGTTGATCTTGGACATTCAGTCTGGGATAAGATGAAATCTAAATGTGGTTTTTGATGTACATTTCCGTGATGACTAAGTATATTAAACATTCCTTTGAATGCTTCTCAGCCATTTGTGTTTCATCTTTTGAGAGCTATCTGCTTAGTTCTGTACCCCTCCTTTGTTTTAAATTGGGTTATTTGTTTTCTCGATGTTTCCTATTATAGTTCTACCCTGCCAGCTCCCTTTGTCTCTAACCCAAGGAATCAGTATAATTTTCAAACATTGTATTAGGAAGAACATTTATTGACATCTGGGCAAAATCAACACTGCCTTTCCAAACAAGTATAGCAAATTTATCATAGACATTGGGAAACACTGACACTGATATCAATACTTAGAAGTGCTATTTGTATGATCTGACAATAGAGTGGATAATAAAGCCTAACAACTGGTATAGTTGCAGAAATTAATAATGATCAATGCTTTTGAATTCTTAATGGTCTTATCAACTTCATTTGTCTGTTCCTAAAATATATATTTTTTGATGGAAAACTAGAGAATTAATGCCTTTGGCCATGTAACAGGTGGCTGTGCTCCTCTGTATGAGTTTGGGAATTGTAATTGTTTTATAAGCGATCAAAGAAGACAGAAAGTTAATATAATAGTCAAAAAAAACCAGAGAAGGGAATTTATATATATTTTGTTTTAACATCAGAGTTTAGGACTGTATTCTAACTATTTCTGTGCACAAAAATGCCCTCTTCCAGTTGCTTCTGCTGTGATGTTCTAAGACAAACACTTGAAATTTGGTGAAATAGGAAAGACACGTGGTTAAGCTTGTGGATAAATACAAAACTGCCATTCATTTCAACACACGTCCCTGTGATCCTGTGTAAGAGCTGGCATTCCTGTCTTGGATAATAAGCTCCAGAGAGAGAATATTTTGAGAGGTGAGTCTGCCATTGTATGTGATCTATTTAGGTAGATATCCACATGGCTTTAGATGTCTACAGAGACAAGATTCCAGCCTGTGAACTTATCAACTTTTCATGTCCATATCTGACTGTCCTCCAGATTTTATCTTTATCCTATTCTTGCTTTAAAATATTCATAAACTTATGTATGTCTAAGATACATACTGTGCAATTTTGTTTGTTTTTAAATGGTATAAAATCATCTCATGCTAAAAATAGGTCATTCTTAGTCTGTATTATTCTTGTGACTTGTGAAGTAAAACTGAGCTGAAAGCCCCACTTTAAGATGCATGTATGGTGGAGATGCAAGGTATGAGGAATCTCCTTCAGTCACATAGTTTTGTTTTTTAAGTTTCAGGAACAAAAATAGCTCCAGGTAAAAATATGATTACAGAGCTTTTTAATGTCTCCCAATTTATCATCATGAGAAATACCTATGTCTGTACAGTAAGGTTTATCTTTCCGTGATTTCTGTTAGATCTGTATGAGTCAAAACAAGTGATGTTCACAACGATGTTACTAATTGTTAATTATTTTTAACATGTGTTGTGTTTATAGAGCCATAGCATGTGGTTTATCTAATTTAAAAACATTTCTTAGGATAAAGGTGGGTGTGTGGTGGTAACAGAAGAATGACAGTCTAGATACCATCATGAACATGGTTTTTGCTCATTGTTCATACAGCAGTGGCTTTGGGATCTTGAGTGCTCAGGGGTGCTGTGGAGAAGTATTATTTAGGGCACCTATAAGGTTCTCCAAAGACTGCTTTGACAGACACACGAGTTCTCTACCAATGCTATTAAAATTTTAAGGGATGAGTTATATTTTTCCTGTAATATCACCAACCACATAGCCAATGTCTTAACATCAATTTCTCATCTTACAGTCCAATCTGATGTGGGTTACACTGCCTATGGGGACACTGTTCTTGTCTTTTCCAACTTTGCTCATGACTCTAAATGTTACCCTTTCCTCTTTTAATTTTAAGGACTCTGGTTGATTTTGGGCTTTTGGGGATACCACAGAGAAGCCCCTGAGGGCCAGCTGATTAGTTAACTGTCTTAACCTTTTATCCTACCCTACCCTTACTGTGCAGTGTAGCCTGGTCAGGATTTCTGAAAATGAGACAAAGATGTCAATAGGGAGAAATTATACTGAAGTGTAACAGATTCTATTGAGACTTCAGAAAATACATTTGTAAAATAGTCAAGTTCAAAATATGTTGGCTAGTTATGTTGAACATTCTGGCTAACAGGTGAGATGTTTTATTTTTTAAACAACATAAACAAGTAAAAACATTTAGCTAGACATTATCCAGCTTTACACAACCAATAGAGTATAAGAAAACCTTCCATATAAACTACTTTAGTTCAGGCCTTCCATGTAACCATTGAAAAGGCATAGCTAAACAAAAGTGATTACTTTCTCTGTGCACTCAGTGGCGGCATGCTCTGTGCTAGCTCACAAATGGAACAGCAAGAAAGAGAGAAACTTCAACAACGAAGACACGGGGTCTCATGAAAAAATACACTTTCCGGTTTTCAATCACCTTCTAACTTAAAAAAACAAAACAAAACAAAACACATGAGACTTGACTGAGAGATAAACTGTCAACAGTCTGCCTTTACATTTCAGCTCTATTATAAGCCCAAACTTAAGCTGAGGGAAGGAGCAGATGACTACTAATGAATTGGATGATTAATAATTAATATCACTCACTCAGAGTTCATTTGGAGAAGTTTCCCCAGGAATCCTTCAGATTGTTGTTAGGTCTATCAGAGGTGAATGCCATGCTGAGGTGGGAGATTTCATAATAACTAAAACTCTAACATTGTTAAGGAATACTTAATTAGACCCCAAATGAGACAAAACCTTAACCTTGAGTGGTTGATGTACTAGGGTCATTGCTCGCCTGCATTCCTCACATGCATCCGCTGCCTCTCCATCAAGAATGCCCTGCACCACTTAAGAACTCAAACCATCAGAGCACCATCCCTGTTAAACTTTCAAAATTTATAGCTACGCTTGACAGTTTTATATAGAATTAAAAATTGCTTTGTGGTACCCTGAATGATCTTACATATTTTCAGCAGGTTGACAAATATCTTGTTATACATAGACAATAAATTTTGTTTTGTAATAGTGTGTTCATGAACCTGCTATGAAGTTTAATATTATTTTCAACTTCTGTAGTTTGTAACATGACTTATAGAAGTTCATACAAAAAAAATGAGCCAGAAAACCGTGTATGAGGAGAAAAAAAACAATCCCTTGGCTGTACATTTTTAAGATTCTTTATTACCAGGAAATAAAGGATATTTCTCAAAATGTAGACTGTCTTGATATTTATAAAATTTAAAGTTAAAAATAAAATCCCTATGAGTTTTACATTTTCAAGGGAAAAATCATGCATTCTTGGTTGAGGATTATTTTCTAATATATTAAATTTTAAATTCAAGCTTTCAAGCCTACACTATAAAGCAATAATACACACACACACACACACACACACACACACTCCAATCAGTGAATCCAGCTCACTCTGCAAGTTCCTGTGACATCAGGGAAAGGAATTAGAGGTAAGTCCATCTATAGCAGGTATCTGTGAGCATTTGGTATCACACCATACAGAGTGCAACATTTATATGTTAGCATAGCCTATAATACACAATAAATGATGCACTATTGAAGCATTAAAGACTGCCCAGTGTCAGCATGGAAACTCTCTGTACAGTCTCCTGACACTGGCAACTACCATAAACTAGCATAGGAGACTCAGGAATTCAAAGGTTTCAAGCAGAATCTCTTCCTAGTCCTGAGATGTAGTCATTAAAAAACAAAAGAAAAACCGACCAAATTAAAAACAAACAAACAAAACAAAACAAAACAAAAAACCATTGGGCTGGAGAAATGGCTCCGTGGTTAAGAGCATTGATTGCTCTTCTAGAGGTCCTGAGTTCAATTCCCAGCAACCACATGGTGGCTCACAGTCTTCTGTAATGGGATCTGATGCCCTCTTCTGGTGTGCCTGAAGAGAGCTACAGTGTATTCATAAAAAATAAATAAATAATTCTAAAAAAAAACAAAAAACAAAAAACAAGAAAAACCTAATAGTCTGGAGAGATGACTAAAGCAGTGAAGTGCTTACTATATAAAGCATAAACATTCTAGTTGAATTGCCAGAATCAATATAAAACAAAGAAAACAACAATAAGCAATGAACCAAACAAGCTAAACAGCTAAAGAGACAGCCAGCATTTTGGCTAGTACTTGTAATTTGTCATTGTAATGTTTAGGAAACTAAGAAAAGCAGATCGCCTAGGCTCATAGTTCAGAGAGTCAGGCCTTATGAATGAGACCCAGGTAAGAGAAAGACCAAGATTTTGCCTCAAAAGATGAGGTACACAGCTCCCGAGTAAGAACACCCAAAGTTGCCCTCTGCGTTTATACAGCACGCATAGTGCTTAAGGCAGATAATGAGGAACATGTCAGGATCCAGTAGTGGCTCAATGCCTGGAAATATAAAGGGAGCAACTGATTTTCTTCTGGCTTCTCAGAGTGTGCTCATGACATTGCAAGCTATAGAACTAACAGATACCAATCTTAAGGCTCCATTTTATTTGAAAGAGAAAAAGCTGAGGTAAACTTGGAAGACTTATATGGATTTGTGGGTATTTAAATGGTTTGCTTTTATTTAAAAAAATAATTTATAACTGATAAAATTTAGATAGCCTAAAAGGTGGAAAATGATATTTTCTTCTGGTTTGGACTATGGACCTGTTTTCAGAAGTGAGCATTGCTTCAGATTTGTGTTTTATCCCTTAGAAATATCAATGAATCCTTCATTTACTTCATGTTTAACTATATGGAAAATGTTTCAGGAAATAAGTGAAAATGCACTCTACAATCAGATAGCTTACACTGTGTTTCCAACTCTTAAAAGTATTTATATAATATACTGTTAGATTTTTAAAAATAATTTTTGTTTGTTTTTTTGCTGTTATTTACTGTGTATTGTTTTGTTTTATTGTTTTACTCCTAAAGCCAACAAGATCCCAGGTGTTTTTTTCTTTATAAAAATGTTTAGATTGTATTTTTATTTATTTTTTTAGTAAACACAATGATGACTGTCTATCGATATTAGAAGAGAAGGTGTGGGGATGAGTATCACCACTGTCAGGGAAATAATGTGCTCTTCTTAAATGCAAATGGAATTATCTGGATAGAAAAATCAGTAACTTGTTGGATACGGTTAACATATGCCTGGGACATCAAAACAAGTGTTTTAAAAACTAACATACTGTTTTACTAGACTGATATATATTTATTAGTTAGAGGAAAATATTTTGCTTCTCAAAAAAGGAACACGTGATAACTTGATGCAAACATCCAGTATGTTTAATTGATTAAATATAATTCATAATGTCAAAACAATATGACTTGAAAGAAAAAATAAAACTTTCTGTTGAAAAACCCACTGGAGAGACTGGCCAGAAATGTCACAGCTCAAGACTGGCCAGGGCCATACAGCCAACTCAAAGCTCATCCAAGCAACTCAGTAGAATCTTGTCAACACTAAAATGTCCTATGGAAATAGCACAGTGGCAAGGTACTTGACTAGCAACTGTGATGCCCTGGGTTTACTCCCTAGTCTTGCAAAAGAAGAAACCAGTTAAAAAGAAAACTAAGTTTTTTCATTGAAAAAATAATTTTAGAATACGTAACGGAAATTGTCAAACTAATAAATTTAGTTTATACAGGGACACTATAAAGTAATGCAGTCCATTTAAGTTAATACATTTATATACTGCAAGTGAAAAAACTTTAATAAGTTCATTTATCATCTTTTCTAAGACATATTTAGTTTTACATATACTCCAACTGTTATTTGCTTTTGCATATAAAATAGGAAATGGTGGCTTTGTTTTTCTAAGCTATTGAATGTGAAATTGATCTAAATCTGCTTATTTATAAAAAGTCATGTTATTTGTTTGAAAAAAATTGTGCATCTCTGAGAAACAACACCTGATCGTGCTCTCTGTCCTTTATACACATGTGCACACATGCACAAGCATAAACACACACATGCACTCATATGCACACACACATGCACTCATATGCACACACACGCACATACACACACACACACATGCACATGCACATTCACATGAACAAGTACACACAGAGACATGCACACACATAAAGGATACATCTTATCTAAGTATTGAAAAAAAAATCCAGGGCAAGTCACTGCCACTGCTTCTATCCAAGCATGTGACAAGTTAGTACAGAGATATTCTGTCATTACTAAGTATAATTTCTTTCAAGAGATAAAGGAACTCAGACAAGTATGAACTATGGGCAAGGCTTTGCCTTGTTTATGAGTTTTTCCAAATTGGAGCCAAATATTAGACATTGCTATTACCCAGATAAAAGCTTAAAATAAGATTTGGAGCCAACACTTGAGATATGGAAAATGAGCCACTTGGAAATTTTCTCTTTGTGATATCCTTGGAAGGGAAAAAGAATGGAATGACGAAATCCTACGTACTTTGATATGCATATTTTTAGATATGCAGAGTATGAAATACAACATCTCTCTGAGAACAATCAAAAATGTAAGGGATATCAGGTTTAATGACATTTACTCAACATTGTCTATAAAACAAGATCACATTTAAACAATTTATGCCTTTTTCTTTTTCCTTTATTTCTAAAAACTCAATCATTCTTTCCTCACAAAATCAATTATCAGCAGTAAGAACTCTATAAGCAATCTTAGCTAGCAGCATGGTTCTTAAGATACAGGATCTTGCCATGAAACCTAATAATCTAATAACTCCTTCAAATTGTCCTCTAACTTCCAAATGGGCATGCTCCTGGACATACACCAACACAGACAAAATGAATAATGTAATAACATCTAAAGAATCTTATGTAGGAAGCCGCGGCTTGTGCTGGCAGAATTCACCATTGCAAGATGGCGTTGGCATCCGGTGCTCCTCCTAGTAAACAAGTAAACTGCGAATGTGCTATGGTAAAAGCGCGCCAAAGTCAAAGCCCATCCCAGGGCATTTTGGCAGGCAACGAGTAAGCAGCCAATCAGAGGTGAACACACCGCGCCAAGGGTATATAAGCAGTGCCTTTTCCGGGCCTGGGGTCTTCTTCCTCCATTTTGGTTTGGAATAAACGTTTGTTGCGGAAGGATCCTAGTGTGTTGCTGCGTGTTTTCCTTGCTGGCGAGGTGGGCGCGCGTCACAAGTGGTGCCGAAACCCGGGAAAAATTCACCATCACTGGTGCTGTTTGAGAAGACCCTCTGCTCGTGGAGTAGATCCAGAACCGCAGGACAAGGTAAAGCTCTGAGAGACATGTTTGGCCTTGATCTATTTCGTCTCCCTCCCCAGTTGGCAGGAACTCTAGAAGCTCTCGCTATTGTGCTAGCGGTGTTTGTTCTCTTCCTTCTGGTTTTGCGGGATGAGAAATGCCACTCGACTGTAGTGGCGGGCCAGGGAGTGCTAGGCGAATTACAGGCCAGTGTGTCAGAAACAGAGCAGCATAAGCGCTTAAGAGCTCAGAAAGAAAAAAGAAAAAAAGGCATGTCTAAGAAAAAAAAACCTTCCAAAGACACACAGTCCGAGGAAGCGAAAGATGAGGGAAAGTATGCCCTGGAAGAGGAACGTAGAAAAGGAGAAAAGGCCCCAGAAAAGAAACCTCTTTATCCGGTAAAGGAGCAGGAGGTTTTGGGGCTTGGTGGCTCTGAGTCGGAGGAGCTAACTTCCTCTGAAGAGGAAAGAGCTGCTTCAGGTGGGAAGAGCAGGGTTAGGAAGAATTGGAAAACTAAGAAAAAAAACAGGGTGCTGAGGTGTTACAATAGCTGCCTGCTACATCTCCAATGAACGAGATGAAAAGTTACATCTTGAATATGAGAGAGAGAGAAAGGGTTTTAGAAAAACAGTTGTCCTTTCTCTGAGCTGTGTCAGCAAAAAAGAATGAAAAGGCTATTTCAGAGCTCATCTAGAAAAAGAAAGAAATTCGGGAGACGTCCTGAATTTCTCTTTATTTAGCTCCTAGATGTCCTTCTTTGTTGTCTGTCCTTGGCGCACCAATGTCCACGTGTTTGTGTTTGTTTTTTGTTTCATTGTCTAAATGTTCTGTGTTTGTTGCATGTTCAAAAGAAAAGATTGTTAAAACTGCTTGATACTACCTTTGGGCTAGTTTAACTTTGTTTCAAAGACAGTCTTAATTTACACAGCAGAGGCTGATAAGCTACCCTACACCTGTAGCTAAGAGTTGAGCTGAGCTGAAAAAGCCTTTCCAGGAATTGATTGTTGGCATAAGCTGCTTTTAAAAGAGACCAGTAGCTTTTTGGGTTTTATAAGGAAGCTAAGAGTTGTTTTGTCCTAGAAAAATATCTGTGATAAGGTGTTTTTTCTCTTGAAATTACAGCTAGAAAAGTCAACAAATTTTGTTTGGTCTAAGTATATAAGATGCATAGCCACTTCATTGTTGTTTCTGATTGGTTTTAAAAGTATAAAAATGTTCTACATGTCTTGGTTATAGATTATTGGCTTAAATTATTGGGCGTGATTAGAAATTTACAACTTTGGTGACAGAAAGTTAGTTTAAAATGGTAACTCAGGGTTGAAGTCATTCAGAAACCAGATGTATAAAAATAAGATTTTAAAACAGTATCTCTTCAATGAGATATTAAAAACTGCTTCATTCATTCATGTATAAGAATTGGCAGCAAAACTTTGTAACATAAAGGTAATCTACTTGGTCTTGATTTTAGAGAAAATAGATTGTTTAAATTGGTTTTGCTTTTGCTTCTCAAAATTAATGGTTATACTCTAATGTTACAAAAGAACTTTAAAAATTTAGTTAAACTGCCAGTATTCCATTGGCTACAGTTGGCAGTTCAATTGTGAGTTTAGAATTCTTTGACTCACCCATGTTTATGGTTCAGAAGAGGATAGAGCAGAGTTGGCTATTTTGTCAAGAAGAGATTACTTGATTTGGAGCTCAGATTGGAGTGGTACAAGTAAAAATCATAGTGCCATGATGAATGCTCAGACAGGCACGTAGACTGAGATCTCAACATGCTTGTAGGAGAAGGTCAGTGTGATGTTAATCAGGTTGAACTGCCTACACAGCTCTCAGACCGTACAAGCAAAGACAGACTTAGATACATTCGTCTTTGCGATTAAATTGCACCCTCATACAATCAAGATCTGGCCGTAGCTTACACAGAACCATAAAGATAAAAGATGTTTTAAATCTGGAAATTCAGATAGTTTTTAAAGTGACTGTCCCAGGAACAGAGGCTTGAGCAACAGTCAGATGACCAAGGTTACACGACAAACTTGTCCTTGGTGTAGGAAGGATAATCCTTGGGCCAGGTCTCAGGATATAGGCCAAGATTAAGAACATTTACATTTGAATCAAGACTTTGTACAGAGTGGGTGAGGCAGGAGCTTGGATTTCAGACATTCCTTTTGTCCTGACCTGCCCCTAGAAGGGTGTTTTCTAGAATTTGTTTATTGCCTTGTTTGTTCCTTAGGGAGGTGTCAGCCTCAGACTCAAAAGAAATTCAAAACAGCTTATGGGCCAGGAGTTAGAGATAATGAAAAGTTAAACATTTAAATCTCTCAGTGTATATTATTCATTGTATATTTTGTTAGCTGATCTCTCTAAAGGAGTTTTTCTGTACGCCTTTGCCCTAATACAATGAGCTTTAAATTTTAGAGTGCTTATCACTCCAGAAAAGATTCAAAGACAATATCTTTTCAGTATTTGGGAACTTAGTTATATCTTAAACAGATTGTGGCACAGAAAATTCCAATAAGAATGGATAATTAGGGCTAGAAAGATGGTTCCGCAGTTAAAGGCTAGACTCACAACTAAAAATATTAGAGTTCAATTCCCAGCAACCACATGGTGGCTCACAACCAGTTGTAGTGGGATCTAGTGCCATCTTCTGGCTTGCAAGCGTACATACAAAAAATGGATTACTTTTAATGATTCTCAAAAGTTGTTAACAGATATTAATTGGCTAAAACCTCATCTTCAGCTTACCATAGAAGAATGTAAACCTCTGTTGGATATCCTCAAGGGAGATACAAGTCCTAATTCCCCTCGATAGTTAACTGATGAGGGATAGATAGCTTTGTAAAAGTATAGAGTAAGCTGTTAGTTATCAAAAGATAAATTATATAGACTATGATAAATTGTTGGCTGTTTACATTATTGCTACTCATGTGCTCACAACAGCCCTTTGGCAAAAGAAATCATTTATGTGGATTCATCCTTCATCTATAAGTAAAGAACATCTTATTATGAAATTATTACAGTGTTAATACAGGATTGTAAGATAGAATCCTGAAAGTATTTTGGATAAAGTGTTAATTCTTTATTTCAAATAGAATTTAAGTTGATTATTGGAGAATAATGATATTTGGCCTATTACATGGCAAAGTTTTTACACTTCTCAAAAGTTTGAACAATTTTGTCACCAAATGGAGGTAATCCATCTGACGGGTCTCCCTTATAACCCTCAAGGACAAGGCATTATAGAACGGGCTCATCGCACTCTTAAGTCTTATCTAATAAAACAAAAAGGAGGAGTCGAGGAGGCTCTACCCTCAATGCCACGAGCCACCGTTTCTATAGCACTTTTTACCCTCAATATTTTAAAAATCTGGACAGTCAGGGCCATTCGGCTGCTGACTGTCACTGTTTAGAGCCTGACAGTCCAAAAGAGATGGTCAAATGGAAGGACATCTTGACCGGACAATGGAAAGGCCCGGATCCTATTTTAATAAGAGCCAGGGGAGCGGTTTGTGTTTTTCCGCAGGAAGAAGACAACCCGTTTTGGCTACCAGAGCGACTGACGCGACGACTCGTGATATTAGAAGATGACACCCAGGCGGACCCTCCAAACTCTGATGACAGCCCTCGTGCTGATCCAAGGGATACAGGTTCCTAGTATATCAGGGGAACAATGATGGACCATATTATCCGCCTTTCCAAAACTCATACCAGTCAGACATAATGTAGCTAATCTGTCCAGGAAATTGTCTCAATATCTTGCAGGAAATTGGTCAGAAAACTTCGATGAGACACTCAAAAAATTGAGAGCAGCTGTGCTGGCCATCAACTCGACACGCGTGGATCTGTCCCTGACTGAGGGACTCTCCTCCTGGATCTCTTCAGCTTTCTTCTTTTTTTTTAAGTGGGTGGGAGTAGGACTGTTTGGTACGCCCTATGTTGCGGATTAGTGTTCATGCTTTGGTTGGTTTGCAAACTCAGAGCTCAACAAAATCGTGACAAGGCTATTATTGCCCAGGCGCTTGTGGCCATAGAACTAGGGGCTTCCCCTGCAGTGTGGCTATCACTGCTTCGAAAATAAGTAGTCTCCCCCTCACTAGTGGTGGTGCTAAATGTTGGGCCGTCAGCCATTGCACCCCAAGGGATTTGCCCATTGCACTGGGTCGGTGAGGAGTCTTGGCCTGGCTGGTCCTTGTCTGTGTAGCTCTGGTACCTGAATTTTGAGGCAAATAGCCCTTGCACCCCTAGGAGATGACTCCATTGCACAGGGATGGGTGTTTGCATCTCTTTCTGTTTCCCTTAGCCACTGTGTTGACTTTTTATTGTACAAATCATATCTTAAAATATTCCAGGAAACTGGTACAGAGACAGCTTTGATGCTTCATATCTGTTATCTCAACATCCATGGACTTAGGAAGAACTGTCTTGAGTTTGAACCCAGTCTGTGTTGTAGAGACAAGACTTGGCCTTAAAATAGATAAATAAATTCCTTAATAAGTATATAAATAAATCATATCTTACAAATGTTCCTTTAACCTCCCCTAAAGCACCTGAAATCTAAAAGGGGCAATATAGAAGTGATAGATAAATAAATAAATAAATAAATAAATAAGAAATTGAATAACGACCAAATGATAATCGTGCAGCCACCAATTACCTATGCATTTGCCAAGATGTAATGAATTACAGAGAAAACTGTGCAATCAAAGATGCAAGTTTACAGAAAAATCTAATTCACCGACTGATGTAGATATGATTATGTTAGAATCCATCCTGATCACAGTGGGTCAGCTTGGCTTGACTGTATATATTTATTTTACTTATTGATATTTGAAACATATTATATTGATGGTAAATAAACAGCCAAAAGCCATATTAATAGCAATAAATGCCTTAAGTTTATTTTATATGAAATCATGTCTCTATTCACCTGCTCTGAGCTAAGTGTATTCTTTGCAAATATCTTTTGGACTTCAGGAAATGAAGAGGGGTATGTCATGACTTACGGGGGTCACTCACTGTAATATGTTTTTTCCTTTCACTGAGAAGTGTCTATTCAATAATGGTATGCATTAAACCTATTTGAAGTGGTTTCTAAATCTCAGATATGGAAGGATTGTCCCCAGGTGTTCGGAGTGCACTTCAGGAAGACTGTGAGGCCACTTTCCCACTTGCTACTTGTATGTAATTGAATTCAACAATAGAAAACACTTGGCAAGCATAACTTGTCGATATATCAACATATGTGTTGAAAAACTCACTGTAAAAATGCTCTCTTTTTGAGACTCTCAGAGGCTAGTGTGACATTTGTCCATTAGGAACACTTTCAGAAGCTGCCTGATCCTATTCATTTTAAATAATGAATGTCGCATATGTTTTTGGAAATAAAACGTTTGTTTTCTGTTAGGCTAGTGCCCTTCAAATCCATCATGGACTTTAGATCTACATAAGTGTGTATGAGTGTTTTGCCTGCATGTACCCCATGAGTGCCTGATGCTCACAGAAATCGGAATACAGGGTGGGACACATTGGAACTGGATTTATGGATGTTTGTGAGCCACCATATCTGGGCTAGAACCAAATCTGGGTCTCCTGCAAGAACAATTATTCTAACCCAATAAGTCACCACTCCATCCCTGCCATAGACATTTCTATATACGTTTATTCTATTATAATATATTTTTATGTTAAACAGTCTTTACTTAATTCTACTCCTACCTATCAGTTCAATGAATTGTGTTTCTTCATTGAAAACACATTTTTAATACAACATATTCTGGTCATGGTTTCTGCTCCCCCAGCTCTTCTCCACCTCATCTGTAGTACATGCCTTCTTTTTCTCCATGATTAGAAAACAAGCAGGCAAAAACAAAAGGAAAAAAGAACAGAAAAAGAAAAAAAAAGAAAAAAAGCATAAGAAGTGTACGCACACATGCTTTCTCTCTCTCCCTTTCCCTCTACTCCCTCCCTCCCTCCTCCTCTCCCTTGCTTTCTCCCTCCTCTCCTTCCCTTTCTCCCTGCCTCCCTCCTCCTCTCCCTTCCTTTCTCCCTCCCCATTGGACAGCGAACCATAAAAATACAAAATGAGAGACCATAATACACAAGCAAAAATACCAATATTTTGTTTCAGATTTTTACATATATTTGCTACGCATAGGTTTGACTCATATTTTCCTAGTAAGCTGTAAGTATGCCACCCTAAAGTCCATTCTGCAAAAAGGCATGCCTACTGGGATATCTGACACATCTCCAGACATGGAACACCAATGCCGTTCTTTAAATTCCGTCTTCTACTCATGGGACAACCAATGCCCTCTAATATGAAAGAAGAGAGAGAGTTGTCAGAACGGAAAGCAGGTCTCTTGTCCTGACCATTACAAATGATGACTGAGAATCCCGGGAGTATGAAGAAGAGAGAGGGATCTTTTGCATGTTAGCCTGATAATAATGATCATAGAAGCCTGCCAGAATCACAGACTTATACACAGGCTTAATAACTCCTATGGAGACTCTTTTACAAGGACACTAGTCCAACCAGTGTCAGCTCAGCCTCAGGCTAACATTTGTCTTACCCAAGAAACACTGTTTAAGAGTCTGATGCAATTGTCTTAAAACACTGCACCTCCCCCTACTTTGTTTGATTTGTTTCTTTGCATGGTGTTTCACTTGCAAAGCTGTGCAGATCCTGCTGTGGTGCCATGATTTTCCCAACTACATTTTTGTTATTGATTGCTTTTGAACTCCATGATTTTTAAGTTACATCAGTCGTAGACATGTTTTCTGCAAGCATGGATTTAATCAAGTGGTAAATAAAACATTTATATATATGCTAAAGAAAATATTTCCATCCACTGAGCAGATAATAGAATCCCTCTTACCAGTATTTCCCAAATTCAACAGTGTAACGTCTGCATATTATATGTATAAAAATGTTCTAGAAATACCTAATAGGACACAGGAAGGATAGACTACATGCCTATACTGTGTTTTTTTACATATGGGATGTGTATCACCTGCTTTGGTATTTTCTGGGAATCACATCCCCTCTGATAACAACTTTGGGCTCTGCATACTCTGTATGAGGTTAAAACTTCATGCCTTATTCCTATAACATTCAAATGACATATATGGTTATATAGCAGGAATTGATCTCAGCTTTCATCTGTCTCACAAGTCTGTGCTGTGAGACTAGTATCCTTTTCACAAGTCCTATAGATTTATGTAATGAGACTTGAGACTGAGAAGCTTATGGATTCTGTATGGGTCAACATGGTAGCAGATGCATTGAGTAGTTTCCTGTAGGCAAGCTAGCATGTTTATGACGCCAAGGGCCAACATCTGAATGTAGGATACATTTAGTTTCAGAACTGCTTTTATGTCTAGTATACTAATAAGCATGCTAGATGTGCTTGAATGTTCCATAGTCAACCTTTTCATTTTTCTCAACTATGTCATGTACACTTCATCATCAGGCAACTTTAATTTTTTTTTTTTTTTGCCTAGAAGATCTTTGAGAAATTTCTCATTGTCCACCCTGATCTCGATAAGTGGTTCTCGGCAAAGGTATTTTATTAAAACAAAAGTTAAAATGTTTAAATTCATCTGATTGCAACATCCCAGGAGTATTCTTTACTCTCAGCTGAGAGCATAAAGCCCTTCAGTTAGTCATAAGGCAGCTACTGGATCTAACTCCCCTCCCCACACATCTGATCTTGTCTCTTGATCTTGATCGTGTCTGCATCACTATTCCAAGCAGGATAATGCACTTGTCCCTGTGTTCTTTACAGATGCAGAGCATGCTCCCACCTCCAGGACCTTCTCTCAATTGCTTCTTCTACCCTGGAAGCACGGTCACCAGGAACCTGTGTGCTTTCTCCTCCTCCCTCCTAAGTTTTGCTTACAAGTCACGGTCACATTAATTACTTCCTACGCTATGCCCTGCTCTCACTCCCTTACAATTTAACCTGCCTCACTTTTAAGATAACCATCTTCAGAGAGTAGTAAATAGTACCATTTTTATGATAGGTTATTTTGTGTCTCATTCCAGTATAAAGCAAACATCCTGAGGCGCTCTCTCTCCCTCTCCCTCTCCCTCTCCCTCTCCCTCTCCCTCTCCCTCTCCCTCTCCCTCTGCCTCTCTCTCTCTCTCTCTCTCTCTGTATGTGTTTTCTCTTTTCTTGTCTACTGTCTGTAGAATGTTACAGATGTCACATCTGTAACATTGCTAGTCTCCAAGTGGCCCCTTAAAACATTTACACAAATCTACAGAGCCTCATACAAATGAAATGTTATATAACTATACAACTATGTATATCACGCATATATGTGTATATACAATGAGTTGAGAGAATAAGGTATTATAAGGTGTTTGGGTTATATAAACAACTCAAAATTTGTTAACTTCAGTTATTAAAAAGCTGCTATGTATATAATAAGCAGAAATGTTTTCTGGACGCGAATGAAGAAGATGAAGTGAATATTTTACTAACATGTATCTTTGTTATATTCTCCTATTGAGATATCAGAACTGCATTCTGGGTATCTAAAAGACCCAGGAAGCAAAATTTAAAATATCAATGACTATATTAGCAATGTTCTAAGTCTAGCCTGGAAGGTCTCATCAGTATTTTGATTATACAATAAAGACACTTAATAAAGTTAAACTGCCTGCTGTCATCATTGAACATCTTGACTCCTGTCCTCAGGAGCAGCATAGAGGGTTAGCAGCAATGATGGGACCACTAATCCCAGGAACCAATAGTGCAGTGTGACACACAGAATTATGAGCAAACACCTAGAATAGTGGCTAAGATTGGAGAAAAGCACGGGGCAGGAAACAAACATGTGAAACTATGAACTCACACTTTAAATCTCCTATAAAGACATTTTTAAATGCCCGTAATCATGGAGAAGATATAAACTGAATCTCAAAATAAAAACAAAATGTCCCATATATGTATGACACATATTCATCTAAATTGTTCTCCTAAACAAACACACACACACTATATCTGGGTAACATATCAACTCAAGTGTATATATTGACTGTTTCATCAATACTCACTTTTAAGGAATGTTATATTAATTAAACTCTCACTAATTATGGTTTGTAACTGTTTGATCTACAATTACTATGCTAAACACCTACCAATTTACCCCTATTTGTTGACAGAAGTATTTAATACTCAATTTGCTTTTCTCATGATGCATAGATATATTGCTATCTGCCAAGTAGACTATTGTGTCAGTCATGGAAGAAAAAAAAGTAAAAGGGATAATTTTCTATTCATGGTTTTCAAACTGAAATATCAAAACAAATGTTATACAGCATGCTACAATTTAGATGGAGACAGAACAAATTTCTATGTATATCATCAATGGGAGTATTGAAGCAAAATGATCTATTAGTATCAGATATTATAGTGATTTATAGTTACAAATTTGAAATTTTGGCTTCTTTTTAAAAGACAGAAATATTAATATATTTTTGCTTTAATCTCAGGTATGGGGATATACGGCTGCTTCATATTGTCCACAGCAGTTGACTATGATTTGCTTGTGCTCTAGCAGGGGCATGATTTTGACTGATACAGAGAATCTCTGCAAATTTATGAATTTTGGAATTCTGGGTACTTTTCTGAAGGGATATAAATGCGAGAATCCCAAGAGATGGTGGGGTTTTTTTTTTGGTTGCTGTTGCTTGCAATTTGTTAAGCATTTGTGTGCAAAGAAGAAATGTGAAATTAGATATCCTGATGACAAAGATCTAACTTGCCCCAAGGAACTCAATGCCTCTAATCAGCAGAAAATAATCTAATAATAATGTTGCCCCTTTCCCCTCTGTCTTAGTTAGGGTTTTACTGCTATAAATAGACACCATGCCCAATGCAAATCTTAAAAAGGACACATTTAATTAGAGCTGGCTTACAGGTTCAGAGGTTCAGTCCATTATCATTAAAATGGGAGCATGGCAGCATCCAGTCAGGAATGGTGCAGGAGGAGCTGAGAGTTCTACATCTTCATCTGAAGGATACTAGCAGAACACTGGCTTCCAGGCAGCTAGGACTGGGGTATAAAAACCCACACTCACAGTGACCTACTTACTCCAACAAGGCCATGCCTACTTAAACAAGGCCACACCTCCAAATAGTGCCACACCCTGGGCCAAGCATATTCAAACCATGACACTCTCTATCCTTTTTTTCTTTCTTATCAAGTGTTAGGGGATTAAAAAAGAAGAAATGGAGTGGAGGAGGGTGGAAGAAAGAAGAACCCACAAAATAGCAAAGAACCAGTTACAATGGTCTGAATGAGAACTGTCCCCCATGTGCTCATTAATTCGATCATTTTGATCCCCAGTGGGTAGTACTGTTCTGGAAGGTTATAGAAACTTTAGGAGGGAAGCCCTGCTGGAGTAAGTACTTAGTAGGAGTGGACAGTGTAGATTTCCAGCATATCCCCACTTACGGTTCTGTTTCCTGCATGATGATGAAATGTTACCAGCCAGCTTCCAAGTCCTAAGGCTTCCATGCCTTCCTTGTCATGGTGGACAGTAAACCTCAGGAAATGTGAGCTAGAATAAAGCTTTTCTCCTCCAAGTTACTTTTTGTCAGAATATTTTATCACAGCAACGTGAAGGTAAGTAATGCAGGCATTACATACAATTCATCATGATTGAGTATGTTAGGGCTGTGATTCTTCTGCAGGTGGCAGAGACAATGGACTTAATCCCAGTTTGATACCCTTCCTACTTGTAAGACCCTGGAGAAGCAATTCAGAGTCTCTGTGTCTGCCTTGTTCATTATGTAGACGTGAATTAAGAATGAGTTGGTACCCAATAATCACAATTAGAACAAATAAGACATCAAGGCATCAGATAGCTTTTAATGAGTAAATATAAAAGAACTACTGTAGTCGGTGCTGTTTTCATATAAATAATGACGTGATTTGTGGTTTTCAGACCCTTCGTGAACAGATAGAAACAACATGTTTGAGATCTACAAGAATATTACTTAAACATATGAGATGCTAAATATATCATACCGCAAAAACTGATGGAACTGAAAGAGGTATGATAGAGTATCTGAACAGAGGAAAGGGAAATAATCAGTAGAGAAAACAAAGAGAGGAACAGGGAGACTCAGCAATGGAAACTGAGGAAGCGGAGAACTAGCAAGGGAAGGAGGGCAGAAAAGGAAAGGATGAACAGAGTAGGACATTTAGAATAAGGAAAGGCAGTGTGGTTTTAAAATAATCAGTCTGACTACAATTTGATATGCCATGTTCCATTGATATCCCTTGGAAGCCCGCCCTTTTATGAAGGTAAACAGAGGAGGAGTTGAGGAGGGATGGGAGGGGAAAAGAGAAGGGAAACTAAACTATTGTCTAGGCCAGAACAGAGTTTTGTGATGCCTCTGCTTGAGTCATACCCACTCAGATAAGTACAGTCCACTCACATTCTACAAAGTAATCAAAAAAAAAAAACAACCTCAGTGGTTCACCTAGTTGGGACTTTGTTGGTCTTCCTGTTTGCTCTGTGGCTAGTTTCTTATTTGGGGTAAGTATGTGTTTGTTTGCATCTTCCTAAAAATAGCATTGTATAAGACAGAACAGCATCCTATAAGATAGATCTGTATTAGTAGGTGAAGGAAGAGAAGAACCTTTGCTCAGTGAATGTGTTATTATAGGACAGACTGAGGCCATCAGCTGAAAGTTTATCTAACTACAAGGCAAGGCCTTCTTAGCTGCTTCTGTGGGAGAGATTTGAGGATGGCACAAGGTCTTTGTGCCGTATTCCAACTGTAAATTGTGATTCATTCTCACAGTTTACTACCCACAGATAGTCTAACATCCTTGCAAATAGCTCAGTGCTTCAATGGTTCAACAGAGAAAATTGACTCTTTACCAAGAACACTGCTTATTACATGAGATATGACAAAGATCTGGAGTTTTTGGTTATGTATTTATTCCAAAAAAATGCACACGGAACAACAAATATTAAGAGGGGTACACAATTAAAATAGGAAACAATGCACATCTGTATTCATTTCAAGCCAAACTGAGACAGTCACCAGAGGACCCAGGACTCAGAATTCCTAGGAAGGAAGAGTGAATGTTGGGAGAAATGGAAAAGCAGTTAAGGAGAAATTTGTATGAATGATACCTTCATTAACCTATCCTACCAATGTACCCTAAAGAAAAGAAAGGTCCTTCTCTCTTCCTCATGCCTGCTTCTCTGAGGACCTCTACTTCCCTTGTCTTATCTAAGAAGTCTCAGCTGTTCTGTCTTCTGGTTTTTATTGTCTGTGATCATGCCCTAACTGGAGTCCCAGAGAGTTGTATCGAAATAACAATAATTTCTCACTGCCTTAAGGCATAGACCGCTATAACACCTCTTTCTTATTGTCAAGGGGGTGTAGACCAAGCCTCCTGACAAAAACCTTCTAAAATCTACTTCTATCCCATTGTGCTGTGTCCCAGTTTTCTTTCTATTGCTGTAATAAAACACTTTGACAAAATCCAAACTAAGGGCCAACAGGTTTACTTTGGCTAACAATTTCTTGTTATAGTCTGTCATTGCCAGGATGTCAAGGAATTGGAGCTGAAACAGCTAGTGACATCACATCCAGAACAGAACAGAACAGAACAGAAGAAGAGAAAAAGAATGAATGTCTACATGTCTACAGTATAGCTAACATACACATACTAAATATATACACAAAATATATATGCAAAGTCCGTTATAACAGGAAATGATGGCCCTCAGTTTAAGGCTGTGTCTTCATATATAAATGAACAAAATATAAACCCCTCCCCACATGTCCACAAGCTACCTCAATCTGGACCATTTCTTATTGAAAGTCTTCTTTTCAGATACATCATTATGACAATTAAAACTAACCATCACACATAAGAATGGATGCTGTTCCCAGGAGACTGAGCCTTTGAAGAAATGAAGTTGAAGAGACTCTCACAGTGGGAACTAATCCCACTTAACAGTTGTTCTTATAAAGAGATTACAACAGAGAAATTAAGGTACACAGACACATACACACACACACACACACAGAGAGAGAGAGAGAGAGAGAGAGAGAGAGAGAGAGAGAGAGAGAGAAGGAAAAAAGGGTGGCTTTCTGCAAGGCAAAGAGGAGATGGCCTCAGAGAATGTCAACCATACTACACCCTGATTGCCGATAATTCTGCTCTCTAGAACTGGAAAAAATAATTTTCTACAGTGTAAGCTGCTCTATGATATTGGTGGTGCTGTAGCTGTGTCTTTTGTTTGTAGACTCTCACTCTGTCCTGTATCAATGCACTCACTTCATGGGAAGTTGGCAACATCTGCTTATTTTTACAATCTATCACTAAGAATCTTGATTAATAGTACAAATAAATGAACATTATAAACAGTACCTCCCTTATTGCTCTCCTAGGACAGATAATACCCACACACACACACGAAGCATTATACATCAAAAGTATAGCTCATATAATGCATTATGCCCTTTGAACTCACAGGATTTCCATGAGACACAAGTCAATGAGTCATCATTCTGTGACTAAGTGAATTCAAAATTCTTCAACAGGTTTTGTTTATTTAATATATATATATATATATATATATATAATTCTCATGTCTATTATTATGTAAATCAGTTGTTATTCATGCTTAGTCTACTAGATTACATGGGGTGCATTAATTTTGTTTCCCAGAGTTTGACACTTAAGCAAATGTTAGCTAAATATGTGTTTTTGTAGACAGTCTAGCAGACAGAACAGTTGAAAGCATATGTAGTGGATCCACAGGGTAAGAGAAGTAAGAGGGGAGAAAATAATGGCCAAGGACAGGAACTTATTCAATTATAAGACATCCATGTTGTTAAGTATGATATATGGCTCTTTAGAGAATTATAAACAAGAACGGGATGATCTCCAAATTGGACAGGAGGTTCAGGTAGAGTATTTATGAGAAGATGGTACAGAAAGCTAATAGCTAGATACTCTGAAAAGGTCAATGCAAAAAAAAAAAAAAACCTGAAAGCAATAAAGTCGTCGGTAGAGTGGATCAATAACCCTTCTTACTGAAATGCTAGAGAGTTACAGGATTCGTCCAACATGGGAGCCACCGGAGGCTTTAGAAAATGCAGTTTCACCAGAGTTGTGAGAAGAACCAAATTGCAGAGCTTAACAGGATTTGTAAAGTAGTGGTAAGATATATACACTGGCTGAAAGAGACCTGTGTAGAAAGGTCAGGCTGTCATAAGATACTAGAGAAAGACAAGTAAGATCGCAATTAAAGTTTTTTGTTCTATTTCAACCTATGTTACAAGAAAAATGACTTCTGTCTTTTTACATGACCAAGATGTGATTATGCAATAATATCAAGTTTTCTCACCTCAGAACCACAAAGATTAAATCACACTGTCAATCATTATTAATCATACCGTACGGATGGAATGCTGAGCTAGACTTTTCACTTCCCCGACTCAACAGAACAGAGAGAATTCCTGACATACTGGCACCAGACTGGCCCTTCTGTCAAATCTTGGGAATGGCATGTGTGGGTGTGCCCTGAGTACAGCAGTCACTCTCCTGTTTATCAAAATCCAATTTTCTACTCTGTCTGTTTTTATCTCTGTCCTCCGGCCTCTGCATATTGACAGTAAGGAAGCTGGTTACTGCAGTATTCTGAAACCACTGAAGTATTCCACATTAGGGTAAAGCAAAGGCTATGTTCAGGAAATTGATTCCTAAGAAAATATTATAGAAACAAAGAAACAACAACAACAAAACCCATGTGTTTTTACATTTTAAAGTTCTGTGTTGAGGACAGAAGAACATACACAATTCCTCACCATTAGAAGATAGATGAAAAAAAAAAACCAATCCTAGAAATCAGCTAACGTACATATCATACAACATAAGCTAAAAGTTAATCACATTCTTCAATTTTCTACTTGCTCTGTTAGTTAAGTAAATTTAGAGTCTTCAACCTCACAAGAATATTCTTTGCCTCACATGTGTTGTTCATACTTGCCTAGACAAAGCCATGTCATAGATTGAGTAACCACTGTCAAGTAACCATTCTATACAGTTCTAATGCACCTAACATTTATTCCATTGATAGAATGACATATTTTAAGAGACTAAGTTGGTATCAACTTTGGAAGTATCATCCCTATTGGCTAGCTTACATGATACTGGAAGATGTTGTGCATGTTCATGCTACATGACAATGTAATAATTATCAGCCTGACTAAGATGTGAAGCCTGTGAACTATAGTACTATCCTTCCAAAATAGAACCACTGGTTCAAGAACTGCATAAATCTTATGAGAGAACAAACCACTTTCTAATTGGATTTAAAGCCTGCTCCAGAAGATGGAACTCATGCTTGGTAGCATTAACTTGGTCAAACTTCTAGTGGCTAATTAGATCATTGGCCCTAGGGGAGAATTTTGTAAAATTATTCCATTAAATGAGCATGATAGCAAGCAATACCTCGGGAATTTATTATTATACCCACAGATCAGTACATGTCCCAACCCTCTCCAAAGTAGCTATTTCTGACAGTAGAGAGTAACTAATACAGAAACCCACATTGGTCAACATTCAGAGAATGACAGACTGTAGAATGACCAGCTCTAAATGTGAAAACTATATCATACCTCCTGCCCATAAGAGTCAGGGATAATTGTAAAAGAGGGAACAGAAAAATTATTAGAGCCAGAGCTAATGGATGACTTCAGCAAAGTAGTAGTTATTGACCATGATGGTGGTATTGCACTCATGAACTCATAGCAGCTGGGATTGCATGCAGAAGACCTATGAAAGATCAAGCCAACTCAAATACAGCATGAATGAGGGGGTCGGGGACTCATGAAGCACCATCCCTAGTTGAGAAACTATTTGCAACTGATGGCTTCTGTGGATAGCGAGTCAACTTTCCTCAGGGATGTGGCCACCATGAGGTTACCTATACTCTAGTAGATTGTCCTACACCTTGGTATATACAGCCAGTATTAAGGGTTCACAACTTGTTTAAAATCAACCATCAAGCAAACAAAGAAACAAAACCAGAATACATGAAGTAAGGAAAAAAAAATGTTGGGCAAGGGACAATTAAAGCAGAAATTGGTAAGAATATTTGATCATTAGAATCATAACAAAACAATGAAGGCTTATCAAGGGAGGAGACAAGTGCTTATTCTATGATTCTCGTGCAAGGATACTTAGTAGAGAATTAAAAGACAGGCTTTGTGGAGGGGAAGGAAAGCGGATTAAATTGGATCAAGAATATATATTGATATACATTATATATATATATATATATATATATATTTAATGCATGTTTATATGTATGAAATTCTCAAATATATAAATACCCCAAAATTTAAAAATATTAAGATCTTAAAAATAGCTAATTTATTTTAGAAAGCTTTATATATTTTAAGAATACTAGACTATTCTATTTATTAAATAAATAGTACATAGTTGTTCCACTTTCCTTATATGTAAATTAAAAATATATAAAAATAATAAAAATATTCAAAGCCTAGAAAGTTTATTATCTTTGTTTACTTGTCTAGTAATTAATTAAATAATTAGCAAAAGATGCTAAATTAATTAATAAGAGATGATAAATTTTATTTTTCCTCTAACCTTTTCTGAAGCTCTTTCTGTATGTAAATCTGCAGTCAGCTATTGTAAGGCATTCGTTTAACCAGCTAGCAATCAATGGCAAAAGTAATCTTTGAATCTGATATTTTTTTCTTATTCTTTTATGACTGTCACTCTTGCGTAGCATGAACCTTAACCTTGCATCTTCACACAGACCCCAGGATAAACACTGCCTCTATGTACCCATATCCCATGATCAGTGAAGTTTCCTGTGTGTTCTCCATGACACTCTCACTAATGATGTCATACAAAGGTAATAGATGATGTCACAATGAAATTTGAGCAAAAAAATTAAATCAACTATAGGATTCCATTTTATTAACATACAATTCAGAAGAATCAAGGTGCCAATGATCCTTGAATTGAGTGAGGAAGAGAAGGAGCGAAAGCTTAGCTGGAAGCGTAGCTGGGGAATGAGAATTTTCCTGGAGCCTAAGCAGAAAGAGGGTACTGAGGCACACGTGCAGCTATATACATTCTGCAAAACCCTATTAAACAACTGCACAGTTCCAGGACTGGCGTTCTTCATTGAACCACCAGGTTGGCCTCTTCCTAAAATCAATTCATTCACCTCTGAAACTGAGCTGGGAAGACTGCAGGGGGGACTGAACTGGACAGCTGACTTGAAGCCTTTAAGGGTTAGCCTTGGGATTGGCCATCAGAGACAGCCTCCTTCAAGGATTGAACTACACAATAACCAACAGCAGCCACATAATCCTATAGTAAAGGCTGAACAAGTCTGTTGAGAAAAGGTCAAAAGCTCTAATGAGCTTAGGAATGAAATCCATTGATAGCATTATGATTTAAACATGGGTGGCTTCATCTGATTACACAAATTACCTTGCTAAAGTGCATGTTTTGCAAATGTATAACATGAGAAAACGGCTTGCCTGCTCCACATCACTGTTAAATACGAACAAGAATAGGATGTTTTATGAAATAAATATGGGCACACTGGTTTGTTACTCAGAGCTCAATTAAAATGTGTTCCTTCAGTATAGTTGAATGCCTCTTATATTGTATTTTTAAAATTCCAAGCAGCTGTTTATTTATTGCTGCTTTTTAAAATTCATTTTTTTTTGGCCCGGATATTTAAATTTCCCACTAAAGGAAAAACTGTGAACATTTAATTTAGATGTACTTGACACAGACAGAGTGCTAATTAGTGGGACCACTCCAGGGTAAATCTTCTGATTTTATGAATAAACATTATGGATTGTTCTGCCATCCCAAAAGATATTCACCTCCACAGATACTGAGGACCAAAGGTAACTTAATGTGTGTACAACTTGAACACATTTGGAGAATATCAAACTAACTCATTTATCTTCAGGCATGTCAGTTTAGCTAAGCAGAGTACAAAAGGATTTCACACTTCGTGTTACTACTGAAACCCACCAGATAACAAGTCAAGAGGGAAGAAGCTGCTACCATGTCTATGCTCCCTTGGTGACGAATAAACATTGAATAAAAACAACAGCACTTTAAAGACACAAAATATATTTTTAGATGGGAAAATTCCCACAAGGGAATTTGTCCATATTTTCTATTTCACGAACACACGTGTGTATGCATCACAGACATAAATGTGTGCGTCGTATATAAATATGTTATACATATGTATATCTCACAAAATTATCCCAATTTTCATTGCGTGGTATTTTAAACCACACTGTCTTACCAAAAAGCTAGCACAAGCATACTTACGTCATTGAAGACCTAATGTAATGAATCTTCTGAAAGTTTCTGTAGGTGATTTTCTTTTCATTTTAAGTAAACTGGTTTGCTTTTATTGCATGACTTCATAAGTCAACTACCAAGAGTTTGACATTTTCTCTTCCCAAACAAATTCATGAGGACTCCAATAAAGAAATGTGTAGTGATGGCACTGGCCCTCAAGCCACTTATGGCTTTTCCTACTGAACCTGTTACAGACTTTTGACTCATGAGAGACTGTGCTGTCCATCCTATTGCTGGCTTTATTAGAGACTACTATTTGTGTTCACTAAAAGGCATTAGCAGAACATAGTATGTTTTTCAAAGCAACTTAGCACTTTCTTAGTAAGTATTAAAATGGAGGTTTTACATTGGATTTTTTTCCACACTACTGTCTTTATAGTGAATCAAAGATGTCTATGGTCACCTTTGTAAGCTCATCCACTTGAGTTACTACAAAGAGCTTCTAACCTTTGAAAATAACTACAAATCGATATCCGTTACTGGAAAGAAGCCTTGTTTAACTACAGAGATCAGAGTAAAGGCAGACTTACCATCATCATACTGGCCCCAGCTGACTACCAAGAGAGAGGCAATGAGGATCCCATGGGGTAAACATGTCCAGAGAGCAAACGGTGGGAACATCTTCTGTCAAATTTCACTCAAGGCTGATCTGAAATAACAGGAAGTGGGAAAGCACATTTGACATGTTCATTATCAGCTCTAGGAAAACAAAACAGTCAGAGCACAGAGAAGCTTGTAATGGCTTCATAGTTAATTACCTGTATCACACCATCCATTATCAAGTAACACCCTTGGCTAACACAGAACACTTGGTGTTCTATAGCCTTCTTGTGCTGTTGGAAAGATAATGGCTTTAGCATTTCTCCTCCAAATATGACAAGATTACAAGGAAAACAAAGAAAATTATGTCAATGATGTGTGTGCGTGTGTGTGTGTGTGAATATGTGTGTGTGTGTGTGTGTGTGTGAATGTGTGTGGTATGTGTATAGGGGGGAAGATGGAGAGGGAGAGAAAGAAGGCAAAGGAGAAGGAGACGGAGGGGATAGGGATGACGTCATCAGCTGAGCAGCATAGCATGGCCAGTACCCTGGCTTCCAACTCTAGAACTAAAAGTTACCGGAAGAAACACAAATTCCAAACAAATAATCAATCAACATGATGATACTGCTCTGATAAGCAACATCTCAGCCAAGGTCAGAAAGATATAGTTGGCTTCCCTTGTGGATCCCGAGTCTGCCCACATGACTTCACTCTTCCTTGGTTAATTCTGGATTTGTTGCTCCTCAGAATGATATTGTTTTATTTCATTTCACTTCAAAGCTTTCAAGATGAGAATGACCTTATGGGTCATCACTTTAAAATCATCCCAGCCACTGGTCCTGTTATGATTCCAGAAATAATCCACTTCAATATGAAACCTCTTACAAGCTTATTACAGGATCTCTTATGCTTCAGAAGCCATTACACTGAAAGCATGCATACTGGACAGAGAAGGTAGACTCCTATCTGCCTGGAGGAAGAGAGGCTCAGGAGAAAACTGGGTTGTATCTAAATAAAGAAAATACAGCATCCCTACCCTTGTGTTATTCTTTGTTCAATTTCTATTTGCTTTAATCCCAAGCTACCTACAATATCTTCAATGTGTTCAGCATCCGTCAACCTATAAGGAGGCTACAACCCACCCTGTAAACCCAATACCCCACATACAGAGAAAATCTGACTCTCTGCATCCACACAGTGAGCATGTTCTTTTTAAAGGAGGTCTTTGAGTCAAGAACTATCAGGGTATGCGGTATAGCTAGTGCCACATTGTGCCAATCAGTGGATCTACCTATGACATGAGCTGAAACAGACCAGATGTTTTAGACGGAGACTGCTTCATCACTAGCTCTGAGGTCTTTGACTCGCAGAAAAGAATCTTCTAAAGGTAAAATCCCTGTATGTTGCTAAGAGAGTAGAGGATATCTTAAACATTACCTTCAAAGCAGCGCTGTGTCTCTAGCAAACATGTGCCAGATCTTCTATGTACAACTCTTCCCAGTAGATTACTCTCCAGATATTACTATGCTTGAGAAATCCAAAGTGTGCCCAGAGCTTAAAAGGCATACAGTGAGCTATGAATAACTTCAATCTATTCTCTATTAAGGAGGTAATTTAATTAGCATGTTCAACCCTCTGGTGTAGTTAATAGTTACTTTGGCAGTCACATTCAAACCCTGTCAAAATACTGGGGATAGAAGCTTTCACGATTAGGTTTTCAATCTTACAGATAAGAGAGGAAGCTTCATGCTTGGTGTTTGATCTTTTCCTGTGGGTTAAAATGTCTTAACATAATTGTTCTCTAGAGAATACATCAGTTTTGAATTTTACACCAATCGTGTTTCCCTAGAGAATTAAAAACTATTTATATTGCTCTAACATTCCATATTCTCAAAATCCATTCGCCCAGCAAGAACTCACTGAGGGGGCACTGGGTGCCACTTGCTTTTCTAGCAGGTAGACAATATCAATGATGAAAAATGCAATAACTTTTCACTTTTTGTGGATAGTACCTATCAACCAAATGAATATAGAACTCCATAGACATAATTATTCCAGATGATGTTTAAAAGGTCATAAGTGACATGGAATGAAAGAGCCAGCATTGTCAAAAAGTTACAGTATCACATTACCCTTAGCTACCTGTTAACAGATGAAATCAGGCTGCACAAAGCATTGATATATGAAGGAGAAAATTCTACAAGAGCAAAAGCTTTCTAACAGCCCTGTCTGCAAGGTATCAACAGTTCAAGTGCAGTCTACTCACATTTTAGTGCAAGAAAAAAGGCCTCATTCTTGGTTACTTTTTGAGTATAAACCAAAGCCATGACCTTCAGACTTTAACCCAGGCTGTCATCAAAGGCACAAGTGGTGGGAAGGACAACAGTAGCTGATCTAAATACATAAACAGTATCCTACAAAAACACTATTGAAAATGTTGACTATTTTTTAATCTATTGCTACTTATCACTATGAAATGGACCAATGCTTTTCTTGAGACACCAAACCTGGAGTGTGCTGTCACTATGGTAAGATGCCATCCCACACACACTTTCAAGAGAAAACAGGGAAGCCCCATGATATAGTGGGAAGACTGACATTCAATAGATTGCTAGTCAATTGCCCATGACTTCCGATCTTTGACCCAGTCTAGAGAGAGCAATATAAAAAGACCATGTTGCTGTTCTGTATTCCTAGTGAGAGGCATCTGAGACACACCTGATAGAGTAAAGATCCTGTCAATGCCACCTCAACTACCAATATGAAAACAGTAAGCATTCCACTGTGCCTGTATTTGACCACTCACCATACGTATTTCCTAAACTGACCTGAGAGTCCTTTGCTAGTTCCACTGGGAAATAGCAGTAGTGTCTTTATTGGTTCAGGAAACTATTTCCAGTCTTAAGTATGACTGAGTGATCGTGCCATTCTCTATAATGTAACATTTAGGAAACCAGGTTGCTTGCAACTCTTTTTTTCTAGATTACCTCACTTTCTCCTTTCTTGTATATTTACATATAAATTTACACTCTATACTGGTCAAGTATTAATTGCATGTATTTACAAATGTTTTAAGATATTCAAATATAGTATAACTATATTATACATTTCTTTATACAATATATGTAAATGATCATATTTTACTTATATTTATATTATATATGCTGATCTTATCTTATATTTTCATAAATTTAAATCCAAGGAAGGAAGCTATCGTGTCTCAGCTAATATGACATAAGAGTGAAAAATAGTTTAGTTTTACACTGGATACAATGTTGACAATTCCCTAGTGTTCATGTGCTGGAGATTTTTCAGTGAAGGGAGGTAATAGGTGGTGCCCTTAGAGTGGACCCTAGTGTGGGGACTAATGTCACTAGTACATACCCTCAGGAAAAAGAAGCTGTCTTGAAAATGAGTTATTATGCTAAGATAGATTTGATAGTTTTACTTGTAAAGATTATCCAACCTAAGATACACAAACTAAAAATAAATAATGAGTCTTCTCTAAGGACTGCTCAGTTAACAAAAACCAAAATGCAATTATATTTAAAGTCTGAAAACACAAAGGCGTCCTGGCCTGTTTACTATGAACTGCCTAGCTCAAAATTCCCATGTCTTGTTCTGAACTCAGATCTGTGCATGGTTTGTTTGCATGGTTGTTTTCCAAATATGGCAAAATAGTGGCATAGTACCTATGGCATTAAAACACAAATCTAGGCAAAACAATCTTCTGTTGTAAGTAATACAGATTCATGATACCACCCTTAATAACCAAGCAGCAGCTTAATAACAGTCAATTGTGTGTCTCTATTCCAGTGCCTTTATTATGTGGAAATTCTGAGCACGTTATAACACAGAGCTTAGACCACTGAGAAATACAGACAAATTAGTTATAAATGTGGATCTGAATAATGGTCCTTAAGGAGTTTCTAGGTACCTGCTCAGGTGCCCCACCAAAGATTCAAACCCTGTGTTATGTCCTGCCATACAGCAATAAAAATTTGGGGCTTCTACCTAATAAACAATGATTTTTATACTATTTTTATAATCTGGAACTGGAGTTATGTATGATTATGAGCCATTATGTTAGTTTTCAAACTGAACCCCAATTCTGTATAAGATCACCACATGTCCCATACTGATGAACCATAGATAGACCATAGATCATCCACCAAGGATATGGTGATTACTCTTTTTTATTAACTAATTATTTATTTATTTATTTATTTATTTATTTATTTATTTATTTATTTATTGTTTTTTCAAGACAGGGTTTCTCTGTGTAGCCCTAGCTGTCCTGGAACTCACTCTGCAGACCAGGCTGGCCTCGAACTCAGAAATCCGCCTGCCTCTGCCTCCCAAGCACTGGGATTAAAGGCGTGCGCCACCACTGCCCTGTGATTACTCTTAAAAAGACAAGATTTTACTGCAACACCACATTTTGCTTGAAAACAGAAAAATTTCTGGTAAGAATAAATTACTTTTTGAGTTAAACAAAGAACCTCGATCTGTTTCTATATTCGAAATATATTAAATCTATATTAGATCCTGTGGCTTCAAGACACAAGAAACATAATATTTAAAATATACCCACTATTTGTGATTATAGAATAAAGTTTAGACAACTAAAACAAAATGAACAGTTATAAGAATAAAACAAGTCAGACGGTAGTGGCAGAGGCCTTTAATGCCAGCACTTGGGAGGCAGAGGCAGATGGATCTCTTAAGTTCGAGGCCTGTCTGGTCTACAGAGTGATTTGGAGGACAGCCAGGTCTATACAGAGAAAGCCTGTTTCAAAAAAACTAACTAAAAAAACAAGAAAAGAAGAAAAAACAGAAGAAGGTAAACACTTCTCAGTAGGAGTTTGGATGTGACTCTAATTTATAAAGAAGTGTCAAACTCATTTCATTCCATTGACAGAGAAATCACAACATACACACACACACAAATACATATATTCAAACAAACTTTTTCTTCTACTGAAGAGCCTTGAGTCTTGTTTTATCAGTAGATATTCACTGAATGATACTGTAAAGTCAGATTTAACATTTTTATGTAATGACCTATTGTTTCCATTGCTTGACACAAATTTTCTTTGTGTGTATATCTGTCTCTCCGTCTCTGTCTCTGTCTCTCTCTCTCCATATTATTTAAAATAATCAATTATTCCTGTAACATTTTGTAATAAGCTAGTGAGTCAGGCCTGAGTAAAGCATGCTGCCTCAGAGATGTTCATAACCTATTATTTGAGCAAACACTATGATATTGGAAACTTCATAGAAAATATCAAATTTTGCAATAAAATACATATTTGTTACAAAAACATTCAATATATCTTTATATTCATTATGAAAAGTATAGTTTAGAACATAAATGGAAAACAGTTATCAAATATTAACCCTAGGTCTCATGCATGACATATTTTAATGGGCCAATTATTTTCAGGATCGATGAATTATATCAATTTTCCTCTTTATGTCAACACACATTTATTTGTAAGCCCTTTCTAACCAAATATGATTTGTATCTTAAAGTTTTTTCTTTAGAAAACTGTTGAAGATTAACATAAACCAGAATATACAAGTACTAATTTAATATGTTTTTAAATGGTGGGAATATTGGAAATTGACAGAAAGTTCTTTTCATTTAGAAGAAATTTTCTGAAAGTAAAACACAAGAAAATCAGATTAAAACACCATGGAAATTTAAATTACAGCCTTTTCCCAATTAATTAGCTCTCCTCACCTGTAGAAAGCAGTGCCTTCCCTATAGGATCACGCTGAAGTTCAGAGGTTCAAAATTTAATTACCACTCCTAAAGTATGCTGCCTAGCTTCCAAAACTATGAAAAGAAATATATACATTTTTTTCATGATTCAGCAAGTTATTTCCCTTAGGAATAAATCATTAAAGAGTATTAACTTCATGCAAATTAATGACTAGAAACTTCCCTATCGACTTTCTGAGATGAATGGTTAGATCAGAGCCAGCCATTCTTGCGGCTGCACGGAGATTCTGAGCAGCCTTAAGATGTGGGCGTCATTACTCTGAGGCCCTCGGGGAAAGATGAATCAGATATTAGGAGTGATTTTGGTGCAGCAGTTTTAATGAGGATGATGAGCCGCTGAAGGGGAGAATGGAGACAGCAGCACACGGCAGCCTCTTGCCCTTACTCGTCCTTGTGCATCTCAAAAAAAAAAAAAAAAATTCTGTTGCTACCTCGTAAACTGAAGACTTGAAGGAACCAGAGAATATTCAGAGATAATTATGAAGGCGGTGTGTATTGGGTTTCATTTATATTTTTTGAGGTTTTTTTTTTACGTTTTCACATGTCAATGCAGTGTGCATGAATGTATACACACACACACACATATACACATACACACATATAAATACACATACACTCATCATACATACACACACACACATATATACATATATTCACATATACACATATACACACACATATATATACACACACATATATATACACATACATATATATATACACACATATGTACACACATACACATACACACACATACTATATATATAGTATGTTCACACTCATACTATATATATAGATATATAGTGTGTGTGTGTGCACATGCACGTGTGTGTGTGTGTGAGTGCATGTGTGTGTGTGTGTGTGTGCAGGCACACTTGAATGTGTGTGTCCATGCATCTGGAGGGTCAAAGTTTATATGACCATCATCCTTAATGACTATTTCCCTTTACTCACTGAGGTCAGACATGGGGCTTGTGGAATCTCTGGGTGTCCACTGTCCAAGGTAAGAATTATAGGCAGCCCATCATTATTTCCTCTAGCATTTGCATGGATCTCAAGGGATTCAAACTCTGGTCCCCATGCATCTCTAGCAAGCACTTTAACTGATGAGAAAGTACATCCCCCATAGTTCTATGTATTTGTCACTGCACCTGGCTCATGAGTCACATGTGTGACTGGAAGTTTAAGGAGATGTTGCACCTGAGAGAATCTAAGAACGAAGGAATATGTGGACCCTGCTGAATTTCAACTGATATTAGCTATGTTTTTGGATGTATAATACATCGCTCTTATCTTATCTTGCTTTAAAAAAATAAACATCTATTACCTAGTAACTAATTCTAATAGTTGCAAATGAATAAATTTTATTTCATTTTTCATTATACTAGAATAATATAAATATCCAAATTGTGCAAACATTTTTCATAGACCGTGCCCTTCCTCCTGTTTCCTCCTTAGTCAAAACAGACCATGTCGGCCAAAGAGCTGTTTGTGTTGTTCAGATCCTGGTGCCAATTTGAAACCTCTCTTCTTACAGCCTGCCAGGTAACAGCCAGACAGTTTGGTATCCACTCTCACTATATTCAGAACCCAAGTGTCATTACTATTTTGTTCCATAAATGCTGTTTTTATAAACACACACTGTGAGAACTTGTAACAAGTTTTAGTCTATTTGGTCTGGAAAAACCTATATGTCTGTAAGGTATGCGCCATCTGAATGACAACATGCTGAAAACTCAGGACGGGGCAGGTAGAAGTGCTATGTCTGTAATGTGCAGACTATCTGTTTAGACAACATAAGAACATAGGATAAAATAGGTGGAAATTTCAGCGATACTGTTAGCCATTATATTCTCAAAAACAAAAAAGAAATCAATAAACAAACAAACAAACACAACAACAACAAAAATAGTAGTTGTCAGGACTGCTACATACTCACTAGGAAGAATATAAATATCAGACAATACACATATATTCAGAAATTCCTTCTCATGGGCATCAAAAATCTCAATATATAGTAAGAATACACTTCAGACAGTCACTACTAAAAAGGTTGTCACTTTTGTCTCCAGTGTTAACATATGCTCTAAAGTTTGCAACAAATCTGAGAGTATGTTTAAACATGCCCAAGTCTCTAGGTTCCTCTACTACTGACGTGTATTTGTTCATGCCTTTGCTATGCTTTTGAGGCTTAAAGAGGGTTCTAGACAATCTTTTAAGCCAGCTTATTGGTAATAGCTGCTCATTGTTTTTGAGCAACACTGTGATTGACATAACCTCCCATGAGAATCCTTATGGACTAAAAGAATACTTAGCGCTCTTACACAAATAAGAAAGAAGGGAAGAGAATGGTTACACTGCACTTCATTCATGTTTCCTGGCTTTTCAATAAGCCTAATTATAAAGAAATTTTTCCAGGTAAGCATCATGGTTGCCATAGGCACGTTCAAGGTTATCATGTCTGTAATTGTAACATGCATGGTGTGATAGTTGGAGAAAGTATAGCTTTTTAAAGGTAAGTATAGCTAAATATGGAAGGAAGAAATACCAATATATAAAGTATAGAATAATAAACCCTAATGGCATTGAAAACTTTTTTCTTGAAGCTTTCTCGTACCCCTTGTGCCATATTTGTTATTTTTAAATGATCTACTATAAATTAAAACCTGTAAAATGGTGGAAATGTCTAATATGCTATTGGTATAAACTCAGAAGTTTACTCTAGACATCGGTGCATTAAAGAGAAAAAAATGTATTTAATGATATTGAAAGGGGCTTTATACAAAAGTGGACAAGCAAAGCAGCTGGCAAATGGACTCAGCTCCACGAGGCATTGCTAATTAAAGTGGGAAATACTGTTGGCAGAGATTAGCCTCTAAAAATCACTTCCACAGAATCACACGAGAAGCAGACTAATTTTAATCCCTCGAGCTAAGGCTAAAATTGTATCACATACTATCTCCCACTCGCCAAGTAATGCAGGCCCGGTGAACGCCATCCAACTGCCATATTAAGCCACTTTAAGTGTGGCTCATGCCTCTAATTTTCTTGTAATCTCGTTCTGAGTAGAGCGCTCAGTAAGCTACAGTAATTAGGATGGAGTAAGCGTCTGGCAATAGCGATTGGTTTACAGAAAAATACAAACAAACAAGAGTAACTAATAAGAAAGGGATAAGCAAAGTTTTCATTACACTCTTGCAAAGAAGTCAAACACTGCTATAAACTAAAATGATTCCTCGTTGGTTATTTTCAGAATAATAGTTCACTACAATGTTAAAGTTAAGAAAGCAATTATCTTCTAGCATGGTGAACTTGTGAATGTTGGGGACAGCTTTGATTCTGGGATTATTGCACCTGTTAGAGATGGAAAGTATCTTTCTAACATATCTCTAGGTCTCTGAGTACATGCTATATGGGAACATATACAAATTGCTAAGACAGATTTAGTGACACGTGAATAAAGGAGCAGTCATTAAAGCATCTTTATAGACTTTGGCTGGTTTTAAAAAGACTTAGCTTTTTTGTTTGTTTCATTGAAGAATGTTGATGATGAGTTATGTATTTCCCTGGGAATAAAACAGGGTGGAGAAAGTTCTATGAGGTAAATGTGGACAAAAATAGATATGGTAGATTAACACTTCAGAATGGCAGATGAAGAAGCCTGGCCTTTTTTGAGGGTACTTTCCCTTTAGCCAATAACAGTTTACATAATTTCTGAAAGCAAATCTTATGGGTGAACTTGAATACCTATGTTTAAATATAACTATCAATAGCTTATGTACATGATACTAAATGTCATAATTGAGCACTTTTTAAGATACCGTCTTACTCTACTTGCATATATTAGACCTTCATGATGTTTGTATTTTTGTGAGAAGAGACAAAAATCCCAACATGAAGTTAATAATACTAAGTCTTCTTATTTTGAGGAAGATATGATGCTACGGGTGGACTGGACTCAAGAGAGGGTTCTTGCATGGTATGTTTGTTCAGGGAAAGCTGAGCAAATATCCTTTGACCCGGAGCATGAATAACCCCACCTGTATTATAGACAGTCTCTAATTGGGATGCAGGAATGCTCTTCTGAAGTCTCTGTATTAGAAGTATACAAGCTGTGACTGAGACATGATATACATAAAATTGAATATGAGGGGGAAACAGCCACTAGACCGCGAGCCACTAACTCAGGAGGTGGGAAAATGAAGGTGTTTCTAGAGTTGGTGTTGCTAAGAGAAAAGCAGGTTTTGAACTTCCGCTTGGGACACTGAAGACTTGAAGAGTTATTAAACACCTGAAATGTAGATGCCCACAGAAAGACAGCACCAAATCGAGAAGTGAGGCAGGGCCATGAATGTTCTCATCCAGGAAATAAACACAGAACTGAGAGAACTTAGTGAGTTATAGCAGGTTTGGCCTAATGTTGCTTGTATTCTAATGTTAATTTGGGTCCCCAAAACTGCCTACAAACTGTCTGCACATAGCTTCTGGGAACCCGCCCCCAGTTGGTTCTGATTGATAAATAAAAATGCCAACAGCCAATAGCTGAGAAGGACAGAGGCGGTCTTTGGAATTTCCTGGACTTGTGACTTGGAGAGAAAAGGGAGAGGGGACATCCACTATGCTGAGAGTGTGGAGGAGAGGAGAGAGATGCCATGCCTGAGAAGAGTACGGGACAGAGTGGCATGACCCCCATGCAGAAACGCTTGAAGAGTATAGCCCTCTGGGTCCAGAGTGGCCAAGATAGAATATAGAGTTTAGTAAGTAATAACTCGGGATTATTGATGAAAGGTGGGCTAACCATGTGGAGGTTAGGCAGTAGGCCGCTATTGTGCTGATTAAGGCATATCAAAATATGAAGGGTGTGTGTGTGTGTGTGTGTGTGTGTGTTTCATTCGGGAACACAAACCATTGAGACAGGTAGTAGTGAGTCCACCACCGGGATATATTAATTAGCTATTTAATTCAACAATGGGTTGAAAGGAGAGATGCACAGGATAGTATGCAAATATTTAGAGGCTGGAAAGCAAACCCATCTTAAAGGATTGAGAAGCAGGGAGAGGGAGCGGCTGAAGTCAAGGGATGCGTCTGAAGCCTGGATTCTGATGTAAGAGATGCAACTGTTAGGCCAAGAGAAAGAGGGATGGTGAATTCACCACTGTGGACCAGTCAAAGCAAAATTCATTGATCACTCTATGGGAAGTCACTTCAATGCATAAGTCAAAATCCAGGCTAATGGTGTTGGAGAAATGGAACATCTTGCGAATTGTTTGTTATTATATAAGGTACAAGTGAATGTTGCAGGCTAATGTAGGAGTGAAGCATATGGGTACATGTGGTATTCATGCTAAGGACATCTGCTGCCAGTGAGAATGACCAAGGGAAGATGAGTTCAGGCAGAGCAGAGATAGAGGTAGGGAGACTTCCGTGGGAAGACCAGGGCCTTATCTCGGCAACTAGACGTCCACAGTTCAATTGTTGTGTGCAGAGAATAAGACTCACTGGTGGCAAGAGTTGGGGATAAAAGAAAGTTATGTTTTGGGTGTGAAGACAATGACCAGAACATTCTTCCCTTGAGCCTTCAGCTTGAGCTGAGAGACCTTACCCAGAATTGACGTGATGAGATTTCTTTTATGAATTTTTCTCAATTAAATCGAAAAATAGAAAATGATTTGCCTAAGAAAGTCATCACCTAAAAGAAGAAAAGTTTGTTATAAACTAAACGTTAAGGGACATTGATCTTTTAAATAGTGGGATAAGTCATCTTTCCTGTTGTTCAGTTGAGCACTGAAGAGTTCTGATGATCCTAATAGTCACCAGAATGGTCCTGAAACCAAGATATGCTTAAGAACTTGAGTGAAAAGCTCACACCTTGAGTGGCTCCTCAAGAGTGCTGAGATGGGATCCAGTCACACTTATCAATGACAATAAAAGTAATCAATGTCTAGAATCACATCACTTCATACAGGGACATTAAGCTACGTAAAAGTTCTAATGGTCATGGAGAAACTTGCTGGTTTTAGCTGTCCCTCGATGGCCTGCTCTTTTCTCAATAGCATTGCAAAGATCAACCTTTCCTTGGAATCACATTAATTTTTTTCCAACTACAAGAGTATAGCCAAGCTGCGAAAACTGTAAAATAAGAATTCTTGAGAATGGTACTTGTTAGTAATTTACCTAAATGATGGACAGGTAGATGATAGATTAGGCAGATATGTGATAGGCTGGTGATAGGTAAGAGGTAAGATAACTAAATTAGAAGTATAGACGGTAGAGGATGTAGGAGATACACACATATAGATATCAATACAGGGATATAAAATTAGTCATTTTAAAGGTACCTGAGCTAAATGATATTACTAAAGTAATGATATCACTAAGATAACCCCATGGGATACGATAGGTGGTTCCATGGGAGGTGGGAGATGGTCCAATAAATGACTAACGTGTCATTCCTTGCATACCCCAAACAACCTTTTCTGAATTTAGTAACTAATGATTCACCAATGCAAAAAGCTTAGATATTTCATAGTGTTCACAGAAATTACTAGTCTCCAAACCCAAAAATGTTAAAATCATCACTGCTTATATGCCGTATAATTTTTTCTATGCCAAAAATCTACATTACACCTTGGATTCCTTCCTTAGTAACGTGTCAGGCTTCTTATAAATTGGCAAATATGAAATGAGATTTCAAGGAGGTGAGGTGAGTCATATCTAGCATGCTTCCCACATGCTTAATAACTTCCTTCAATTTATTAAATATTGACGATAAACAAGGCTGTACATTTCCAAATCCCAAACAAGATTACTTGCATAACTCTGTCAAGCTCAGAGCAGACAGCCCTGCAGATCTCACCCTAGCCTCTAAGCGTTTCTCATCTAGAAGGAGGTGATGACGCAGGTGCACTGTCAAATAATGTAAACAATTATTGAGATAGAAGCAACGGATTAGACAGAAAGTACAGAATAGGTAGCAGTGGAGGTCATTCTGGAGAATAAGTGACAGGGTCTGAAAAAGAGAACAACTATTGTGGCTAGGTCATAGGCAAAGAAAGGTCACAGAGATACAGTGAAAATACATGACCAGGAAGTAGCCCTACTTAACTGTGACTTCAACATGCTCAGTTAAGTGTCAAGATTTTGGGAGAGAAGATTAAACCAGCCTTTGACATCAACATGTGAAGCTATAGGGAATCTTTAAATCACTCATTATAATAATAACCTCAGACATATCAAGTAAAGCTCATAGTTTCTGTTAACAGAATTAACTTTAAAAATATCTTAGGGATTCCTGTTTTGTTCAATGTCTCAGTTTCCCTATGAATGACAATATCATAAATGTCACCCTTGTTGAATTTGAGTAAAATTGTACGCAATGAAGGTCCATGAGAAAAATGTCAGATTCTTTATTCAAAATATTCAAATATTGTTCTAAACAGGAAATGCCGAGAGTCCTTTGGGTGGGGGGAGACAGTTCCATGGAAGGTGAGGTTTGGACAAGGGAGGTGACAGATGATTCCATAGAAGGGAGAGGTTACTTCATTGGGAGGTGGAGATGGTACCATAAGAGGGGGCAGATGGGCATATGGGGGTGATAGATGGTCCTATAGGAGATGAAAGATGATTCTATAGGTGGTGTCAGAAGGCCCATGGCTTAATGAGAAGTGGTAGAATCTCTTGTGGGAGGTGTTGGATGATTCCTTGGGAGGTCATAGATATTCTCATGGAATAGGACAATGGGCCCATAGGAGGTGGCAGATGACCCTTAGAAGGTGACAGATGGTTCCATGGGGTGTGGCAGATGGTCCATGGGAGGTGGCAGATGGGTCCCTTGAGATGGGACAAGTGGTCCCCTGGGAGGTTGCAGATGGGTCCATGGGGTGGGACAGGTGGTCCCAGGGGAAAAGATAGATGGTTCCATGGGAGGTAGAAGGTGGTCTCTTGGGAGGTGGTAGATGGTCCCATAGAAGGTGATGGCAGAGAGTCCCATGGGAGATGGCAAATAGTCCCACAGGAGGTAGCAGAGGGCCCCATGGGAAATTGTATAGAAACATGGAAGGTAGCAGACAGCATCAAAGGAGAAGATACTTCTACAAGAGATGGCAGATGGTCTGATTGGAGGGTAAGATAGTCCCATGGAAAGTGGCAGATGGTCTCACCAGAGGTTGTGGATGATGTCATCAGATGTGGCAGATGGTCCCATGGGAGATGACAGATGTTCCCAAGGGCGGTGGAATACAGACATGGGAGGTTGCATGGTGAAAACAATGGTTTAAAACAGTGAAGGTGCATAACCAATAAATACATACATATGTTTTACCATCAATTTTAGTCATGAAATAGTCCTAATGTAATGGTTCAGGTGTTAAGAACCAGAAAAACTACGTGTGCACTCACTTTGAGGCCTAGCTTTGCAGCTGCGGCTCTTCAGAATCCTGCATTTCTATTTTCTTTTACCCTGTGTTTAAGAGTAGCCTGTGCTTGATCCTCTCCCATGTAAATATTTCAATCCCCCACACATTTCCACCACTTATCCATGGGCCACATAGACGGCCATTGACTGAAATTTTTAGAAAGTGAAATTCTTCCTCTGAATACTGCCTCCAATGTCACAATCTCAATTTATGTTAATATCTTCTATTCAAAACACCAATCTTGACAAAAAAGGATCTTAGGCTGCCATTAACTGTTTATGAAGGCTTACTAGAAGGTATGCCTCTGGGGGCAGTGAGGAAATACTGAAATCACAGATAGACACACACACACACACAAAATGGTGCTGTGAAATTTTCAACTGTGCTATTGTGTAAGGTTTTGTGTCTTTCAGATGCTGGAGGTTCGAATATCATCCTTCAAAAAAAATGGATTTCTGAAAAAAACCTATTTTCCCTCATGACTACGATCCTGCATGGCACTTGGAGAAATGTCTGACAGATTTACAGAGAATGGCCAATCCATCCTGCACATCTTCTACTTAGGGAGGTTTAAGTTACTCAGAATCGTGGCTCCATTCCACTACAGTCTTTTATGCAGAAAGAGGGAGAGCGTGGGAAACAGAAACCTGGTTTGTGCACAGACCCAGAGCACAGAGGCAATTCTCCAGCCATTTTACAGGAAGAAGAGTGGATCTTAATGTCCCCTGCTTTAATGTAACTTTGGATTGGATTTTTGGAGCTGATTGTTTGAACGGTGTCCCCAGTAACTTCCATCTCTTCTTGGAACACTTTCTGCTGGTGGAGAAGTAAAATGAAGAGTTTGAAAATGTAGTTCCTGGCGATTGACAGTGTGACTTCCAGTGCTCAATAGAAAGCACTGAACTGAAATCATAGACTGCTTTATCAAATTCCCTTAAAAAACCCCTGATTCCTTCCTAAGCATCCACTTGTTGTATATATGAGATCAAACATACCTTTACGAGATATATCACACACACACACACACACACACACACACACACACACATTTCTACCTAAGCATTGGTTTTACTCAAATTCCAAGAACCAAATTCTTTTTCTCCTGAACTAAACAGCCCACACTTCCTCAGATATTTACACTTTGAGTCCACTAAGCTCTGATGCTGTACAGAAGAGCCCTAATTGGGTTGCACATTTGATACGCCATCCCTGATTTAGCCTTACCTAAAACAGCTCTTGCATAGAAAATACTCTGTGGAAAAGTTAAACGTTTATGATTTTAGTTTACATAAGGTGAAGATATGCCACATCGACAATATCTATGCTCAGACAGATGCTCAGATTTCCATTACAGCTAGACCTGAAGAAGTTCAAACATCTCTCTGATTGAAGAACTCAATATAAGATGCTCATCAAGCTGACAAGATCGCCAGGCTCAGTTGTAGCAACAAAAAAACGAACCACATGCTTTGCATACGCTTAAGAGATCCTGAAAACATGGCACACAGAATTAACTAAGTAGGGCTCACAGCGGCTAACAGAAACAGAAGCAGTAATTGCAGAGCCTGCCTGGGTCTGTGCTAGACCCTCTGTATACATGCTGCAGATGTTTAGCTGGGGAGTTTTTTGGGGACTTCTACCATTGGGAGTGGGCATGTCTCTGACTCTTTTATCTACTCTTGGAATTCGTTTCCTCTTACTGGGTTACCTAGCACAGTCTTGATAGGAGGGTTTGTGTCTAGTCTTCTTGTAACTTGTTATGCTGTGTTTGGTTGATAACACCCGGGAGCTCTGCTCTTTTCTGAAGGGAAATGGATTAGTGGATCTGGAGGAGATGAAGGAAAAATTGAGGAGTAGAGAGAGATGAGGTTGTGGTTGGGATGTAATATATTAGAGAATAATAAATAAAAAAGGAAAAAAATAAGATACAAGTTAGAACCCATAGAACCTTACTCGCTACAGATTGCTTCTTTTCTATCTCTTTATGTCCTTGACAATGGAAGGGCTTTCCATGATCCCTTAATGTGAAATGGGTATTCAAATTCAAGTAGGGTCTCAGTGCATGAACACACCAGGTACCGGTTTACCATGATGGGATAATTTATCAACTTAAACCACCCCATTCTAGACTGACAACATTTTCTGAGATCTATGTTTCTTCAACTTTTTTTTTTTTATTAGAAATAAGCCTTGCTGTTTCTTGATGGAGGAGGTTTAAAATGCCGGTGGTCATTTCAGAGTTGTGTGGGACTACTTGACTCCACAAAATGATTGCTATAGGAAAAGTAGAAGTTAACACTAACTTTTTGGCCACAAACTTGACTCTGAATGAAACCTTCATTTTATGCCATTCGTCTTTCCCAGTAGCAGTGTTTTCAGATGGAAGCTGTCAGAATAAATACTGGTTTCAGATCCCGAACTGACTAAATGGAAGAGGGAGGTTATCCCAGCAAACAGAAGCATTTGCTACATACCTTTGGAGGACCAGTGCATAGATTTGGACAGATAACCTCCCATCACCCTAAAACACTTCCCTGTCTGTGGTCATAAGAGATCCCATGAAAGAAAAGGCAAACTCAAAGCAAGGCAGATGGCTAATTCTCCAAGAAACAGATTGAAGAGCACAAACTTGCATTAAGCTGTATGAGGTTTGTGATCAGGATTTTCAATTGTCATTGTGGTTTATTATTTGTTGCCTCATCTATAAAACTTGAGTGTTTATAACAGGATAAAAACAGAAATCACACCTATCAATATTTAACACAGTGAAACCTCTCTGTCATAATTCATATTTGTGTTAACATTATCACATATGTTAATATTATAAAGAAAGAATGAACCAAATACAAATGGGAACCACAGTAACAGTTTGATCTATTTAGAAGAAAAATGTGAATGTGGGTATCAAATATCAAGATACACTGGCAAAGATGCCAGGTAATAGCGGCAAGGCATTCATTTAATATGGCCATATTGAGAAAAAGTGGAAATAAAGGTTTTTTTTTTAAATTGAAGTTCCAAGAAAATCTGTGATGTTTAGAAGATCTAGGCATTTCCTATTTTTATTTCTGACATAAAACCAAGTATGGTGGTTTGAATATGCTTGGGTCAGGGAGTGACACAACTAGGCTGTGTGGCCTTGTTGGAGTAGGTGTGGCCTTATTCGAATAGGTGTGGCCCTGTTGGAGGAAGTGTGTCACTGTGGGGGTGGGCTTTGAGACCCTCCTCCTAGCTACCTGAAGACAGTCTTCTTTTGTTTGCCTTCTGATCAAGATTTGGAACTCTCAGCTTCTTCTCCAGCATCCTGTCTGCTTTGACGCTGCCATGCTTCCTTTCTTGCTGATAATAGATTGACTCTCTGAACCAGTAAGCCAATCCCAATTAAATCTTGTCCTTTATAAGAGTTGCTTTGGTCATGGTGTCTCTTCATAGGAATGGGAACAATAAGAAACCAACCAATAATAATCTTCTCTAAGTACTCTAAATTTGGCCTCTGATTTCTATTTCAAATTTTATTTTAACAAAGCTATTGCTAAAATTCTATTTTATCTCATTTTTGCTTCTAGAGCCATGGCAAAACTCCAACGTCCTATAAGATGAAGAATGAAGTTTTGAGTCGTCTTACATGGGTATCTTTTTATCATTTCCCTTATTTGACAATCTTCTACCGCATCAAGTGCAGCAAAACTGTTTGCTGATGTTCTTGTAATTATACAGAGACAGTCTCATATTTCATTTATTTGTAGTTATTGCATAAGAAATGGAGTAGAACAGGTTACAAACAATGATTTTCAAATAGACAATAAAATAATCTATGTGAGATTGTAGAGACAGGATCTTTTATTATGATTTATATACTTATAATCTCTGCCTGTCTGTCTCTGTGTCTCTGTGTGTATATACATGAGTATGTATGTGTGTCTGCTATGTGTGTATACACAGGTGTGCATGTGGAGGCCAGAAATCAACATCAAGCATCTTGTATCTCTGTCTTTTTTTCCTTTCCTTGGGGGATCACTCTTTCTATTCAGTAGGGATAGATTATTTTTGTCTGTCTTGAATACATTGATAATAGCACACTTCAGTAGTGTTTGTATACACATGTAGGATGTGAACATAATCAGTATTGTATTGACTGTATCGAGCTATTTTCTTACAGGGGGATGTGGAGGGATATATTACATTGTGGTTGCTGACAAGATATGCCAATATGATATATGCTTCACCACCATTGCTGACAGTCATTTGAAGTTTTAGGGTCCTGAGGTGGTTAGGAGTGAGTATACTGGTATGTTGGTTCAATTATGTTGACTGTCTACCTCAGAGGGAAAAAAATTCCAGATTATAGTATAGTGACCATCTTAAATTTATCAGATAACACCAGTTTTCAAAAGTGGTTCTATACATGTATAGCACAAGGAGCCTGAAAAATCCCAGATGACGCCCACACTTGCAAGTACCTAGGGCTGCTTATCTTTCATATTGGGCATCTCGTGGGAGTGCAGTGGTTCCTACTTCTAGCTTCAAATTGCATTTTTCCAAAATTGAATGCCTTTTGTAAGTTCACTGCCCACTGGAATAGCTTATTTGGGGATTCTAAGGCGTACATTTTCACTTTGCTCCAGGGATGGTCGTCAATGTTTGATTGCGTGTTTTGTGTGGGCTGAGCACTCTGAATTGCTATTTTGCTCTTTTCATTATGTGTTTTGATAACCATTTTAAATTTTGTATACAACCGCATGTCTCTCTCTTTTTTTTAAATGTGGTTAATGCTGTTTATAACTTACATTCACAGTTCATTGTTATTCAAATGTATGAGAATATTGTATTATATCTTTCAGAAATCTTACTGAATCAAAATGTTACTTGAACTTTCTTTTCTTCCCTTTTTTGTACACTATTTAAAAAAAAAGACAAAAAATATCCTATACAGTAAGTACTTTCCCTGCAGATATGAACCATCTTATGTCAAGTTCCAGAGGTACAAGTAAAAAAAAAAACAGTTTATTTGAGGAGATGTATCAGAATTTGAAATGGAAAAGGATAATGTTGGAGAAATAACACATTGAGTCATGCATTTAGAATTTATGCTAAGAGAAAGCAGAAACCTCTATCCATCTAAAGGTTTACACTGACCTGTTCAGGTGTGAGTTCTATAGCATAAATTGGCATAGAAAAGAAAGTATCAATTGGGAGGCCTCTTAGAAAGACAGATATATGCTTAGACAGACTAGTTGGGGGGGGCGCAAAAAAAAAAAACCAGAATGTGAGAATCATTTAAGCCTCAATAAAAGGCTTTTCCTGCCCTATATGCTTTGTCTGGTCTTTCAACAAAATGTCCTTTGCTAGAGATAAATCAGAGTATGCTTCGCTGATCTTAGTTATTTTAAAACCATCATAGGAAACTTTAAAAGACGTTTCTTAAAATCAAATTGTAATTTTACTACTGGAATTAAAAATCTAGCAAAGACTATTATCATTGATAAGCTACCGTGAGGTGGGAGGGGCTAAAATTTTACTCAGTGTGCACATTCCTACTCAGAGTGGGGTGGTCTATGGTTTTCAGTTATCTTATCACTAAGCTTTGATAAAAATCATTAAGTGGGGCTTCTTGGTTGAATTTCACATGGTCCACAGATTCAGCATCTCAATGTACATGTGCTTATCATATTCTGCTCTGTGAAAAATAAACGTAAATCAGGTGTCACATCTCGGTGTGAGAGCACCTTCCCTTCTCTTTTGCCTACCCTTGTAAAATATTTATTCATTTACATTTCAAATGCTGCCCCTCCCAAAGTTTCTCCTCTAATTCTCCTGCCTAACTCTTGCATTTCTTTACTGAAAATGCTCACACATTTTTCCTTCTGGGTATATACTTCTGCTTCCTATATACATTGCTTCAACTAAAATTATTGTACTGTATGCAGGTATTCAAATTCTTGATCAGAGAGCTGCATATATTATATTATAATATAAAATATGTCCAATGTAAATGCATGGATTACTTAGTAACTATTAAAGAAATAACAATAGACGACATTATTATTTAATGCAAGCAAATGCATTAACTGAATTACTATAGCGTGTTAATTATTAGTAGCAGCAAACAGATATGTTAGTACCAATTTCCTTGATTTCACAGCAATTCTATTCAGCATTTCTCAAATAATGTTAATATTTGAGTGACATTACTAATTAGTATAATTACTACTCTTAATATTAATACTTAGGACATAATTGGCAAAGCAATGATCTATATGATACCAGTATGCTGCTTCGGGTTAGCTTACAAACCATCATATAGATGTATGCATAGATGTTTGCTTTCTCCAAGTTCCTACCAATTGCAGTGCACATTTTTCATACATTGTTATTTGATTCTCAACTATCCCGGTTATAAATGGAATTCTTTAGGTATTCTAACTTGTTTTATCACATAGAATGTTTCTAATTATGTTATACCCTTAAATGACTAACTAGGCTGTCACCAAGAAAGATTGACAGCATCATTTTCCCTTGCAAACAATTTATCCCAGGCTTCCTCATTACACATTTAAATTAACTTACAAAGGGGGCTCCCGATGGTGTTCCATTTGAGGATAGTGAGGCTTCATTTCTCACAGAAAAGGGAATAAGTAATGAGGTAAAGACGAGAGACATTCAGGGAGCTGGTGGGTAAAGTACCTGATCTGTGAGCCTGAAGACCTCAGTTTATACCCCTAGCATTCAAGGAAAAGCCAGTATAAACCTAGACTTGAAAGGTTGGGACAGTCTAGTCTATTAAGTGTACTGTTGGGAACAACTAAGAAAGATATCTGGCATTGACCTATGTAACAGCTCTTTCCTCGTTGTCAATTTGACTACATCTGGAATGAACTATAATCCAGAATTGGAGGGCTCACCTGTGATCCAGAGCTTGAGGCTGGAAGGCACAAGTTTCTGACCTGGATCTTGGCATGGAGATTCAGTTATAGTGACCCATGAAAAGCTTAGGCCCAGGCAAAGTAGTACATGCCTTTAATTCCAGGAGACTAAGGCAAGGAAATCTCTGATTTCAAGGTCAGCCCAGGAGAAAAATATATCCCAGATTCAGACATGGTAGCACCTACTTTTAATCTGGGCCCCACCTTCTGCTGGAGACCTACATAAGGACATTGGAAAAAGATTTGCTTTTCTTCCCCTGCTTGCACTTACTAGCCTTCACATCTATTGGAATCTACAGAAGACCAGCTGAAACAACTAGCCTTGTGAGACTGAGCAACTACTAGATTCTTGAACTTCCCACTCACAGCTAACTATTGTTGGGGAATTGGACCATCGACTGTTAAGTCATCACAATGAATTCCCTCAATATAGAGAGACATGCCATAAGTTCTATGACTCTAGAGAATCCTCTAGAGAATCCTGACTACTACAACCTATGACCCTTCATGTGCACACACATGTACATACATCTGTGTGTACTTACACACACACATAATCACACACACACACACACACACACACAAAATCTGTATTAGTTTCTTTGCAGGTCATACAGTAATACCAAGCTTACTCCCACCCTCAAAATGCTACTGATGCCATTGAAATCTAAAATCTGTACATTAAATGTAAATGTTAATATTACTCTGATTTTGAAGCTGAAATGGCCTTTTCATCCTGAGACATAATTATGAAGCTGACATGACATGCAATGACTGAGGTAGGGGAGAATTGCATAAAATTTTGGAATTACTTTGTTTTGTTTTGTTTTGTTTTGTTTTGTTTTGTTTTGTTTTTTATCTTTCCCAGATCTGGACCCAGGTACGTAGGCAGTTTGCAGGTGTTTGAAACCTCATCTTTAGAAAATAGAAAAAGAGAGAACACATTTCAGATCTTTGCAAGTACAAACCAAGACATACTGCTAAGGATATATTTTGGATCCATCTCATATTGCATGTGTCAAGTGATTTAAAGTGACTTTGTGAGGCTTCAGGATGAACACAACTGCATTTCTTGGACCCTCATGGTTTCCCTCTACTGGTGAAGATCAGAACTACAGAGAGATACTTGCCTAAACTATTGCACTAAGAGAGATGACCCGAAAGGGCTCAACTGAGAACATGTTGCAAGAACCTCAAATGAGCATCACATCCTCTACTGAAACTAATAGTAGATACTTTCTACTGAAACTAGTAGTATACATTTCTACTGAAACTAACTGATAGATACCCAAGATAGCATACACAGCTCATGTTCTTGGTTCCACGTGATCTTAAGGAAGGAGGGGTCTAATAGACTATATTTCTGTGTGGTTCCTTTTCAGAAATAATTTACTGATGAAGAAAGAACTGCAAAGTTAAGAACACACTCTCAGATGTTACAAACCAAATAGATGGAAAATAAATAAGAAAAGTATTTTACAACAGTGAAAAAGTCAGAGAAGTTGTAGATTTAAGGTTACTAGAAAAAAAAATCAGTTTATCTTTCTTCTTCTATATGCTTAGTTTTCAAAACAATGCAGGACCTTTCATTAATGCTGAAGCTGATTTGAAATGGTATCATGAGTCTCAGGTCAGAAGAAATTGGCTATTCCATTCCAAATACACATTACATGAGTTGCCAGACGCAGTGTGTTCAGTGGCAAACACTGGCTTTGTCGTCAATGACTCTATTATCAGGGAATAAAGAAACCGGAACTGTGAACAGTTCATTTTGGTGAGGGAGAAGTATAAAATGGGAACCCAAAGCAAGGCAGGTAGCTGGCACAGGATTGCAGGAGTTCCCCAAAGGACATGGGGTTGAAAGGCATCCTGTGTTGCAGACAGTCGAGTTATGTAAATGAGGAGTACAGAATTTTGCAGTCGCAAAAACAGCAGGGAGAATGTAGGGAAGCATGAAAGGTCACAGATTTCTTCAAAGCACTGAATTCAGCTTTGCATTCCTTTAACGGAGAAGCTGGGGAAGGCTAGGAATGAGCCAGGAAGCACCAAGAGCAGACACAGGGGACATCCTGTGGAAGAGAAGGGATTCATGGACAGTTCTGTACTGTGAATGAATTACTACGGCAAGGCTGAGAGGTTCCCTTGCTATGATAAGACATAGCCCACTCCTAGATAAGACAACCTCAGCCTTCTTGCCATAGCCCACTACTAACCAACAGGTCATCCTTACATCCTCTGCCTTCAGAGATTCACTAAAATGTGAAATTGGATATTAATCTGTTTTAGTGTTTATTTTCTTCTTTGCCTTTTTTGCATAATCAGGATTTCATCTGAGCTATCCAGATTGTCTCCAAGATCTTCTTGCCTTATTTACTTCTATATTCATTCACTGGCTCATGCATCTCTTTGTTAGATTTCAAGGTGTTGAGGAAGGAATCTAGGGTCTCAAGAATGCAAGCCAAGCACTGTAATAACTAAATGTAAGTCCATTTCTCCTTTTACTTTGCATGTGAGACAAGGATTCACTACTTCGCTCAAGCTTTGAGCTCACTCACGCTGTAACCCAAGCCAGTCTTGACCTTGCAATAGTTCTTCTTCCTAACTGTCCCTCATCATTTATTTTGGTAAGTCTCCTAGTAATTGCATCCTCTTAGAGTATAAACTCCTAGTTCAGGAACTTTACAATGAATTTTAAGACATTATAATCTCTGTACACACTAGAGGAAAGACTCTGTGTGTAGGCCGAAGGATATGGGTAGGTCAGAGGTATGTGGAACAGTCCACCTGCCTCGATAAAATGGTCATGGCTTAAATAAGAAATGTTGCCCATTAGCTTATGACTTGAATGGTTGGCATTGAGCAGTTGGTTCTTTTTGCTAAATTCTTGAAACTTGTAGGAGGTAACTAGGGCATTTCTGTGCCTTTAGGGGTCATACTTGGTCCAGTCCTCTCTCTGTTTTCTGTCCAATACGAAGTGAACAAACCCCATGAACTCATTTCACCATGACTATGTTTATCTGGTATTGACCATGTATCTTTGTACCTTTAAGGCCTTCCTCACCAGATTATTATATCTGGCTATGGGTCTGCATCTACTGGACCAGAATCAATGGAACTCAACAATCATGACTAGATCCTTTAAAGCCATGAGCCCACCACTGATCTTCTTCCTTTGCCATGACATTTTCCATGTTTATTTTGTCAGACAGAAAACAGTGGCTTGAGTATTTGAAAGCTGCTAATGACAAGGGTTTACCCAGATCTATCACAAAGAATCTGTGAATGTTTGAGAAAACAGATACCTGACCTCCATATCATGTTTTATATCCACATATTGAACCATCACACTGCGCTTTAATAAGTGTATAATTATATTGTAAATGCCAATGAGAATGACTGGATACTTAAATCAGGTTTCACAAACATCTATTCTCTTCTTTCACCCTTCCCCAACCAAAGAACAGTAGAGAAAAACAAATATACCATGTGGATGAGACTCTTCTGTCCATTTTTCTCTAATTAGAATTTTTAAGCACCATGAACGTTTGCAAATACATTCTATGGTATCTGAAATTCAACATACTCACCAAATTAAGTGTTCTTTCATTCATTCTTTTTTTCTTCTTTTCTTTTTATGGTAAACAAAATATTACATGGTTGGTCCACACATCCTTCATTTGCCCCTTTATTCTTTTTTATTCACTTTACATCCTGCTTGCCTGTTATCCCCTCCCACAGTACTCCCATGCCACCTTTCCTTCTGCTTTGGGTATCCCCAAACCCTGGCACTTCAAGTCTTTGTGAGGCTAGGCACATTCTCTCTCACTGAGGCCAGACAAGGCAGCCTAGCTAGAAGAACCTGTCCCATGTACAGGCAACAGATTCTAGAATAGTCCCAGCTCTAATTGTTCAAGACTCATATGAAGACCAAACTGCACCACTTGCTTCATATGTGTAGGGAGGCTCCTTTATTTGGTTTATATAATTTTGTTGTCACAAGATTTTGTTGTACATGTACTGCAAATTGTATGTATTTAGTCTGTTTAAAGGCTCCATTCTTTTTTCTTCAAAGTAGCTATAGGGATAATAACATTGACATTAAGTATAATAACAATGTCATTTTATTTGTGTGAGGATTAAGTTGCAGAGCCTCTACCTGTATGCATAGCCTAAACAAATGCACAGGAGATCTTAGCAGATAGTCACAGTCCCTAACTGTGTATCACACACCTAATAGAAAGACCAACTGGCATTGTTTTCAACAGGACCTCACACAGTACAGGCCTTTGTGACCTTTTTTTGCTTTAATCCAGCAATACAGATGAGCTGCCGGCCCAATTCAGAGGGTGACAGTAAGGCAATTCTTCATAAACACATATAGGAAACCTGTTTTTATGGTGACAAGACTTTGTCCCCAAAGGCTACAGACACAGAGAAATCAATACCTGGCATTGGGAAAGTACAGTGATAGATAGGCTACTTTCAGAATTAATCATGTTTTGTTTAATGTCATTTAATTAGCAGTGAAAATTTGACTCTCACTCCTGGTTATATTTCTGGGTGGAATGTTCTTCTTCGAAGACAATCTGATGCATTACATAGAACACTAGAATAGCAAAAACACTACCATATATACATATATATATATTATATTATATATTATATATTATATAACATAAAATAATAGCAACTCACTACAATAGAACACTAATGTATTAATTTTCTACTGGTGACTATATAAGATAGCAGTGTCCATGATGACCACAGAGTAGACTCCAGTCCACATGTCAAAAGGATTTTGAATTATCCTTCTACCCTAGATTTTACTGCTGTCTGCCCCACCTAGCAGCATGGAAGTGCTGCCTTTCTAGCTGCCACTCATACAATGGCCAGAGAAGACTGGCATGACCTGGCCACTTAGGCAGTAGGCAAGAGAAAATGGAGTGAGAAGATTTGGGGTTCTTCTTTCTCTTCCTATTTAAGGACTTGCATCTACCATTTAATGGTTTTCCTTCAAACTTTTTGATCAACAGTGGGGTGTTGATCACCTGTGATCCAAACTAGAATGCTTTTGTTAGTGAAGTGATGTGGAATCAACATAAAGTGGGATTGTTTTGGCAAAAGCAATACACATGATCATTGGCATATAAAGGGTTGCACCTTAGGGTTTAGTAGTGTGCCAAAGCATATTTGGTAAGGATCAGATGTCTCTGAACATTCACACCTTTTCCCATTGGATTATTACATCTGCCTGTTACTGTCCCCTTGGCTAGCAGTACCCACAATGAGCATTAACCATCATAGTAGATGCCCTGAGCATCGCAAGAGTTCCATGGATGGTGTAGTTCAATCCCAAGAGAATGAAAAATACCCCTCTACTCTGCCATTTCAAATCATCATGAAATAATTCTCAGGCAATGTGGAGAGGTTCTGACTATACATCCTTTGAGAGTGTGCGTGAGTCTCCTGATAAACTCTTAGACATTGAACACAGTTGTGTAAATTCAACACATGAAAATAAATAGAAAAATATCACCTTAGATTTCTTCCTGTCACAGACACCCATTCCCAAGACTACAAAGGAGGATAAATACAGACTTCAAGGTCTCTTTGCTATTTCCCTGAAAAAAATGTAGAGTCAAAGGATCTGGAAGAGTCACTGACATGATCCTACAATTCTATGAAAATGCTATTTAATATCTGTGATCTTTTCCTTAAATAGGAGTCCAGATGAAAACATTTTTATGCTTAGCAATTATGCAAGTTATTTTTCCCATGAAGAATTGGTTTGTGTGTTATAGCTGAACACTAGTGCTTGAACTGTGTACAGAGTTGCCTTGAATTTAATATTGTTTGCCTGGTACTATAACAACCATTGTTTGCATTAGAGTCTTTTTTTAATTTCAACATTCTCCAAATTTTGCAATCTCTAATGGTTCAATTTCTAGACTTCTTATGATTATTATTTGAATTTCTATGATGTCTAACTGGTTCTGGCCCTTTGCCTATGATGATGAGAATAAACACTAAACACCGTTGAACTCTGACATGCCCATGAATGTTTCATGGCCACACTGTCAGGGGATTTGGCCTGCTGAGACACTCAGAATTGAGTGTAGAGAATATAAACATGAAAGGTTCCCTTTTTAAAAAAACAGGCACCTTAATATCATCCAATGTTTCCTTCTCACAATGTGATAACAAAGATCTTCAAGAATCGGGTCTGCATCATCCAGAATGTGACAACTGGACAAAGAAAATGGAATGGATGCCCCACTAGGCATTTAGGCTAAGTAGAATGACCTGTTATCCTAGTACAAATGAAAATGATTTTAGAACTCATTATTTTAAGCATAGACTTGGACTGATAAACTTTAAATTAAAATTTAAAATATATGATAGTTGAGGTAAATAATCAGCAGTTGAAAAGTAAGGGCACATTACAGTAATGAAAGTTGAGATTTCACATGAGGACATGCCGTAATGATGGCCAAGATAGAGACTGAAGAAGAAAACATATTTGAGGTAGGGTTGCTATAATACAACTTTGAAAGTGTTTCATTGCTATCGATCATATACTTGACAATATTGTACATTTATGCCAAAGTCCAGGAAAAATTCCATTTATCAATTCAAGGAGGTCAAGACTAACAAATGATGCTTGTAGTATTGTTTTTCATGGGAACTTGGGAGCTGGAGAGATGGTTCAGCAGTTAGTATGGCTGAATCTCTAGATACTGATGCTGACAGATATACTCTTGACTTCTACACAAGCATCCTTATCAGGAGACATGTATCCACCTACAAGTCAGGCTTTAGGGAATCTGACCCCTTTTACCCAGGTAGACAGGCACGTAACCACACAAATAAAAGCACATGCAAAACTAAAATGATTTTTTTTTATTCTGAGAGAGAAAGAATTAGGCTCAGGGACAAGGAAGGGCTCCGTTGTGGACAGGAACTGACACAGCATTAAAAAATTTTCTAGAACAGTGACTGAGAACCTTATCAATTGAGGCAAGAGTTATAGACGTAAATGAAAAATAAACTAGACAGAACTGCCTATGCTGTGATACATTGCATCACAATTCATTACCTTCATGTAACTTACCAAAATAATCATAGATGGGTATTTCAAATGAACTTTGACCTTTACTCTGCAGAACAGCATTTAATATTCTGTGTATAAATTGACATATAACAGATGTATGATGGAAAATCTGCTGTTACAAAGATATCTTTCAATTTTTATATCAAATTGTAAAGAGACTAACATTACAACTCAAGGTATAGATGGTATCGCCTCCCTTGGTACATTGAAATAAATTGATAACTACTTGCTTGGTTTTTATTTTATAAAATTCATTCAAGTTGGCATGTTTGCCTGTAAATAGTTGATTATAACAAAATGAACATTAGAAGGAATAATTTAAAGTTCATTTAATTTTACAAGCAACATAAAATATTCAGCACAAATTAATTTTCTGATCTAGTTACAGGCATTTTCATTAACACTGAGGAGAGAGCAGAAGAGAAAAAAATTAGGTATTAAGGGAGATAATTGTACTGAATGGAATGAGAGAGAGAGAGAGAGAGAGAGAGAGAGAGAGAGAGAGAGAGAGAGATTGTCTTTCTGTCTATCTGTGTGAGTTTTGTTCATGTGTCCACATGTGCAGATGTACACACTTATGTTGAACACAGAAGTGTCTTCCTCTGCCTTATTTTTCAAGATGGTGATTCTCCTTGAACCTAGAGCTCAATATCTGTTGAGACTCATTGCCTACTGAGCTCTGGAGATCTTCCTGTCTCCAACCTACCCTAGGAAAGGGTTACAACATCTGCTAGTCCATCTGGTGTCTACATCTATACTTGGAATCCAAACTCAGGCCTCCATGCTTGCATAACAAGAACTTTAGCTGCTTAGCCAACCCACCAGTCCCATAATATGCAGGAAGCACATGGCAGGAACCCGGGGGAGGGGGGCCTTTCCACGATGGCAGGTCCCCAAAACTCAAGAAAGTCCAGAGTTTCAAGAGTTTTATTGTTCATGGTATGTGATAGATGGTCTAGGTGCACCCCCCAGTTTAAGCCAGGGGGGAAGCTGGCTTAAATAGGGAGGAGGAGAAGGAAGGATCTAGGAGGGAATAACTTAATTTAGCTATCCCCCACCCCTTTTAGGTAACTCATGAATATGGAAATCTCTTGAAGCTGAAGCCTGTAGTCGCCCTCTACCTGTGTATGAATGGTTATGCAAACCTCTCTGGGAGGAGCTGGTTAGCCAAATGTGACTGCAAGGTGCAGGCTAATGGAGACGTAGACCTCCTGTCAGGATTCTGGAATCCGGGGGCGTGGCAAGATATGTGCCATGTCCCTACACAGACCATGGACATCTGTTGAGTCTCTGGCTATCTCAAACCCAGTGCTTCACCGGGGATACCAAATCATCCCTTCAGAGTCCCACAATAATATATTTGTGTGTGTGTGTGTGTGTGTGTGTGTGTGTGTGTGTGTGTGCATCATGCTTGTTAGAGGACTACTTGCAAGCATTGATTCTCTCCTACAATGTGGAATAGAACCTAGGTCAAGGTTGATGGCCACTGTCTTTCTTTACCACCTAAGCCATTTATAGTCCCACCAGCTTTCTGGTTTTGTTTGGTTGCTTGGTTGCTTTTGCTGCTTGTTTTCTACCATAAGAGTGAATAATTTAATTGCTACAGCATGACAATTCTTGTCCTGAGTAGCTTTGCCGCTTTCTCAAAATTGAAGTAACAAATTGAAATAGAACCTAGGTCAATTAACATGCCAGGATTCTAGACGCCATGAAAGACTTAGAACACAGTATACATTTTAGCTCATTACTAAAATCAATACCTGTCCAAACCAACTGGTGACATGTAAGGCTTTCAAAAAGGTTAAATGTTCTCCACCAAGTTCTTTCCATTTTAACTTAATGATCTTGACTGAATGTCACAATATTGTTATTTTGGTATCTGAAGAAATAGACCATGCATCCTAATTCTGTACTATTTGCTTATCAATGAACCAGCATGGTATAGTCCACAGAATCAAGGCTTAGAAATAGAGGCTGTCTAGTAGGAATACACCAAAGTTCTCTGAGATACCATGTTCTCATGACAAACACTAAGCACTTGGCTTAGCCTCTCCTCTTCAGTTATGTTTTCTTTCACAACTTCACAGCTACATAGGACATAAAAAGAACAATGCCAGACAGTTCCAAATGTGGAAGGCTGCCCTGTGATGAGAGAAGATCTCATTTTAACAGAGGTGCCAGAGATCCTGTGAAGTGAACTGTCTGTCACGCACACTGCTGATGTCTGGGAATAGCTGCGTTCAGTACTGAGAACACATGTGGAATACCAGAGTTTGGAACATATCCTCAGACTCAGTGTATGTGCAAGGAGCCATACACAGACTCAGTACTGTAGAAATCAAGGGACATGATTTAAGGGACACACAGTGATTCTCTTCAGTAACTCGACAGCATTGTTTTCAAAAGCCATAGGGACTGAATCTGTGCGTCTGGTTTACTCCTATCCAGTTCCTAACCAGGAATCACGGTTTTAAGTGATACACTAGACTCAGGAACACTTTCGAGAGTACATAAGAAAAAAATCATTTTATTGCCTTCTATAATACATTCGGAAACCACCTAGAGCCACACGGATGTAGATCTCTTACCTGTCTGAAGGGTTTTAAAATAAAAGATCTTCAAGCTATGAATAAGAAGGTAGCTATTCAAAGTCATCATTTGATTCAACATCCACTAAGGACTCAACTCGATGAGGACTAAAAAACAAGCAATGTTTATTTTAATATGCATGTCTGTTGAATATTCATTCATTTTTAATTTTTATATTTTTTTCATTCTAGTTTTCTTTTCATTATTCCCTAAGTGATACACAGGAACATCTATATACACAAGATTTCCATTGTATAGTCATAGGTTAAGGATAAGAGGAAAAAATAGTCATAGGTAATATAGACATGATTTAGTAATAGAGTGAATAGGTTACATGCAGATACTTAAGGAGCTGTCTATGATATCTATAAACTCTTGATCTATAGAAGCCATTCACACATGCGCACATGTGCGTACACGCACACACACACACAGCACATGGAGGGAAGAATCAGCAGAAGATATCATCAGGCTGGCTAAATCTAAAACTGTGATGATTTAAATATTAAATGTTTCTCACGTGATCTGAATGTTTGCCTTTAGAGGTCATACTTGATCCATTCCTCTCTCTGTTTCCAGTCTTCCTGTCCCCACCCCCAAGTACACACACACACACACACACACACACACACACACAGAGAGAGAGAGAGAGAGAGAGAGAGAGAGAGAGAGAGAGAGAGAGAGAGAGAGAGATTTAAATACACAAAATAAATTTTATGACCTTCTCATGCCAAAATAATACATCATTCAAGTTGTAGATTATTTTAACTCTAGGGAACCATCAGTCACTTGTATTATTTTGAGTGTGGTAACTCTGACCCAGAAAGACAAATGTCACTAGTACCAGACCTAAGAAATCTTCTTTTGAATCGTTGGTCAAGGCTATCTAAGAGAGTCCTAAAACATACAGCTTACTGCTATTTTCCTTGGTTATCCCCCAGAGGTGGTAGATACTATGCTGAAGAATACTATTGCTGATCGCATGTACTTTGGAAACAGAGACTTCTGAGATATAACTGCTCTTAATGTCCTCTCCATGTGGACTGGTTCTCATGGTACCAGAAACCTCCATAGAGGTTTCCAAAGGAGAGAGGCAATCAATAGCCTCCCCTGTCCCCAGACACATAGATGACATCTATGAAGCACACATCTGGCATGACATGATAGCCCTACAAGTGGTGGCACATATACCTTGATGTAACCAGTGGCACTCTAATTCTACTTATGACCTGATCAACAAGAGGAATGCCATGCCTGGTATTGGATACCTGCTAACTAATCAGTGCTAGTAAAATCATGGTTATTGCAGGAGAATCTACAACCACTACTTTACTGAACCAGCATAATTTTCAGTAACAATCTATAAACATTTATCCATATACACACAGGTAAGTTTAGTCTTCACCTTTGCTTGAGGACAGTTTCCTTTGCAACAGATAGAGACCACAACAGAAAACCACAATCAATCAAAATGTATAACGGTAGTGCCCAGTGCCAATGGACACATCTACAAAAGACTCCTACACCTGAGGCTCAGAGAATATAGCAGAAGAGGAGACAGAGTCTGTCTCCTGGTAACATTAGAAGCTACACCCATAGGATTTCACCAACAAGACTAAGAACTGAGCTGAACAAGGATTTCACCAATAAATATGCCAAACTGCACAGGGAGAAAGTGTACAAGGCCTCAACCCTACAGAAAGAACTACAGACAAGTGAGTAAAGGTGGGAGTAGTAAAGGTGGCCCTCTCCAGGGAAGAGCATACCAATTGTTTGTCCAGTGCCAAATTATCAGATCTTAAAACATATGTATCACATTATATGGCCTCAGGTAGTTATATTAGGGAGTGTGTGTGTGTGTGTGTGTGTAATAACAATTGATGAATAAAGAGGTTATGAATATGAAGGAGAGGAGGAGTATATGAAAAGGTTTCAGCGAGAAAGGGGAAGAGAGAGAAGTGTCATTAAAGTACAGCCTTAGAAACAATACACAAAAGTAAAATAGTAAAAAAAAATAATAATACTTAGTTCTCATAAATGTCTTTTAAAAAGAAAGAAGCATCAAAGTGGCAAAATACTATTTTTACATTTTAAATATAAATACTGTACACTGATAATTCCAGCTAGCCCATAGGAAAGACACACAATCCAGGTATTTTATTTACAAGCCATAAGCCAAGATTGGGCAGGTTTGGAGCTGTTCTAACTTACATCCCAGACATATGTACCTGGATCTTTGCTGTTTTCCTGGCTACATGCTCATGGTGTATCTGCTCTCATGGCGGCTTCCTCCACCTCCGAGCCTTTTCTTCTCCTTTCTGTACCTGCAACTCTCTCACTGTATCCTCAAGTCCCAGCTTCCTCCATCCACAGCTCAATCACAGACTGTAGCCTTTTACTGACCAATTAAGTTGGAGAGCAAGATTTACATAGCATCTCTTGATGTATGTGAAGGTCTGCTTCGCAGGGGCAACAAGAACTTGGGGCCAAGATATAGCATTAGAATGCAAAGAGCCTCAGATCCGCCCCACTAAAATATACCCATGAAAAAAAGAGAGTAGATTATAAATAAATATTTAAATTATACTGGTAGAGGAAAATGTTTTAAAACTGAAAGTCATTAAATAGATTGAACAGGTATTTAGTCAATGGAAATTTAAATTACAAGGTAATGAGGTGGCTGTAACTTTTACAAATTGGATTTAAATTTGATTGACTCCAAATTGCAATTTAGCAGCTTAGTCTGCAACATTAGGAGACATAATCAAGGAGATAATACATGTATTATTAATAAGGAACTACTACGCAGGCTAGAATCTACTTCTCTTAGTTAGAGTTTCTATTGCTGTGAACAGACACCATGACCAAGACAACCCTTATAAATGATAACATTTAATTGGGGTTGGCTTACAGGTTTAGAAGTTCAGTCTATTATCATCAAGGTGGGAGCATGATGGTGCCAGGCAGCTGTGGTGCAGGAGGAACTGAGAGTTCTACACCTTCATCTGAAGGCTTCTAATGGAAGACTAGTTCCCACGTGGTTAGGAGTAGGGTTTCACTGCCCACCCCTACAGTGGGACACTTCCTCCAACAAGGCCACACTTACCCCAACAACGCCATACCTCCTAATAACGCCACTGCCTTGCCAACCATTTTCAAACCATCACACTACTTAAGTTAGAAAATGCCAAGGGCCTCAAGGATTCTATTTGTCTATCTTTTTAAAGCATTAAATCAGTGTGTTCCAAATTAAAACTGAAAACTGTCAGTGAAAGTACCGGCTTATGTTGTAGCTAATCCCTGTGCACTGAAGCTACACTGTCTAGTGAGTTTTCAAGGAACAACATTCATCTACATGAGTTACAGCCACACTGTCCAAGTGAGTTACAGTATCACCATTAATGTAAGTTGGAGTCACAACCATCCATGTGAATGAAAATGACATCTTTCTTGTGAATTACAATTGAAGCATCTACGTGAGTTGGAATGACATCATGCATGTAAGATGGAGCATCATCCATGAGTTCAAGTGGTATCACCATTGTAAATTGGTGTTATGTCATTCAAGTAGCTGGAGTGACAACATGCATGTGTGTGGGAATGACAATGTCCATTTAAGTTGGAGGAGTAGTCCTGAAGTTTAGCCCTTCCTTTCTGAAAATTACCTCATGATGAACATCCAGGAAAATGTATCTGAAATGAAGTATTTCTGAAATGCCCAAGAGAAAGTAATGTCCAGAGAACAAGTTAGTTTATTTCCCCGGAAACAAAGTATTGTTGCTCAGGATCAATATTGAAATAAAAGAAAAGTATGTATTATGACCATGGTTCTACAATCTTGCCATAAAACAACCTTCCTATTTCTAAGGGCTGACATCAAATGTGTGTGTATTTGCATACGTGTCTGTGTGCTTTCCCACAAAGTTAATCATTATGGAAAAATAAAAGAAATGTAAGGTATAGAGGATAATCAGTAGAAAGAATAGTGATACTACAAGAATCTACAGCAAATGTTGTCCAAGTCATGCGGTATTCTGCGGAGAGAAAAAGAATGCCGAGAAGACATTCCTACCCCTATCAGTGGATAGTTACATAGCAAATCTACAAAAATACTGAGACAAAGAGGAAGAGAGGGAGTTTCAAGTTACCAATATGTGTTGAAGAACACTGCAACTAAGTTGTATATGTTGTCCTTAAGCAAAATCATGAAATATATCCAATCTTTAATAAATACAAACTTACTACAAAAACATGTATCCTAAGACTTACAATGTGATAGAAATTTCAATTTAGGTTTGAAGAACGCAAGAAATACATTATTGGCCTGGATGAATTCACTAGAGAAAATTCAGCCCAAATCTAACAAATGAAATATTAACGAATTCCCACATTATCTTCTAGAAAATAGAAGACATAACCCCTTCCCAGTTAAAGTATAAATCAGTCTTGCTCTGATTACCCAAGTCCCACAAAGATATTCTGATCAAAAGAAATGATATGCTCACTAATAGATAAAGGTGTTAAAATTCTCAGTAAATTATTAGCAATCAAAATCCAGTAACACAAAGTGTCACAGAAAGAAGGTGTCCTCCCAGTATCAGAAATTTAAACCACAATTGGGTGTGATATAAATAATTATCTTGATATCAGCGATAAGATCAAGAAAGAAAATCAATACCAACAAACAAAAAACTTGGACAAAATTCAGAAATGTGTGGAATGACCCTTTCCACAAACTTGGGGTTCTTTCTTAACAGGACAGAGTCAGGTCTTCAAACCTACAGTTGTCACTCTGGGCATAGCAAGTATCTCTGTCTTCACCTTTATTATACTGGGTGCTATCAATAGTAAAAACACGTGAATCGACATCACCAAATTCTATGGTTAAGAGTAGAGAGCAGTAGGTTAATGTATGCATGGTACTGTTCACCTTCCTCTTTGTATCCAGCCAGGGGTCCAGCTCTTGCAACAGTGATGCTAAATTCAGGATAGAGTTTCTCATTTCAGTTAATCCAATGAAGAAATCTCCAATGAGTGTGCCCACTGATCTAGACAGCCTTGTGGAGCCCAGGCTCCCTCCCCGGAGATTCTTGATATTGTCAAATTCATAATTAAAACAAACTTTCACACTTCGCAAATACATATGTTTGTTTTTTTCTAAATACAAATACGTGTTTAGTTTATTCATTTCTAATTGAGGTCACTAAGTAATATTCTTTAGTGTCAACCAACTGTTAGACATTGCTAAGGGCAAGAACAATATTTTGAGGGAAAAAAAATACCCTCTGAGCTCTGCTGTATCTAATTTATGACCAGTTATGAAGTGATGGCAAATAGGCTCTTACCAGCAGAAGATTACATTAAAAACATGAAAAAAAGCAATACCAATTTTAAAAAGAACCACTTATACATGTTTAACTTATTTTTAAAATGAAGGTTTTTCAATGTAATGCATAAGAAAGACAATTGAATTTTTAATGAATAGTGCCAGAGAAATATAAAATATGTACATAATGAACCTTGAGCTGAAATGTCACCTTTTGGTCAAATATCTCTAAGTGGAACTTAGAGCTAGCTATAAGATGGAACATAATTTGACTTTAGAAGGTAACATCATAGAAAATGTGACCGAAAACAGGGAAATGGTTCAGAGAAACAAAACTAGTAAAAACAGATGTGGTATTTGTGGTGGTGGTGGTGAGGAGGAAGAAGAAGAGGAGGAAGAAGAGGAGGAAGTGAAGGAGGATGACAGCAATAATCCAACTGTTTTTACATAGCAAAAGATATGTAAGAGACTGGAGACAGTGACTTCTAATTTGAAAAAAATTCTGCCATCTAAAATAGGTGAGGAATGATAGCCAAACAGTGGCAAGAGTATTTTTTGGCAGTTTGGAACCAACATTACAAGAAATAAACAAAAACAGAAGAATGAAAAAAACAATAGAGATGATTTTCTGGAGCTGCAGTCCTTAGGGGAAGCTAATTAAAGCCACAACCTGAAGCTACTCACATCTACTTAAAAAAAGGCTAAAATTACAGCAAACCCTGAGAACTGAAAGTGCTAGTGACTAACACAGGCAGATGACATTTTGAGCATTGCTGGTTAAAATCCATGACACTTGTGGAATATAGCCAAACAGCTTTATATAAAAGTAATAATTATGAAATGGTACCGTGTCCTCATTCCTAGCTATATACCTGTAATCAGTGAAGTTATGCTTTTATAGAATTTTCTACAAAGAGCCGGAATATATTTTTCACAGTAGTGAGAAAATGAGCCAGCCAGGTTGGCTCACTGGCTCACATCTGTAGTGCTGCCAGCACTCAGGAACCAGAGGGTCCTATGTAAACCCAAAATGACCTTCAACTGAGAAGAAGAAATGAACCACTGCATTCCCCATGCTAGAGTGTTCCCAGCAAGTCAAGGTGGGGTGAGTGACTGTTGATAGAAAAAAAATCTGCAAGGTTGAATCTAAAATATACAAGAGAATTGTGGCCTGGGTGTTGGGGTCCAGCTGTGGCTCAGAGTCCTCAGCTTCTTTTTTCTCAGGGTGTCCAGATGTTGTTGCACACCAGGCTGGAAGGATGTCTGGAATGGGTGGAGTTCTGCAGGATCCAGGGGTTAGGGGTTGGGGGTTTGGTAGACTTCTTTGAGGATGTTAGTATTACAGCTCTTCTAGACAAAGGTGTTCTCTCATGGTCTTCAATAAAACAGCTCACTTAGGTGATCTGAGCTTGTGTGCATACCTTTATTCAGGGTGGACTTGAATGTATACACTTTATTTAGGGTAAACTGGGGGTATACATGGACTTTAGAGAGTTGGGGGAAGGAGTCTTTTGCATGGAGAGGGATTTCATGAATCCTAGGTACTTGCTAGGTGGATTCTTATAAAGAAAGAAGAAGTAGAACTTATAGGTTTGCCAAGGACTACTCAGCCTTCCCCAGGAAGAGATTAGGGGTGTGGTCTTGGATTCTTAGACAAGATCAGAGAAGGGGAAGCCCTGCTGGTGAAGGGAGTCCTCCACTTTGTACCAAGCTCAGAGGAGCTATCAGCTCATGATAGTCTTCAACCTTAATTAGTAAGGTTTCTCCACAGAGGATCAAGTAGGACTCAAAAGACAATTTTGCATAATACAGAAAACACAAAATCTGAGGAAACAGAATTCTGCTTGCAAGAAACTGCATGGGGTTTTCTTGGGGGTAGAGAATTGTTTGTCCCTGTTGTCATAGTAGCTGTAACACATGTCAAATCTCATTATGACCTAATCAAATTATGCACCAAAAATAATTTTTGCATATATTACTACAAAACTTCTTTTAAAGCTTAAGTGAAGGCCTGCAGGGTTCTTCAATGGATGAAAGGAAATGAATGTCTCGAAGCTTGAAGACTTGAGTTCAATCTCTGAATCCACATGGGAGGAGAGGACCTGATCCCGAAAGTTGTCTTCTGACTCCCACATGTGTGTCTTACAAAACACCCTGTCCCTTCCCACATAAAGTACATAATAACAAAAATGCAATCATTTTACATATCTGCAAAAATCGCTAACCCATTCCATTATGCTATGGCTCTATAAGAGCTGTCCACAGAAAAACTACTCTAACAGAAGTTTTTTTTTTTTTAAAAAAAAAAAAAGGTGTTTAAGCATGGGAGTGTAGTTCAGACACGGAGAATGTACTTACTAGAATAAAAACAAAGAGATTAGCTTTGTTTCTTTTGATAGTTTCAGTTAGCTATTATTTTACTATATATGAAAAAACCCTTTGCATTTGAATATCATTTTTGTAACCTTCACATTCCTTATGTTGCTTTGAGGGATAATATCTAAGCGAACGCCCAGGGGAATTGACACAGACCCCCTAACGTGGCCGAATTACTACTGTAGACATTTAAGAGGAGGGAATGAGGGACACAGCTTCTCAGCCTCTCTCTGCTTCAGACATGTGAGTGTCCTGCTATGCAGTATGGTACCAACATTTTTCTCTAACAATGTCATCAGAAGCCTGCAGTCATAGGCAGCCTAGGCTTGGGCAAGAGTCTCTCAATCATGTTCTAAATAAAACTTTCTTTTTGTAAGATAACACTCTCAGGCATTTCATTTTAGCAACATGAAGACGATTAATGCCAACAAGCCCTTTATGGTTAAATAATATAAACATAAGAGACTAAAAAGACATAAAACTCCGAAGTAGCTCTGATACACAAAATCCTGGTAGATCATGCATTGGAATCAAGACAATTCAGTCTCTTTCTCAAGAATAAGAACTAGTCTTTCTCAGCATATTAAATTAAGAAAATCCTCTCTCACCTTCAAGAAGAGTGATTCATGCATCAGATTTCAGATTCATTATAATCAATTCTTGATTTAGGAATTTCATCCACTAAAACACTTGCGGGCCGTGATCAGTCACTCGTGATTAGCTTCTTTATGGGGTCTATGGCTCTGTGGCTCTCCATTGGTTTATTTTTCCTCTTATACTTTTCTTCTTTAAATCTTGTTAAAGCACCAAATGTACAATAGAGTGTTGTATCTAATAAGAGCCCGTGAACTTCTACAGCAGGGTCTTACCTGTGAGTCTCGGGTCACTCATATGTGCTCTTTGCTATGGGAGAGGGAGAAAGGGCGACACACCTAGGCTGTAGCAGACCAGAGGCTGAATTTCACACTTTTGTACATAACTATCAATGTTGTCTACTACTGTATCTATTATAGTATAATGTGGCACTTTATTTTACAGCATACTCTAGATAAATTCTATAGCCCCCACTTTACTTGAGGACACTTTCCAGCATCAGGCCAGCAATTTAGGTTTTACTAAGTAGAATTCTTCAAATGATTAATACTTCTATAAATTTAATTTCGAGAGGATAGAATTTGAAAGATGATTCCAACCATTTCTCCTGTGCATGTGTGTGTACACACGTTTGTGCGTGCCTGTGCATGTGCACACACAAACACACACAAACACACGCACACACGATGAACCGTCTGCCTCATGGAGAACATCCCATACTTTATTCCTGGGCATGCAGATATTACCAACACTGCTTCATTGCATTGTAGTGCTTGTATTTTCCTAGAAAAATCTCACTATTTATCACTTAATGCATTTCATGCTTTTCACAAAAAGCCTTCTCTTCACCTTAGTCAGAAAGAAACAAGAATGAAGGAAGAGAGAGAACTCTGTGTTCTCTTAGCTCGTGGACATGGTATTGAGATTTAGACATAAAGAACATCATGTAGCTGCCGTGTATGTGTGGTGATTTGAATATGCTTGGCTGAGGGAGTGGCACTATTAAGATATGTGACTTTGTTGAAGGAAGTGTGTCACTGTGGGGGTGGGATTTGTGAGCTTGTTCCTAACTGCCTTGAAGTCAGTTTTTTCCTGTTTACCTTTGGAACAAGATGTAGAACTCTCAGCTCCTCCAGCACCATGTCTGCCTGGACGCTGTCATGCTCCTGTCTTGATGATAATGGACTAAGCCTCTGAACCTGTTAACTAGCCCCAATCAAATATTGTCCTTATAAGAGTTGCCTTGGTCATGGCGTCTCTTCACAGCAACGGAAACCCTAACTAAAAGCAGCATGCTAGAACAAGATTTCTCTTACTAGGTCTTTAATGTCTTTCCCAGGAGGCAGAACATAGGAAAAATTTATGTCCTATAATTTTGCCAGGTACTATAGCTCCTGAGAAACAATTGGGAAAGGGTGGTAAAACAGGAATGAAACAGATAATAGGCCAGTGTTGTCTTGAGCTGATCATTTCTACTCTCACCTCTAATGGATTACTTAGTTTTTAAGGAGTGTTTTCAAAGAGGTGAAATGTCTGCCAGGGCAATGCGATCATAGGCCAACTCCCATTTCGAACCATCTTAAGATTTATCTGATGGAAGACTGCTGTCCTGTGACATAAGACTATATGTTCATTACAGCCTCACAGGTCCTAGTGAGTATGGAAGGGATACTGCAAGGGCCTGAGCTCAGACACTGTCCTGAGTTGTCTGATGAAGTTGGTCAAGAATGATTGACATGGTATGTTTATGCCAGTGGTTATAGAGGAGCTGTAGTAATCTTCCCTGGACACAATAGGGATGGAAAGAAATTGAGGCAGCAGACAAGAGATGTTTGATTTGGCAACTGTGCACCTTGATTGTAGCCCCAGCTGACCTGGAACTCACTATGTAGACAGGTAGACAGGTTGATCTTGAATTTGTGATCATCTTTGTGCCTTAGTCTTTAATAGGCTCAATTACGGACTTAAGCCATCATGGCTGGCTCTACGTATGTGTCTTAAAGGTCTTCTGTGAAAGTGGAATCTATCTTGTATGCACTCATTGATTAAAGGAATATATTATACATCAGTTATTAAACTTATTTGCACAGTAGGTTTATCAAAATGGCTCAATGAGTCAAGGTGTCTACTACCAAGGCTGATGATGACCTGCTACCAATCCTTGATAACCACGTGATGAAAGAAGAGAATTGACTTGTGGTAGCTATGCTTGGACTTCCACAGGTAAGTACTGTCATGCACATACACATTCGCAAATCATATATATACACACAGCATAAATAAATAATATATGAATGAATATTTTCTCAAATATGAAAAGATAACAGGTTGTAGATCATTAAATATCTTAAATTAAAAATATTTTTTTGATGTTACATATCAAAGCACACAGTCATATAAATGCTTTTCATTCAGATCTCTTGGACAGTTAGAATGTGAGACTGACCTACTGTGCTTTTCTGACACGAGCTCTGAGATACAGGGACCTCAAATTTTTGACCTTCTATGAAGTTAAAGGAGTGAACTTCATGTCAAAAAAAAAAAAAAAAAGAACCTCCATCTAAACCCTAAAATAAATTTTAAGAGTCTGAGTTAAAAAGAAAATATGAATTTAAAGATGCTATTGTGCACAGGCAAGCAGGAATGTGTCTTTATGTTCCTGTTAAAGACAGAATCATGGAAAAAGCAAACACAGATGGTACCTGGATGGAGATTAACTTCCAGTATGGAGTCTCACATAGCGAAATGAGTATGCGTATGATGTTTTCAAAGGTAGAAGACCAAGTAACTAGAACAAACCATTTACTAGTAGCCAGGGTGAAGTTCACATATAAATCAAAAGGACAGATCCTTCCATATGAGGGACAGAAAGGAATCCCTCCCTTAGCATAATCAGAATGTGAGTGCTCTGGGCGGAGGGAGTCTTGACCTGGGGAGAGAGTGCTATGTTTCCAGCCAAGAATTGGACTGACTGATCGCTGGAAAGAAGACAGCGGGTGGATGCTAGGTCAGACTGTGACAGATGGCAGGGCGCTTAAACATTTGGATCTCACCCAGAATGTGATAGTCAATGAGGATTTTGAGCAGGGATATCATGCAACTTGACATAAGGTTTTAAAAGGTTTAAAAGGATCAGTCTAATGTTACAGTTCCTTCATGTTTGCTGCCATGGTGATTACAACAGAGAGATAGATCAACAAGGATACAGGAATCAAGTAGCTTCCCAAGATACCTCTAGTATCTGTGCATACAGCTAACAACTTGGCTGTGATGACAATCACATACCTGCATTAGAGCTTTGGCATTTAATTGCTTCTTAGTAACCCAGAATATACTGGTGTTATAGCTTCCTGTTGCTTTCGTGACAAATCATAGAACCCATGCCATAAAATCACCACAAATTCATAGCTAGAATAATATGGGGGTTATGTAAGATTTAGCAACCCATTCAGCATGGACAAGGCAGTTTGAAGAGCTTTTAGTAATCACCACTACATACAGGAACCAAGGTAGCCAGGAGAACATACCTGGATTTAGAGAAAGAGAAAAAGAGTCATCAAAGAGGCTATTGAGAAAGAGAAAGAGAGAGAGAGAGAGAGAGAGAGAGAGAGAGAGAGAGAGAGAGAGAGGAAGAAGAAGAAGAGGAGGAGGAAGAGGAGGAGGGAGCGAGGGAGGAAGGGAAGGAAGGGAAGGAAGGGAAGAAGGAAGGAAGGGAAGAAAGGGAAGAAGGAAGGAAGGAAGGAAGGAAGGAAGGAAGGAAGGAAGGAAGGAAGGAAGGAAGGAAAAAAGGAAGGGAAAAAGGAAGGAATCCTCAAACTGAAAAGTATACTAATCAAAATAAAAAAAACACATCAGAGAACTTCAATAGCAGACTAGATCAAAGTGAAGGAATGCTTGTTGAGATTAAAGGCAACCTACTTCTAAATATACATTTGAAAATAATAAATGAAGAGGAAGAAAGGATGCCATGGAAACACTTGGCAGATGAAGAAACTCAATCTTTTAATAGTTTCTCTGATGGAACTAAATCACGAACCAAAGAAGCTATCCAGTTTCTAAAGCCAGGAAAGGCAGAGAGATGGACTCTTTCCTATGCCTACTGAGGAGACACGGCTCGGCCATCAACATGAAATCCTTCAAAATTGTAAAGTATGCCCTTATTCAAGAAATAGATAGACATATACTAAATACATGGCTTACACTTATATGCGTGCATCATATGATCAGAGTGTTCTGAGTTCACTAAAAAGCAAATATATAGATTGTTGGTGTTAGGGAATAGTTGAAGATTGCCTAAGCCCTAGAAGGACATGGGTAAAAGGTTACTATTCCGAATTGGTTCCATCTCAGGCCATTGCAATGAAACTGGCCAAGTATTTAAAATTCTAGAGTTTTTTTAAAAAATGTAAGAGAGCAATAACCTGTAAGGCTTTGCTGTCCTAGTTTTTATTGCCATGATAAACAATGTGATCAAAACCAGCTTGGGCTGGAAAGGGTTTATTGAGCCTACATGTTCTGATAACAGTCCAGTGAGAGAAGTCAAACATGAAGCAATGGCCATGGAAAACTGCTGCTTACTGGCTTGTTTTCATGACTTGTTCATTTAGCTTTCTTATACAACTAAGGATCACCCATCTAGGGGTGGCACCAGATCAGTGGCCTGGGCTCTCCTGTATTATTCATTAATCACGAAAATGTCCTATAGGCTTGCCGACAAGCCAAAATGGTAGAAGCAGTTTCTCAACTGCGTTTTCTTTTCTCAGATGACACTAGCTCATGGTGAATTGACAAAAGACTAACTAGTCTCAGGGAGACAGAAAACTCACTGAGAAGAGTAACTGGGCAGGTGAACTGGGAACACTCTGATCGTATAATGCATGTGTGTAAGCCATGTATTTAGTAGGTGTCTATTTATTTCTTGAATAAGGGCATAATTTACAATTTTGAAAGATGTCGTGTTGATGGCGGAGCCACGTCTCCTCAGTAGGCATAGGAAAGTGTCCGTCTCTCTGCCTTTCTTGGTTTTAGAAACTGGATAGCCTCTTTGGTTCGTGATCTGAGAAACTATTACTGATAATTGAGCTTCTCCATCTGTGTGACTCTGGCCTCACCTGATACTCTTTTTTTTATGGCTGTATTGGGCCGAGCTCTCCACTGCAAAGTCAAATATTAGTGCTTTTAGTCTCATTTCCAGCCCTCACTCCCCCTTTCCATGAGCCTTAGTACAGTCAGGGTTTCTGGGGAGGAAGATGCTCACCTCTTTGAGGCTGTGTGTTCTGGATACCACGAATGGTGAGATCAATTTAAGGTGAAAAGATCCTAGATGAACCATTCCCTTTCGCTATACATTTTACCAGAATTTATCAAAATATGCACGGCAGTATGTCAGCTCAAACTTCACGACTATTCTGTTCAATTATCTTTTTTTCTTCTAAGGTCAGTTGATCTTTTAGGAAACAAGTAACTTCTTAACACTTTCCTATATTACTGGACTTTTCTGAAAAACCAGGAAACGGTCTATGCAGGAGACAAATTGTGAGTCTATACTAAACAGTACTAGTGTTGGTGTGTGTGTATGTATGTATGTATGTATGTATGTATGTATGTATGTATGTGTGTATGTGTGTGTGTGTGTGTGTGTGCACTTGTCAGTGTATGATGACTGAGATGCTAAAAGTAGAAGATACAGGACACTGATGGCATGAGGCAACCTAATACTTTTTGTCCATTCAATTTTTGGTGCATTGATACATTTTACTACTTCCATAGTATGATAATTGTACTGCAGACTAGAGAAGTCACACTCATAAATTACTCTAATGTGCTGATTACTGAGTGTCAGAGCCTTGCCAGACTGAAGACACAGAGAAAGACTACCTCTGGTCATAAAATATTTTTTTTCTCCTGAAGATATTTCAGATTTCCAATGACATCACAGAATAACATATAATAGCAAACAGGAAATCTGTGGACATAGGGCCTTACATCAGAATTAATAATAACTAGAGCCATGTTATTCCCTCATATAGTTCCTTTTAAGTGTACATTCTTGACAGAGAGACATAAGGCAGGACAGGTAGACAATGGAATAGAAGAAGCCTCACTCCTATGATTACATGCCACTCTGGTGTGAAGAGAACTGAAGCTTCTTTAGTTTACAGGTAACACATGGCCCAGTAGACCATCACTAAGGACATAAAGGATATTGGCCATATCTCATATCTTATTGGTCATGTATCGTGCAGAACTTTAAATATATCTGATATGCTAATTTTATTCAATATCTTCACAATAATTGTCTTAACATTTATAAACAAGCTTCATCTTGCTGTTTGTGTGGAAAGCTGGATGGATATCTTCAAGTTGAGTGATTACAAGAAAGCCACAGGAGAACGGAAAAATATCAAAATGAGAAAGCTGGATTATAAAAACATATTCCAGACTTTATTTAGAATTGCATATCTTAGCACTATAGCTGGAAGCCAGGAAAGGTTTTAGAAAATATCCACTCCTAGAAGCATCTACTAATTGATATGTAGTTAAACTCTCACAGTAACTAAATCAATATGGGATGAAGGAATGAAACAATTTACTCAGGCCTTTCAGGAAAATAAAACTTTAAAGACCAGGAATAAGTGGTTAGAGCCATGGAAGCCGAGTAGGGCAGTGTCTTAGTTTCATCAAGTTGCTGTGATAAAAAAAAATACCCAGATAGAAGTGACTTGCTGGAGAAGGCAATTATTCTGGCTCATTGATAGCTACTGCTGGTGAGAAAGTCAAGGAAGCCAGACTTTAAAGGAACTGGCCACATGACGTCGGTGGTCAAGTTGCAGGGACAGATGAATGCATGTCATTATTTAGTTTTCTTTCTGTTTCTAGAATTTCTCCATCGCTAGAATCCCAGCCAGGAAGATCCACCACCCATAGGCAAACATGTTGGCCTTAGCACACCTAGATTAATGAAATAAAGAAAACTCCCCAAAGCATGCACAACGTCTCATCATTTCTCATGTGATTCTAGGTTCCAAGGGACAATTAACAACATCCATTAGAAGCACTTAAAGAGAAATTTAGGAGAACATATATGTTGCTTCTTTAAGCCATCATTCTTCCTCTATTCAGCCATATCCCATTTTAGAGTAGATTGACCTGAACTATTAACTCACATTGTGTCCAGATGTCTCAATTTCAAAAGCCACACCAGGCTCATGTAAATACAAAAAGATGACAGAATAGAAGGAAGCCAGAGATTACGAAGACACACAAGGGGCCACTTAGTCTACTTGAATAAGCCAACTCTAATGCTCTAAAGTGCCACTCTAATTTGATTCCTAAGAACACTTTAGCCATTCCAAATCATCACTACTTGAAAAGACAAAGGAGACTAAGAGGTGAATGGAGCATTTCCAACACAAAGTACTGACTGATGATGGCGGTACCCTTTAAGTGATACCTTATGCTGATTCCTTAAAGGTGATTCAATCTTAGTTATCGAGAGAACCATAGTGTAGGTTAAGATGTGCCTGAAAGAAACTAAACATTAGATTAAACAGAGATAAAAGTTCTATTTATCTAATTATTTGCTCCAAAACACACATATAGACATGCAATTATAGACAGCTTTTGAAATGTCTTTCAAGGATCTGCTTCTCAAAACCATATCCTAAACTTTCCCTTTGTCTATGGGCTGAAATTAGTTGCACTTTTTCTTAATGACGTTGAAGTATCAGTTTTAGAAGCCTAGGACGCCTTTCATGTTCTGTCTATAGGATGTCGTTGCTGTTTTCCAGAGATGAGCTGTTTTCTGGAGGTGCTCCATATGATCAGATATGGAAAGAGGCATCTGAAATAGGTTTCACATAGCAGAATATTGCCTTAAGTCTCCCCAGCATTTCAAGAAGTGTTTCCACTATGAATTCAGCCTCTGGATAACTTGCCTGCTGATCTGATGATTATAGTGGTATATTAGGTGCTGCTAAGCACTGTCCAGGGGTCACTGCTGTTAGTAAATAGGCATTTTACTGGCCTGCTCTTAGGGACCCAGGAGCAGCTTAGGCCATCATCTGCCTTTGCAAGGTACACTAGTTATCCTAGATACTGCACATAAAAGGGCTCCCAGACACTTCAGATCCCTCTCTGTCCTCTCTCCTATGTCTCTCTCATTCCCTCTCTGTCTCCCTGTCTCCTTCCTTGTCTGCCTCTCTCTTTCCTTCATGTCCCCACTCCAAGAAGGCCCTTTGCTCTTTCCCTCGGCTAGTAAATCTCTTCTGCTAGATCTGTTGCATAGTCTCATTTCTCAGAGGCACACCTTGGCATGGGCCCACCAAAGGTAACCCACCTTGGCTCACATTTTATCATGTCACCTGACCCTCAGAACTGTGAGGCAAAGAATGAAAGAATTGCTATAATTTTAATAAACACAATCTAGAATAAACTTATAAATAGAACCATGTATATTACACACACACACACACACACACACACACACACACAACTATAGATCTGAAGAAAATCATGACAATAGATGTAGAAACTACATATAGTTTTCACAGAAGTCAGAGCTCAATAGTGTTTGCTCACAGTTCATGAACAGTCATAACCCCTTCTTTAATATGTTAAATACCCAACAGTTCCCACAGTTTGTATGAGAGCATGTTAGGAAAGACGTGGAAACAAAGTAAGGCTTTAATGCGAGGTGGTCAAAGAATTCAAAGCTTTAAAAATCAAAATTAATATGTTAATGAAAATGAACAGTATTTAAGAAAGTCTCCTCTTCCAGTATGAATGATTTTTCTAGTGCTCTCTTGCAACAAAGGAAGCCCTGAGAGACATTCTAGAGCACCATTCAGGATTCAGGTAAACATGTCTTCACAGAGGGAGGCAGAAGAATTTGGGGTATTTATTTATTTACATTTCTTAACATTTCTTTTTTATTTTTTTTTCTTCAGATGAATGCTTGTGGGAATGTTTGCCTGTGTGGTGTGCATATCCACATGGTGTTCATGAAAACAAGATAGGGTGACAAATCCCACTGAACTGAAGTTATAGACAGTTGTGAGCTGCCATATGGGTAGCTGTGGTTCGAACTGAGGCATTTTGCAAGAGAGGCTAGTGTTCTTAATGGCAGTTATATCTCCAGGCCCTTTACTTCTTATGTGATCCTAACAAGTTAGAAGAGCCGCATTCTTGGGAAGATTATTTTTATTTGATCACTGACTAACATTTAAGTGAAATCACCTGTGTATGAAATCTGTCAAAATCTTTATCATTACTTTCACATTTTGTTAATAGTATTTCACAACAAGAGGAAAAAAATTTTAAAAAGAAAAGTTTTCCAGCAGCAATAAGATCTCAACAAATCAAATTAACTCAGCAGACGTAGGACTGGGGCAGAGAGTGGAAACTTAAACCATCTTCGAAAGCGAAGTTGGTTATTACGGAACACTTTCTGTGTTCTAAACTTGTATGAATTGCATGTGATTGGGGCTGAGACAAAATTGAGATTACTGATTGTCTTTAACATAAAGAGCACTGTTCAGAAAAAAAAAGTAGACTCAAAACCAAATCCTGGTAGACATACACCAAAGGGAGTCAGGACAAGGTGATCTAATTAGAAACATCCACAGGTGGTGTAACCTATAGGTACAGAAAGTGTCTCAATGGTAGGAACCTCTTCTATGGAGGCAGCTGGTCTCCAAATTGAGACAGGCAGGGGCTTTGGCTGGATCCCACACTCTGCCATTATTTGCTGAGATTTCTAAGCTCCAGCAAATTCACTGACTAGTTATCCATCTGTTAACACCAGAATTATTATGCTAATGAAGTGTGGAAAGAGGCAATCACTAATTTAGAAAGTGGATACTCTTTAGGTTACTTTGTAAAACCCACCTATGGTGAGGTGAGGGCTACAGTACTTTTAAGTATTGGCCAATTCCTCTCTTTTCCAGTTTCCTATTCTTTCCTGGAATTTCTATTCAAGGAGCCTATTTGCAAGTCTATTGTTGAGTAAATCAAGAGAGGAATGTATACCCTGGTTACAGCTGCTTAGTACTAGCAATGGCTAGGATACCTCACAGTGTCTCTGCACAAAAATCTAATTGGTTGCAACTGTAATTAAATATCTTCCCACACATTCATTTCTCATCGACTTCTTCTCTGCTGCGCCATCCATAGTCACTTAAAATCTTTTTTAGTTTGCAGTATTTGTTTATACTTATTGCACATGATGTGTCATGGAATGTGTATACACTGCAGAAGGGCTAAGTTAGGGATGTTAACAAATGCTTTTGTCTTATACGTTCAAGTTTGTGATAAGGACACTGAAAAGCTACCATCTTGGCTAGTTTAAAGAATGTGATATATGTTTACCAGCTATTATTGATTCTTGCATTATAGTCAACATGACATGCAAGACATCTCTTGAACATATTTCCTGTTCCAACTAAAATAGTGTATACTTTGATCAACATCGTCCAAAGCCATAATATAAGGTCCTACTAAACATCAGTCCAATCTGTTACGAGAGGTTTGACTTTTAGACTCACATATGTAAGTGAGACCACGTGGTCTATAAATATTCTGTATATACTGTGACATATTTCATTTACCATAGCATCTAGCAACTTCATTCTTCTTGTCAAACACTGCATGATGTTCCTTCTATATGGATGTCTCTACATGCCTACCTTTACCTTTCAAGGACTCTGGGGCAGCAGCTTGGGCAGCTTACATAATCACCTATTTCCATTGTCAATACAAGTTGAATACAGCACTTCCAGTCTTTAAAAGATCCCTCTGGACACCAGGGTTCTCTTTCATTCCTCTCTGTCTTGTTAGTTCTGTCTATCTGTACCCTTGTGCCTACTCCATGACAGCCTTTAGTTATCCCTCACCCCCAATAACCCTCTTGTGCTAGGTCTGCTGCATGTTGTAACTTCGTGGCATTCCTCGACTCCAACCCACCAAGGTATCTTTAGTGGCTTTATTCTAATAGTATGTCTGAATAATATTCTATTATTTTCTAGTCTGTGTTTTTAATATACTTTTCGGGTGATATATTCCTTTCCCTCTGGATTTCATCTGAGTAGTGGATTTGCAGAATCATTTGGTAGTTTTGTTTCAGTTTAGTCATCTTACGTTTCCGTAATGACTGCAGATTTTCACGTCCCCTCTAGTTGTGCCGTGCACAGAGATTATTTTTCTCCACATTCTCACTAGATCCATGTCATGCTAAGTGACCTTGCCCCAAGTTATTTCTAATTGGTTTAAAAAAAAAAGATGTCGACAACCAATAGCTGGGCAGAAGAGACATAAGTTGGGGGGGGGGGATAGGATTCCTGAGCTAGGGGTCAGAGGAGGACCACAGGAGGGAGAGGAAAGTGAATGGAGGAAGAAGTCACGTGGGTTAGGGGAGTCAGGAAAATGTGACCCAGAGGGCTGAGCCATTGGAATTAAGAGCAGCCCAGACCACACACAATAAGTAATAACTGAGGTTATCATAGGGAAATTAGATTCTAATAGCATAGAGGGTAGATATCTGCTCAGTTCTTGTGCTGATTAAAGCTTATTGTAAATAAAGGTTGTGTGTATTTTTAATCTGTAAACTGAGTAGTACAAGGCAGAGTAGAAACCCTGCTTGGGATTAAAAACTTCTACAACAGAGAGTAGCTTCAGGTTGAAGGGACAACTGAGGTCTAAGTGGTCCCATTTATTTACCTGATCCCAGAGAAGTACTTAACTCATCTGAGCCATTTCTTGAATAGAGCTTCTTTTAAAAAGAAAAGGAAGAGGTAATATAAAGCACTAGCTTTGTGAGAACCATTTCTTATTGAATGCAAGTATCATGACCCCAGAACACAGTGCCAGCATTACAACAGAGATTTGGAGCCCTGAGTTCCATATAACTTTCCTGAAGGACACACAGGCAACATGTACTTCTAAGACACTTAGTGTTTCTAGAAGGGCTGTATGCCTCTTCCAAAAGGTAGATTTAGGTGCTTTTCTATTGAAAGTCAACTTGTATGTTTCTAAAATCTCTACGTACTAATCACGAAAGTTGGCAAAGGGTACGAGACATATTTGTTTTATTTGCATCTCAGAAGAGTACAGTTTTGAGGAAGCTCAAGTTTGCTAGCACTTCAAGGTATTTTGAAAATGATCTCCCTTTGAGATTTATTTTTAGTTTTAACCATGTCTATTTACTTGTACCTGTGTGTGGGTACGCATGCATGAGCACAGGTATTGGAGATGGCTGGAGATTTTCGATTTTCCTGAAGTGGGAATTACTTGTGAATCGTATGAAAAAGTCTCCTCAAAGTTGCAGCATTCCTTCCAGGGGGTTTAGGAACCTCTGGATGTAAACAAACGGCCACATGTCTGGAAGAACAGAACTTTGAAAGGTTCTTGAGGTTTCTGTCACTCTAGCAGTATGAAAATACATCAACCATGTCTGCTCTCCTAAGCTGGACAGAGAAATGCTCCATGTGGTGGGACTGTCTGCAAGCTATGCAGAAATTGCTAATCTTGCAAGTTTTGTGACTTATCTCTAACGTTGAGGTGGGCTTTTCAGTGGTGTAGCTGATAAATACCTGCTAGTCATCCCAATAAAGACTCTCTGGTTCACCTTTGGACTTTGGTGTTACCAAGCTCATTTCCAGGTTTGAAAACCCACCATGTCCATCCAATCACTGAATGTGAAACCCCACCAATCCCTGGGTGTGCCTCAAGTTTAAAACTTAGAAGCTCACCAATCCTTACCTTAGAAATCTGCCCTCCTAGCAAACTCTGTCCTCAAGAAACCCTATATAAGCCTGCCTCTCGCTCACTTCCGTGCTGCTAAATCTCTTGTGTGAGGTTTGTCCTATGTTGTGACTGTGTGGTACTCTTTGGCTTCTGACTGCCAGGATACCTTTTCCATCAGAGCTGTCTATACAGTTAGGCGGAACTGTCATAGTTTCCCTTTCTGGCATGAATAGAATGCACATTGCATCTCTCCAGGAAAGTGTGTCACACAGTAAGGCCATTGTCAGTTTCCTGACTTGGATCAAATGCACACCCTCTGCAAGAGCAGTGTGTACTCTTAACCCCTAGCCAATGCTCTAGCCACTAGAACTTTTTCCAATTTTCGATGAGTACTTATTCTCCACTTCTTCATCAGGAAGGTGTCGAGTCTACAACCATTGGCATTCAGGACCAGATATCACTTTGCTGTGGTGACGTACTGCCCACTATAGGATGACTAGCAAATGACTGAGCCTTCCTTTAGGTGGTGCATTCTTGCTGGCTGTTCTTCCTATCAAAGACAGCTCTATAAACTGTCCTCTGGGGTTGATCATTCTTTGCTTGAGAATCATGGTAGGAACAGCTTCTGTTCCTGTGACACATGAATAAATTTCGTAATTCATAATGGGAAAATCCACGTGTTATCTGCCATGCATCAGGCTCCCCAGACAATGCTCAAATGTGAACATCCACTAAAACTCTGAACATTTTTATAGGGATGTTTGTGACTAGTCTATCACAGTGGTGAGCAATAGAGCAAACCAAAAGGGAAAAGTCATGGTGGGAAAGATGACCAGAAACCTCATGAAGCTCTTCAGCAATGTCCATTGTTTGAGTCACACAGATGAAGGGAAATCTTCCCAGGGGTAGATTACAACAAGAATTGTTAAATGTCTAGCAAAGGAGCTCAACTGTCACTGAATGCTCAGTGTCCCACACATAACTGTGATGATCTCAGACTCCCCGAATGAAAGCAGGTGTTTAGCACAACCTGCCTTGCTTGTACAGTTTTAGTTGCTGTGAGCACAATCTAATAGTGAGGATTGAAAGTCCACATTTCTAAATGTCAGCCAAAGGCCAGCTTGGCAAGGCACCCAAGAACCATCAGCTGCTCCATGACTGTGAGATAAATTGCTTCAAACTCTGGCAAAGCTCAAGCCTCGTATATAAAATCCTATAATGGTATTTGATTATAGCATGCATATTCTTGTATGTACTTCAAACTGATAAGTTATTTCTCCTCCACCTGAGAAATGAGCCAATTCAAGCCAGATTAGATTATATTAAAAGCAGGTTTATTGGGAAGCTGCTCTCTCTTGGGTAAGTTCACTTGCCCAAGGATCTCAGCCAGGGAAGTCACCATGGGGAGTGGAGAAGAGTGGGGGAGGTTGAGAGGAAGGGCATGCCAGTAGTGAGAGAGAGAGAGAGAGAGAGAGAGAGAGAGAGAGAGAGAGAGAGAGAAAACGAATCAGCTGGGAGAACCTGGAGGGCAAGTGTGCTTTTAAATGAAAAACAATGAAAAACACGTGCCTCAGTCCTTTGTCCTAGGATCAGAAACCAAGCAAAAACCATCACAAGATTACTTAAGATGCCCTAATGTACATAGTTAATGTACAGTATTGCTTAGGGAAGAATTGCAAGAGAAAAGACATGTATGCAGCTGGTGTGCTGAGCAACTTCCCACAGTAGCAAGTTATCGCATCAGTATGAAACTGGAGAATACAAGGTTAGATGTATGAGCCACCTCATGGTTTTGTGATGCAACAGTTACAGTTCAGGCACCCAAAATCTCGTTGAACGAACACATAAATCATTTAATCAAGTCATCGAATTTAAAGTAAGAATTCAATGCATTTCTCCATTTAGACTTTAGTTTACAGTAATTTTTACTACTAAAAGGGATGGTATTAAATATAATTTAACAATTACATACGAGAATATTTGAACTGATTTAATTTGAGGCTTCTCCTGCTTTTACAGAAAATCTTCACAGTGTTTCAATAGGAGAAGCCCTATTTTCAGTAGCATATTAATGGGTATGCCAATTTCCATGTGTGACACTTGAGAGAATGAGGGCATTGAATTTCACCTGTCTAGACACCTTGAACAATGCATTTGGGTCAAAGAACAATTGTTTATTATTTCAAGTTCAAGTTGGAACCATTTAGTGGCTGCTTCTTTAGTTAGCATATGGAAGTCTCTGCCACCTTTCTCTACAGATCAACTTCTCTGGCTCATCGGGTGGTTTGAAAAAGAAAGAGCATTATTTCTTTCCCATCTCATCATAGAAACTATGTTTTTCATGGCAGTTGTCTTAGTGTCTTTGTCCATTGCTCACATAAAATATTAATGACAAAGCAACTTATGCAGAGCAAGAGTTATTCTGCATTTTCATCCAGCATGGATGGGTAATTATGGAAGCTTGATACAACTCATCCAGAATCAGAAAGCATTGGTGGATCAGTGCAGATGGTCAGCTCTCTCTCTTTCCACTCATTGTGTTCAGGATTCATGATAGGGAATGGTGCTGCCCATGGTAGGCAAGCCTTACGACCTTTGTTAGTGAGTAGAATCAAGACTATCTCTGTTGAGGTTTGCTCTGTTGCTATGCATTGCAATGCTGAGTGCAAGCCTCCAAGACCTGGTTGTCCCAGAACGAAGGGTCTGCATGTAGACCCAAGTGACACTATTTGACCTTGCCCCCAGGTTATTCCTGATTGGTGAATAAAGATGCTGACAGTCAATACCTGGGTAGAAAAGGCATAGGCATGATTTAGAGTTCCCAGGCTGGGGTGTGGGTGGGGGTCAAAAGAAACCAAGAGAGGAAAGGTGAATGGAAGAGAAGTCACCATGGGTTTGCTAAGTCATCAAATAATGGCTATGTAGGTTGACTAACTGGAGTTAAGAGCAGCTCAGACAAAACATGGCAAATTATATAATGATGAGATTATTGGTTGGGAGAGAGACATAATAGCATAGAGGATAGTTATCTGCCCAGCTCTTGTGTTGATTAAGACTTTTTGTAAATATTAAGGTTGTACGTATGTCTTTTGTCCTAGACCTAAATGGTTAAAGGAGGGGTAGAAACCCTACATTGGGATTCAAGTTTGTTTTGTTTTTTTTACAACAGATCTTATAAAATCATGCCCAGAGACTCATCTAAATCGTGATTACACATTCCAGCCAGTTGACAGTTAAAACTAGCCATCACAATAATGAACAAGTGAACATGCACCACGAAGCTAACTTTATACCCCCTATCGTACTGCTTAAAGTCAAATTATATTACTGTATTATTCTCTGATAACCACTCTGCTTTCATGAGAGCAGGACCCAGAGGATTGGTTCATTTCTGTCTCTCTAGGACCTCACATGATGTGTAGTAACCAGCACTTAACACAAATTTGTGTCAGAAGAAAAACTTAATGAAAATTTTATAAATGACATTCCACGGTCCACTGTAATTTAGGTATTTAAATCAAGCGGGCTGTTAATAATGAAAATACAGTATTACCGGGTCAGTGTCCTCTATGGCAGTGGGCTTAAGGTGCACAATGACACCATCAAGAAAATTCTTAACAGGATTGTGGGAACTGCGTGGTGGAAACACGGGGGCTTTCCACGAGGGTGGGTCCCAATAACTCAAGAAAGTCCAGAGTTCCAAGGGCTGGAAGCTTTGGTGACAGCATGCCCCAATGTTACGAGAAGTCCAGGGTTCCAAGAGTTTTATTGTTCATGGCGTGTGATAGATGGTCTGTACCCCCCAGTAAAAGCCAGGGGGGAGCGGGCTTAAATAGGGAGGGGGAAAAGAGGAGAGACAGGGAAAAGGAATAACTTAATTTAGCTACGCCCCCTGGCCCTTAGGTAACATGAAGATGGAAATCTCTGGAGGCTGAAGCCTATAGTCACGCTCTCTACCTGTGTGTGGATGGTGACGCAAACCTCTCTGGGAGGAGCTGCTTAGCCAAACGTGTCTGCAAGGTGCAGGTTAATGGAGAAGTAGACCTCGTGTCAGGAGTCTGGAATCCGGGGATGTGGCAAGATATGTACTGTCCCTACACAGGCAATGGTCACCTGTTGGGTCTCCGTCTATCTCAAACCCAGTGCTCTACTGGGGAGACCAAGTCATCCCTCCACGGTCCTATACAGGATCAGCAGAGCTTAGTGTGTCAGAGGACTTCAGGAGACACCTTGGCCAAAACAATTCAGATATCTGTATAAGTTCCCAACTATATCACCAATCTCTGTTTGCAAGGTCAGAGAATTGCACTGGAAAGCAGGGCTAAGGTGAACGAGCTTGGTTTTAAATGCTGCAGTATTCCTTCAAAGTACAATTACTCCTTTTACGGAAAGTAAGAAACATCTACCTCATGCCCCAGACAGGTATGAGTGAATGTCTCACTGAGTCCATCTGCTAAGCCAGCATTGCTCTTTCCCTGAGCAAAACTATACCTCAGGGGAACTATTGCTTGTTCATTATTTCCAAAAGGTGAGAGGTCTCAGCCAATGCTGATGTCTGAAAGCTACTTTGAGTGAGGTCACAATAACTACAATAGGCCTGCAAGTGCCACAGGAAGCATGGGAATTCAGAGGTGCTAACAAAACTGCCTCATAATTCCCTGTCCAGGGTTTCAGCCATATGTAATCCAATTCTACATATATGGATAACAGTTTCTGGTGAAGGCATCTAAATCCACTGTGATATTTTCACCATCAGGTGAATGAAAAATTATTAATAACAATAAATCAAAAATGTTACTTTCAAAACAAAGAACTATAAACTCCCAAATACTAAAGGGTGACAAAAAGTCACAGAATCATAGAAACTCTGCATATTCTTTTGGCATCTGAGGGCTGCTGAGTTCCCAGATAACTTGTATTTGAAGTATTGAGATATATTTTCACAGAATCCTCAGTTTCACACTGACTCCGATGGCTGTTACTCTTTGGGCTATCGAGCCCCATTCTGCCTTCTAGAAAGACAGAAATTAGCCAGTGTGGTATACTTTTGTTTCATGGGTGTGCTATTGAAAAAAAGGAGTCTTGTGTTTCCCTTCCAAAAACTTGATTATTTTTCAGTTTTAGCAAATCTTTAAACAGTGCCCCAAGGACAAATGTAATCAGCGGCAGTAAGTGTGTGGTAGCAAAATCTGATGATTGAAAACATCCTTGGTTTTCTTTTGCTTCAAGGACTGCTCATTAGTCACCGTGCTCTGTGGAAAATGTACTCTGAGGTAAACAACCTAGAGTTGGACAGCCTGCAAGACCGACTTGTGTGGACCAGGCTTTGGGGGAGGGTAGTACTCTCGTTAGTAATACATAGTTAAGATGTTTAATTATCTGGGTCCTTCCTGCCCAGAAAGATAAAGACAATGCCCTAGAGAAAAGGCATTCTAGTGGTCTTTTCCCCTCTCTCTGATCTTCCTTTCTTCCTTCTCTCTCTTTCTTGCCCCTGCTCCTCTTAGCGTTTTGTTTTGTTTTTGTTTTTGTTTTTTTGTATTGTGTTTTGTTTTGTTCTACTTGGGATAAGGTAAAATGTAATCAGAGAAATTGGTTGTCTCTCTATTCTTTTTCCTTAGTTATGTTTTCAACGTGGGATTGGCCTCCAAACATGAGCACTGTGTCACTGAAAATGTTGAGGCCCCACGTACACTTTAAAGCTCATTGGAATGGTGCATTGGAAGAAATTCCTCTTACGGTTAATGAGAAACTGTCTGCTTATCTACAGGACATAAAAGGGTCAAAAAGAAGGCAAATAGCCAACAATTTATAACCATAGATTTTATTTTTTAAAAAATGAGTCAGCAAGAAAAGAAAACTCTGTCTACTTTAACAAATACAAGTCTCCTAGGAAAAAAAATTGAACAGTGAATGATTAAGGATCAACTTCTACAAAGAATGAAATTGTAAACTTAGGGGCTTCATGGACAGTTTTTGTGTATTAGGCTACTTTAGTTTTTTATAAGTGTAACATCCCCATCTTTAAATATATTTTAAAAATAACTATAGGGTTTTTTTATTATGACTTATTATCGATACGAGGTTATCTAAAATCAGTGAAAATATTTTTCTATGCTCAGTGCTAGCTACATACCAGGAGGCTTGGACAAAAGCAAAAATAGGCTAAAAGACATCTTATTGAATTAAAATAACATTGTTCCACATTCAGTAATTCAGGAGCATCTGTAATTTTTTTTTATCTTATCGAATAACAGATTGTGTATAGGTTGTCCAGAAGGTCTGAGGACAAGACTCAACGTGAGTCCCATGTTTAATACCCCATATCACAAAATAAGCAAAGAACTAAGATCAAGCTCACTCCTGATCACTGCTTGACTTCAAAATGTTCTTCTTAATCAAACGCAACCATTGTTGGAATCAGAAACTTGCTTGAACCCAGTCACGTCACTCACAGGTGACAGGGACCTGTGCATGGGTTCGGTGACAATCTGCCAAGCTGGTTCTTGATACCAACAACCATCATGCTTTAAGCCTCGTAATTTAGAAACTTTTTTTCTTTTTTTGATGGTGGTTACATCTTATTTATATTTTCCTAACAAGCAGGTTTACGTGTATGGGCAACTGTGGTAGGAGATGTCTTTGTTTTTATAACATACAGATAATAGATAAAGATATTTGAAGATATTTATTAAAAGTATTTACTAAAGATATTTAAAGAAATTTAAAGAGAGTTATTAACATTCTGCAAACACTGGTCTGGAACAGTACAGCAAGTACTATTTAAAATGATGCATATTAATGTTAATATTAAAACAGTTTATTCCTGTATCAGATAGGTAATTATTGTCCGTACTCTGCTGAATAATTCAAACTGCGGATTGACGTCGTTAGGCATTTGCCTTACTAATTTAACTACTTGATTGGAGGGCTGCAAATTTATAAATAGGTTAATGTAATCCTATAACAAGCAGATGATTATTCTAGGATGTCTTAGTGTTATTCGAACAAGTGTGCTATTAAAATTCCTTATAATACAATACGTATAAATGGATGGTGTCTACTAAACACATAACTGACAATATTATCCTGGTATTCTCCAACGCTTATGAGTATATACCTCAAAGAGCTTCGAAATTTGAAACGTAGTGTCTTATACCTAAGAAAAAGCTCAGCAAACAGTCAGTCCATCACCCTTTAGATAAAACAAGAAATTCAAGTGGAAGGATTTGGCTAATTTACTATTATAAAAACTCCAACGTTCAAGCTCACGTCTCCATCAAGAATGCAGTTTGGTTCTATCTCAAAACATCTCTGCTTAATCTACAACAGTGGTTGTCAGCCTTCCTAATGCTGCTACCCTTTAATAGAGTTCTTCTTGTCGTACTGACCCTCAACCGTGAAATGATTTCTCTTGCTGCTCCATAACTCTAATTTTGCTACCGTTAGGGATTGTAATGTAAATGTCTGACACGCAGGTTATCTGATAAGCAAGGTCATTTGACTCTCAAAGTGGTTGCAATCCACAGGTAAAGGAATACCTTTAGAGGGATCATGATGTGAATACTCAATATAAAGCTAGAAAAAATGCATTAATAATTAGAAAAATCTTCATGACCTCTTGACTCGGCAAGAGGAACTTTAAAGGAGGTGACACTTAGCTTCAGCTCTTTTTTTTTTTCACAAAATTTGTTTCTAGTACCGTAAGATAGCAAAGTATAATTTAAATTGTTATCATTAAGCAAACAATACAATCTTGTGAGCTCTTGGTAAAATTGGTTGTCATGAATAAACTGATTAGAAATGGCTTGTTATGTCATGAGATTGTGATTAGATTTAGTTTTTATTTTTCATTTTTTATTTTTTAGACATGGGCTACTATGTAATTTCTATGATAGACTTTCTATTATTTCAGTTTGTGTTCAAGGCTGCATCTGTACTTCTGGAACTAATCAAAAACTGGAAATTATATCAGAATATGTTTAAGACTAATGCCACTCAAAACACCTTGAAGAGTCAAATGATGTTTCAAGTAAGGTACCGTCCTTTTGCTTCATAGTTTTTGAGAGTCATATAAATCATTGAACTAATGCATTCAAGCAGAGGATTCTATTTCATCTTCGCTGTTTCTTGTGTTCCTTCAAAAATGATACGCTGTGTACTTTTAGGATCTCAGCCAGGGAAGCGTTGGCGTCCAGGTGGCCTATTAGTAGTTATGATTGATTTGCCTTCATTAGCATCCCAGTGACCCTCCCAACAAACTGTCACTCATGGTTGAAGCACATGACCAATAAAGTGTGTCCAAAAGCTGGCAGCAGGCTAAGGGCAGTGACTTAGGCAGAAACAGACTCACCATTTGGGTTCCAATGTACTGACAAGCATATGATGAATAAATAAACCTCGAGTCTTTGAGAAACTATGATCTACAGACAGTGGCAGAGATTATTTCAAGTTCAGTACTATTCTTACTTCCTTAGAATTTACCATGTAGTAGTGGATAGGGACAGGGGAAGGCTCGACCTGTTATCATAGGCAGGATGCTGAAGTTAGTGGGTGTGTCTATGCCATGTAAATACAGCCAGCCCAAGGGAATATTTGCTGTGAGTGCCTAATAAAATAGACACCTTTCAACGTGCTTGATTTATACACTCACCCAAAGATAGTGCCAAGGCACTTACACTCCAGGTATTGATTTTTTTTTTTGAACATCTCTCCTTCCCTCTCTCATTACTTTAAATGGATGAGATACAATCACATATTTGAAACCTTTTCTAAAAGTCAGGCAGCTCTGTACTAAGATACTTCTCTTGGACTGGTGACAATGGTTACCCTGTTGAGTGTGTCCCTAGGCACAAAAAGGTGACCTCAGCCTTGTGCACTTCTGGCTCATTCCCCAAATCTTAATTGTCAGTCAAGTTCATTGCCTAGGGCTGTCCTGCCAGGGAAAATGGCATGGTGAAACGATGCCCCAGAGAGTCCAGTCAATCTAGGTATCACTCATTTTAGACTAACATTTTTGAATAAAAATCACCATAGAATTTAAAAATGTTTAGCTTGAGAGGGAAACCACAGTCTAAGATTATGCAATAAAGAAACACCAGCCTACTAATGAATAGCCATTTTAGAAGATCCTATTAGGAATAAATACAGAATATCTCCTCTACAGTTTGAAATGTTATTAAAACATCTAATATTAGATGAAATCAGATATTGTTTAAATCATACCATCAGAATGAGTCTGTGTTATATCTCGGGAGTAAAATCAGTATGTAAATCAACATGCCAATTAATTTTATATTAATACTTACATGTTGACAACAATAGATTTTATTTGGGAGGAAATTCAGATAATAGATAAGAAAGGAAAGGCTTATCATTTTCATGTCATCAAATGGATGTCTGAGAGGGAATCCTGGAGTCCTAGTAATCATCAGCAGGCCTAAGGGATTTGACTTCATTAGACCCTACTCACTCTCCCTACAAAGAGTGAAAGAGTGTCAATCACCAATCGAGTACAAAGAGGAGAATATGTAATCCAAACTACCAGATTTTATGTAAAGTTTTCTTCCATGCCAGCCATGCAAACAGTGTCTTGTTCTGTTGTGTCTGCATCATACATACCTCTGGCTCCTACAGTCCCTCTGTGAAATACTGATGAGCAATCAGCCCTTCACCTGTCTCTACAGAACAGAAAGTTTCACTTCATAGATGCAGCTAAATTATAACATAGGTGAAAATACTTTAGTGCTTTATGTAATAAATTACTTAAAGTAATAAAAAAACATAAATGTAAAGAACAGTTGGACAATGGTGGCGCATGCCTTTAATTCCGGCACTAGGGCAGCAGAGGCAGGCAGATCTCTGAGTTCAAGTCCAGCATGGTCTACAAAGTGAGTTCCAGAACAACCAGGGCTACACTGAGAAACTCTGTTTCAAACAAACAAACAAACAAACAAACAATCCTAATGCTTTCCTGGGAGCTGGAGAGATGGTCCAGTGGCTAAGAGCTCTGGCTGCTCTTCCAGAGGTCCTGAGTTCAGTTCTCAGCACCCACATGTCAGCTCACAAACTTCAATTCTAGGGGATCTGACACCTTCAAACATTCATTCAGTCAAAACACCAATGCACATAAAATAAAAATAAACAAGTCTTTAAAGCATTACAGTGCGTCCCATAAAAATGCCATGAAGAACACTGAAAAATTTCACACACATGGATGCACACATATTCTTTCAAGACTCAAGGAATAGTGTTTCAAATACTTTAAGTTGATAGAATGATTTACTGTTTGTTCACAATTTTAGTTAACGGTTATAAAAACAGCATTTGAAAGCATTGTGAATGCTTGTGTAATTTTCTTATGGTCTATCAAATTAAATAAAGGAAGTTACTAATATTTTTAAAAATTATAGCTTAATATTATTTGAATATTTTCCCAGAAAGTTGAATAATTCAAGTGTATATTATGACAGTGTCAAGATCCACATGGGGTAAAAGGTTCCTATCTCAAAAGATCTGTGGCTCCAGACTTGAGTTTATCATGTCTATATCCACTGAGGAGTGTATTAATTACAGAATAAAATTTATTTAAAACCATAGGTATGTTTTAGAAGAAATGAAAAAACTTTTAGGGCAAGGGAGTATAGATATTAATATCCCACTGTTAATGAATCCATTAATTATGAGTCTATCTAAGCAAGTCAATCCAGGAAGATCCCACTATGAATTTGTATTTTCATGCAGTTAAAAGTATTACACAACCTACCACCACATTCATAAAAATGAACTAAAAGTGTCTGTGCATATGCATATGTATGTATGTATATACGTACATATATATATATATATATACACATATATATGTATATATTATATATACACATTCACACATGCATACATATATATGCATATAAAATATATACATACATGTATTTGTCACTTCAGAATGTGATCTGAAGTTTATGTCAATACAAACTAAAGCTCTTAATGGAACAACTTAATGTGTTTAAATATGCTCCATATTTTAATTGCTTCTTACTCCTTTTATTTTGCATTGATGACCTTTGGCTTTAGAAAGCCCATTCACTGAGTAGAATTATAATTAGTCTCAATAACCCTGACGGCATGCATTGTAGTTCATAGGAACTCTAAAGAAGAAGTATGAATCACTGTTTCATACATTGGCTTGAACAGTTTCAACTGCAGTTTTAGAGGAATTGGGTCACATTAGGGCTAGTAAACCCTCTGGAAATAAAGTTGTGTCTGCAGAGAGTGACAGTGGAGTGATTAGCATTTCAGTAGTGCTAACAGATTAGGATGCCCCGGAATAGCCACCCCTTCCCTACTCTTTGTCAGAACTAACATCTTCTGACTAATAAATTAAAAACCTGTTGAAATCCTTTAACTTCTTTCTCCCATCTTGATGTTCCTGCCTCTCTGACATACCCACCAATGTATGCTGAACTTGCTTTGATTTATGAATTTTTTTGATCTGTGAAACTTCATGAAATTGCTTCAATGATGGAAACAGTTCCTGGGTTGTGGCCACTCAAAACTGCTCCAGAATAAACTCTTTTACTCCCTTTAAGAGAAGGACTCTATTTTTGGCCTTGACCAAGCACAGCATGAAACCTCAGATTATAAACAAAAATGTCTCCCTTAGGATTACAAGTGGTAAGGTTCTTACTCTGGGGATAGTGATTTTTTTACCTTTTAAAACTTGGTTCTCCTTTAGGGAGCCATGTTCTTTGTCCTCTTCTTGAAAGACACATTGAACAACAGAGATGCATAAAGTATCTCAGATTACCCCCTGACATTTATTTGATATACTGAGAGAAAGAGGCTTCTACTTCTGGCAATTGCAAACCTAAGATTTGAGGGACGAGGCCTTCAGAAGCTTAGATATTTTCCCATGAATCCCAGTAGAATAAAGCCAATATCCTGGGACACAAGAAACATCACAGGACTCATAATCCCCAAGATGCTATATCCCCAGATGGAATCAAACCTAAAGAGCTCTCCCTAACACTGTTATTGCACGAGTTTACTTGAGCTCACTGTATTTCTCTTTCAACCAAAAGACTAGCAAATTCTGGATGAGACTATTAGAAAAGGATATGCTCAAAAAGGAAAAGCACATACACGCTTCTGGAATAAGATACCTGAAATGGTTGAAGCTGCCAATTCTCCATACATTTGACTCTTATAAAAAATATTTCATATGTGAATATACCAAGTCACTCAATTTTGATCATCTATATCTGTTCACAGAAGCTTTGCTTTCATAATTAATAATGAGCGATTTTCCTCCTTTACATAAAAGAGGCAGAACCAGATTGGCGAGAATATTGGACAGTGGTGGTTAAAGAACCCAGATGAGAGACTTACCAAAAAATGAACGCCATATAAAATCTAGCCAATCAATTTTCGCCTTCTGTTTTGAAGTGTTGATTTCAAATAAGGTGGTTGGTTATTATATTGTCTTTTAATTTGGTAAATATTAGATTATATACTTTAAATATTCTCTTGAGGACAACCTTTTCTTTTCATGTCATTTCTCTTACATTTTCCCAAGGTTCCTGACACAATGCCTGCCTTTCCTTTTATTGTCCCCTCTACTGGGTCTGACATCCTCTGGACTCTCATTTTCTTGTCCCCCACTGGCTCTCTGCTTCTCTTATCTCCTTATGAATGTCTTTCAGCCTCTCCTATCTTCTTTGAACTTCAGTACCTGCCCACATTCCTTCCCTCTCCTCCTGTCTCCCTACCTGTTTATCGGTATCCACATAGGAAAAAATAGGGAAAAAATATCCCCTGACATCATAAATTAGACTTCAAGTAGGCTTTGAGAGATGTCACACCCTCATTGCAAAATTTCCTGTAAATTGTCATCTGGAGTTCCTGTCAACTTAACAGTAAAACAGAATACGAATTTTTCAAAATATGAATAAACAAGTTCAGTTTCATCAGGATAATATAAATTAGTGTTAGAAAATGAAACCTGCTAGGTTTAAGGACACAAATCTAAATTACTCACAGACTTAAAAATCCTGGAGAAATTTCCACTTGAGCATTTCATTTCAATAGTTTTGTTTTCTTTTCCCTGGTCAGAAACAGCTTGCGAATGTATAGTCAAATTCCCTAACTGTATATGACTCATCCATTTCAATTTTTAAAACCCGTGGGCTTGAACTAGTGGCAGCACTAGAATTGGAGTATTGGCTGTGGAGATTTCTATTGATTAAATCAATTCATCTCTTCTAATTGATACATAAACACTACACAGACATATTAAGAAAACTAGTGAGTTTCTATACAATCAGAATGGCCATTCCTAAGTAATGGAGCTTTGTGTAGGGTTTTATACTTTTTCTATCAACTGTATTACCTATCTTCCTATCTATCTATCTATCTATCTATCTATCTATCTATCTATCCATCCATCCATCTACATCTCTATCCATCTGTCTATTTATCTTTCTAGTGATTTCATTTATTTTATTGTTCTTGGCATTACTACTTTAATAAATAGAATTATTTATTCACTTATCCACTATGAAAAAAGAATAAACTATGACAGAGTAAAAGTTAGAAAAATAATTTGCTTATAACTTCTTCTATGACTCACGTTTCTTTTTGCCACCATTTTGTTGTTCCTCATCATCTGATATTAGTCTATCTTGATCTCCTTCCTAAATGTTATGTTCTAACCAGACTTACAACTGTATACACACAGGCACACAGAAACACACACACACACACACACATACTCACACACACACTAGCTTAGGGTCTAGTTTTAATTCCAATGAATGAAAAACCCAACAATATCCTTTGAACCTTTATTTTTAAGCAATAATAAATACTTTCAAGATACAAAATGTCCCTTGACTCTTAGTGAAAGAGTAAGTAAAGCACTTTCTTCAGGGAGCTGGTGAATGCTCAGGTTCTCTCATCTGATGACACTTGCTTGCTGACAATTTATGTCATAGGATGAACCAACAGTACAGAGTTTATTAAAGTAACAACTCTCTTGGATCTACCTTCACAAAATAGTCTCACACATTGCTAGGGTAGATGACTGAGTGTTTTTATTAGCTTCTTGTGCCAGTTCTTTGAAGTTCCAGTTACGAGAAAGCAATAGTATGAATAAACAGGTGGGTAGCACTACATTTATGTTTTCTGTTTCTAACCTCCGTGATGAGAGGATTACCCATCCTCTACTGCTCTGCAATCTCATATAATGTGTTAATATTCCATATAATGAGTGCTGCAAAAAAAAAAAAGGCCACTGAATATTTATTCACAATTACCTGAGACCCATGTGAAAGTGGAAGCAATCCTGTAGCCTACAAACTGATTCCTGAGCCCGTGTTTGTACCAGCAGCATTTGATGGAAGTGGTTTTGGCATTTTTAATCATGTCCTCTCATTGAATTCAGTGATCCATCGTTTGTGGTTATTTACCTGCACTGGAAATATCATAGACAATTTCAGGTGTTGATCATGAAATATTGATTCAAGATGGCAGAGAAGGACAAAGTTTGTTGAAAGCTGTGAGCCAAATTCTCGTGTATCCATGATCTCTGTGTTCACCGTTCTCTTACACAGACTAAATAGAGAGGGATTGAGTTCCATTTAAGAATGGTAAGAAGAAATGATGCTCAGTCCTGTCTCCTTACACAAAAATTCAGCATCATGCTAGTGTGTATCACATGGTGAAGACACTGAGAAATATAACTTAGGTCAAAGACAGAAAACAAACACATGGAGATCTTCCATCCATCAGGGCAAGGATCACCGTGCTGGGGTCTAAGTTGAGGTTTGTGTTTATCATATTTGACATCATTTGATAAATCCACTTTATTTCTGGTAAGTCGTCCTGAAAACTTGCAACATTTTCCTTAAACATTTAGGGAAGGCTTAAGAATTGGTGTAGGGCTGTTTTACAACAGGCACAAATGTAAGTGTGTTTGGAATAACAAATGAATACATCTAGCTCACAGTCACACATTTGAGCTGTTCAGACACGTTACAATGAAGTGAAGTGTCTTTGCCAAACACATATTTCATCCAGAGGGTAGTGGCCCAAGTTTCTGTCATCTTGAAATAATCTCTCCTTGCTCCCTGCCTTTCAAGTATTTGCTCTGACACAATTGAAGGAGATGCTAGCAACTTGCTTCTTACCCTCTTCTGCTTGTCACGGTTATTCAACTACAGCATGTGCTGGAGACCATCTGTGAGGGACGTTATTTCTTTTGTCCCTTGAGGAATAATATGTCTCATTTGAAGGTGAGCCCACCTAGCTTTTTCTGTGAAGCAGGAGCGGGCCAGGTGGTTGGCAGAGAAAAACACAAAGAGCAATACTGTGGAGGGACTAAAAGACAGGGCTCTGGCAGCAAGCCTTTGTCATATTGCTGCATATTGCAACAGGTGGCAAACACTGACACCCCCATGTCATAAACGGAGACAAGCTGGAGGATGAGCCATGCTGAGTAGCTCACATTCCACGAGGCACCAAGAACAGATGTTAGGAAATATCAATCTTCAAAAAAAGGTAGAATCTAATATCACCTTTAAACCCTACCCTTACCCACTCTACCCTTATGCAGGTGCTGAACTGAATTCACTTGCTAGGGAAAGCTCCCCAGGTCTGCTGGACATGGAAGGTTTTTCTAAATCACATGTAAACATGCACACTTTCTGAGGGATCTTGATTGCAATCTCTCAACAGACAATCTGACCATTAGGTCAAATTTAACTATGAATAAAGAGGGGTATCATTGTCTCCCTGAATAAGAGAAACACCCTCCCCCAATATCTCCCTGTTCTGAGTAGATCACATAAAGATGATGGCAATGGGGGTAGAAAATAATACCAAGAAAGAACACTCAGAGTTTTAACAAGGCCTGAACCATGGTATGGCCATGGAAACCCACTGTTTCTGGCTGTGTGAATGGCAGAGTGATCAAAACCCCACTCTGAAGTAACTTCAGGCTAAAATAAATGCCATAAGATAAGTATTAAAGAGAGGCCTATCTGTGGACATGCTATTTCCCATAGACAGTTTTTAACTATTTTTTTATTAGGTTTGGTCTGTACTATAGAGAAGTTAGTCTCCACTGGGTAATTTTATATATTGGGAATGTGAGCTTACAGTGGTTAGTGCCAAAATCATTATTGAGATGAAGAAATAAAGATTGATTTTCCTGAAGGTAAAATCTTGGGGAACACAGAACAATGCTGGGAGGTAGACCAAAAAAAAAATCACCATCCATATATAATAGACCTCTTGGTAACAAACTCTTTTCATGCAATCTCTTTGATAGCCCTCAAATACTATAAAGCTGAGCAGTTTGAACAGTTAAACCTCTTAGCATCTTCTATGATCCTTGGCTGTAGTTAGTCCAAGATAGAAATATGTAATAAGATAACAAGGCATGTGAGAGGAACCCTGCAGGTGGTCATGGCAGGCAGGGAATTGAACTATAGAGACAAAAATGGAAACTCAGTTCAGAATAACTCTGTCAACATGGGTCAAGCTGTGGGGAGTAATACCGGAATGTGAGGAGGTTATTCCCAACAAATTTAAACACAATATAGTTAAAAAAAATGTTTCATGGTCTAATACAATTCCCAGTGAGCAAGGTAGTGTAATTACACTGAAATGTTACTCAAGGTACATGTCATATCTTCAAAGAAGATAATATCTAGAAATAGGATGCCTGTGCTTAGCTTAAGGTCCTAAAGAAAGGTCAGGCCTGGTTTTAGTCATACAGATAACATAGAGGTCATTTGGCTCTTAGCCATTTCTGGTCCTGGATGTAAGGGCTTGGGGAGATCCTGACTGTAAGGGTCACTTAAGATTACTAGTCACCTCTGATCCTGGTTGTAAGATTTTGATATGACCTGACCCAACAGCTAATGCATACCACCAGCTGTTAACCATTTCCACTTTCCAGCTTTCTGGATGGAAGAACAGATTTTTTTCCCCCATTGGAAAGACAATCCTGTGCACTTAACATTTCTGGTTTCTCTAGAGATCTGGCAGGAGTGCAGGACCTTCATGCTTTGCTCCCCCATAGGTCTGTTGGAACAAATTTCACTAAGAATACAGAGGGAGATATCTCTCAGGATATTAATGGAAGAAGGGAGAGGTAAAGGGATGAGTAATTTCATTAGTTACAGTGAGAAAGGGCAGTGTGTAGAGCAAAGCGAAGAGATTAAAGAAATATGCCTGAGAAAAAGGGAAGCTGGTCTTTTCCCACAAAAATTATTTATGTTTTCCATTAGGAAAAATGCTATTCCATGTAATGTGTGTGGATGGACGGCACCTACATCATCAATGTCAAACAGCCTTAGATCACCCTAACCCAGACACTAGGATATTTTTCTGCTCTCCATACAACTTTTGAGCAGTTATTTGTGAAATTGCTTTTCGGTTTTTTCTTTGTCTAATTACATGGATCCCCACCAGTTTGTGTTGAGATCTCAAACACTAATATTTAACGGGAAACTCGTTATATACATGTACTATACTTCTAAGAACCTGTTTAGTAGATTTTTTAAGGAAAAACAATAGGACTGGATACAATGATTGCAAATAAGATAGAAAGGCAAATTTGAGGCCTGGAAAGATAGCTTGGTGTTTCAGAGCACTTGATCTTGTAAAGGACCAGAGTTGGAGTTCCAGCATCCACATATTACAGCTCTAAATGGTTGAACCACTGTCTGCAGGTCAGTACCTTCTTCTAGACTATAGGTATCACAGTTTTTTATGAGTGCATGCATGTGTGTGCATGCACGTGTACTCAGACACACACACACACACACACAAATAAAAGAATATTTTTTTTCTGAAAAGGTTTAGACATGATAATTCATGGTGATGATTTAGACATGCTAACTCGTAGTGATGTGAAGGAAAAGTCTATATATTCTACACTCTTGGAAGAGAAAACCACCTTTTTAAGTTCCTGGTCCAAGGGATATTTTACATGTAGTAAATACTAAGTAGGTTACCATGGGCACACATTAAAAGATAATTTAAACATCCTTTGTGTTATCATAAATAATTTAATATCATCACCCATACTGCATGCTCCTCAGAGTCAAAATACTGTTATACAAATCTCCAGCATGATCCCCATGGGGGGAAAAATCCAACAAAGACTAATTTTATGAAGCAGAAGTTCAGATGTGTTAAGCCATTTTGTGCCATTTTGGAAGTAAATATTCTTTCTTTGAGGGTAGAACACTATTCTTCATAAAGATACAGTGGGGAGAAAGGTTGCTAAGGGAACACAAAATCCCATAATTAGGAACGGTCCGGTTCACATTAAGATCAGAAGCAACCATGGTTGTAGGTTGAGACCCTGTTGGTCTTATTGGTTAGAGCTTCATGTTCTACATCAAACCAAAAATCTCAAAACAAACAAACAAACAAACAAACAAAAAACTCATACCCAGTTGGTCTTCTGCAATGCCTTTGTTTCTCTTGGTTATATGTAGTTTTTGTGTAGCTTGTTTATATTCAACTGAAGGAAAATAGCCGTGCATTTGGAAATATTTGGAAGAAAATTATACTAGCTATGAAACAGGAATGTAAATGAAAGATACAAAAATTTAATATTGAACACGTGCAAAGAGAATGGGAACACACAAGAGGAGGGTGGAGTGGATTGTAGGAGGGGGCATAGTGGTATTCCTACAACCCGGGTTCAATGAGAACCTTTATTCAATTACTGTAGAGGTTTCAAGATTACATTAAATTTAGTTCTTTTCTTTTTTTTTTTTTTTACTGCAATGTGCTTTAAGTTCTTTTTAACACTTCATTCCTGTTACACGCAAACATCAAAAAATGGACCCAGCAGGTTGTATTTAAATATTAATGCATATAATTATGTAACAGTAAGAAAGAGAATGAGGCCTTCGATTTGAGAAAGAGTGGAAGGATATATGAGGGACCTGTGAGGCGAGGCATAGAAAGGGTTGGACAGAGGGAAGTTAGGAAGTGGGATGCTTGTATTTTAATTTGAAATACACTTTTAAAAATTAATCGCTTATCTTTTTAAAAAATATTATTAGTTCCTTCCTGATTTTGCTAGTGTTCACACTTGTCAGGCCTATCAGCTAAGTACGGTTTGCATCCTCAAGTCAGTGTGATTCATATAACAATGAAGTTGCTAATCAAGGAAAGAAACAATTCCTTGGTACAAATGTATTGCCCCTTGCCGTACATTATCAATAGGTCAAGTAAGAAGTTAAGAAAGCAGTTTGTTTCTGACTAGAAAACATCCATGGATGAATTTTCCATTTAGAAAACTGAATAGTTACACACATTCAGAATTAAGAGTGAATTAAGACCTTGCTCTGTAAATTTCAATGATTAAAGAACAAGAAAATAATGATATGGGGTTTGTCCTCTTTTATTTGTGTTATATGAAGTTATTTCAGGGGGCTCCATCATTGATAGTTGCCATCACTCTTATCCATTCAGGGATATTGTCCTAGTGTTTATTGTGCTTTCTCAGGATCAGAAAATGCATTCACACACACTTAACATGTATTAACATATGCAAGAAGAGGGCTTCGGATCTCATTACAGATGGTTGTAAGTGAACATGCAGTTGCTGTGAGTCGAACTCAGGACCTCTGGAAGAGCAGCCAGTGTTCTTAACCGCTGAGCTATCTCTCCAACCCCTGAATGGCAAATTTCAAAAGAATAACTATCTGGATATCTCCTTATGATCTTAAGTAGTTATGGAGAGAGACTGAGGCGAGTACTGTATTTTTTCATCTTTATTGATATAATTCCAACTAAATACTATATATAACTACTATACAGAATCTGGTGTTTTGATGCATATATAATTACCTTATCTCTAAATTCAGATGTCTTTAAATATGGTGAGATCTTGAAGACTACCCCATGGCTACGTTGTTAATCCAGTGATAAGCTGAGATTCCATGCTGTAGACAGATCTCTAAATGCTCACATATTTGTATTACATTGGTACACTAATGACTCCCCAAAAGCCACACACAGGAAAGGCTGCAAACAAGATCTTACTACACCGTTGCTGTCCATGTTGGTACTTGTGCTGAGTTTTCGATTGACCTACCTATGAGTTGCAGGAATCCCATACAGGTTCCCAATAGAGTCAGATCCCAGCTCTACAGCAGGGGTCCAACAATTTCATCACTGGATACTGTTAGAAACTGCCTCTCCCTCTGACATCCGTCTTTGTCTATTCAGATTATGTCACATCCTCTGCTGTAGGTGTAGGGCGTTGAATTCATCCTCCAGAGTCACAGTCTCTCTGGTTGTTCTTTTTCCTCCATCTTGTCTTTTGCTTATGTGTAGAGATGGCTCTGAGCTTTAAGGCTCACATTTAGACCGAACATGGCCTGATACAGTCATCTCCCTGGCGTGGAGGTTGAAACCTAGATTATCTCTGCTGTACACAGTTTGCTAATGAAAGCAACATCCACAGGTACTGGGGATATTTGTAGGACCACAGTTCTCTTTGTCTACTTGCCAGGTGGGATCTCGGAAATGCAGAAGTCTTAAAATGAGTAGGGTTTATAACCCAGAGAGTCAAAATGAAAGCAATAATAAATGTTGTTTGTCTTGTCATTTGAAATTTGTTTTGCTTTTCAATCCAAGTAGCTTACATGAGCCATTCCCAAACTGACTTATTCCTGATGACCATAGTTGATGAGTTACTTAAATAAAGAGTAAATTGGAAGCACTGAAAATTGAGTTTTTGACAACTTCGTTTCTGTATTTTGGATAAGGATATAAACCATGTTAATGATAGGACAGAAACTTCTCAATGATAGAATTTTCAACAACTTCATAGTCTTTATTTTAAAGATATGAAGAATGTTGAGTGATAGGACAGAAACTTCTCAATGGTAGGCCATTTCTCTTTTTTTATTACAATCATTATTATCTTCAAAGAATTTAGTTAAACAATACATAAAAACACAAGTTTTGAGGAAAATGGAACTTGATACGTTAAAATAATTTATATTCATCTCCACATCATTATTTCCTGAACTTTACTTAAAACTTAAATTAGGGGAGAGGCGCTCCAAAAACACGCCTCAAAGGCACAGCTCATGCAAGCTTTCTGGCTGTTCACCTTGCTAGCTTTACTTTGTAGTTTACCCTAAACTGACTGCAGTTTCGTGGTTTATACAAACAACACATGATTTGAAAACATGTCCTCTATGGAATGACATCTCACAGGCCCTTATAGTAGGCATGATCTGACTCCAAACAGCCTGAAAATGGACCTACTTAGCTCTTACCATAAAATATATCTCTCTACCAGAAATCTACTACTTATCTTTAGGACATTATAATCATAAATAAAAAAAAAATGCTAGTTGTATGCTGGATGCTCTAACAGTCCCCCGCCCCCATTTTCTTTAAAAAATGCATTACACTCTCAGAGTTTTTTGATGTTGTTCCCTTACATGATAAGACGTCTTCTTAAAACTTCCACTTTCAAAGATATGACAACAGTCTTCCTAGATCCCTGTCACGAGTGCTACGTAGTGTTCTGCTTTAAAAGAAGGGACTCAGATGATCCCTTTACTATTTTCAAGTTTCTGTTAAACTTCTTCAATTTTCTGTATCTTACACTAAGCATCCAGTATAAATGAAAAAAAAAAAACACTATTGCATAAATCTGATAACCAATTTTTTCATGACATGTTGACGGTGGGCTACATGGATTTAATTTGTGGACTCTTTGTGGGCAGGGGGTCAGGAAGCCTAAATTTTACTAGAGTTTCATTTGCTCACACTATAAAAATATAAAATATCACTTCACCAAATGAGACTTGTGAATTTGGTGAGAATTGCCTCCTCTGAGCTGTTGTTACTCTTTGGTTTATTTATTTATTTATTTATTGCAGCTGAATCCACGAAAAATGCACCATAATAAATTGGAATTCACAGGAAAAGTATGTGACAGCTTCAGAATCATATACATGGCCTTTCCTGGGGAGAATGTAGAATATTTTGGTCAAATCAAATTGAAAATATCCAACAAATTATTAGTTATAATTTTTATTTCAAAATGAATGGGGTTGTTTTTGCAACTAGACCCTATGAAACGTGACTTTAAATGTGATTTTAGCAACAACAAAAATTTATATAATACGATTGAAAATAAAAAATATCAGCTTGCATGCACCCTACATATTGATTCAGGAGACTATGAACTCCACGAATCTTATTCTTTAAATCTCCTTTTTTCCCCCTGAAATTTATATTTAAGGAGTTATTTTACCCAGAAGCTAGAGTCCCATTTTACTAGACAATAGTGAATATTTTGTCCCCTGAATATTATGTGTATACATTATACACACAATCCTATACTCACACATACACACACACATACACACACACACACACACACACACATATATATATACACACACATATATCCTTATATATTTTAACTTTGTTTAATTTTGTAAACTTGCAAGCAGGCAGTTGTTCCAAATAACTAAAGCACAAACTATTATTCTCTCACGGTGGAGGGGAGTCTGTTTTTTCAGAATCCAGAAATGCTAGTGTTGAAATATTTTTCTTTTGAGAATACAGACAATAATAATGGAAGCAGAGTATAAATTTAGAAAGATTAACTTGAAAAAATATGTCACTTCTGCTGGTGAATCCATGGAACCTAGAGGACTACTTAGTCCAGGTAATTTTCTAAACCAGTAAATTTCCTAACTGCATTCTAAATACTTATTCTTATAACCTCAGGGAGGTATAGCTCTTACCTGTAATCGAAGAATTTTTATTTTCAGGAGTCAGAGGGAGGTCATTATAGAAAGCTACAACTGGTCTTAATGTAGAGGTCAGACTGTGGGGTCTACACTTCTTGTAACTAACTTATTTACAACATAATGCTGCACTTAAGGCTTAGAAAATATCAGGGAAGAGGGAACAGAAAGTGGTAGGAGTCAGAGGACCAGGACAGCTGCTGCTTTCAGATTGTCTCTTGTAGATGGATGGATGGATGGATGGATGGATGGATGGATGGATGGATGGTGGACATTGGTGGATGGATGGGTGGATGGATGGATGGATAGATGGTGGACAATGGTGGATAGATGGATGGATGGATGGATAGATGGACAGATGGTAGACAATGGTGGATGGATGGATGAATGGATGGATGGATGGATGGATGGACAGTGGTGGATGGATGGGTAGATGGCTGGATGGATAGATGGATAGATAAATAGATAGACAGACAGAATAGACAAATAAATAAATAACTAAATAAATAAACAAACAAATAAATAAATAAATGAGAGAAGACACAAAATTGGGCAGTGAGACATGTATCTGGGAGAAGTTGGGAAGAGCACAAAGGGAATATGATCAGGATACCTTTGTATAAAACTCTCTAAGAGTTATTAGAATATTTAGTACAATGTATCATGGCTCAATCACGACTGCACCATCCTTGTGGTTCAGTTCATAAACAAAACCAGTCATTTGTCTCTCATTTCCTACATCTCCAGGAGACACATAGGCCTGTTTATCTATTTAGCAGTAGTAAAATTGACAGATACAAAGGATATTGAGTATCTACAACCAACAGTTGATGATTAATCAATCTGATTTATCCATGTGGATGACCCATAGAATGCCAGCCTTCAATCTGACCCCATGAGTCAGCTCATCTCTCAGTTTAAACTGTCCCAGAATCGTTGGATTTAACACCAGCTCCAGTCAAGGTGCACTTCCAATATATAACAGATATGTGCACTTTAAGGAGATTCTTGCCCTCTCTGAGTCTGTTTTCATGTTTGGAAAACAATAATGTGAACCTTCATTCCTCAGTGACCCTAAGTAGGCTCTCCTGTGATCTCATCTTGAATTCCCATCGCCTTGGAGCTCAGAAGACTGAGACTGCCGTCACTCATGAATTTCCGAACAAACTTAAATATCCTCACCTGCCATTTTAAAATATAATGTTGAATAGCCTGAGATTCAAAATTGGTAGGAATTAAATGTACAAGTCAGCCATTATTAATATATGCAGTATTAAGATCGACTTTAATTTGGCATAGCAGTGCTTGTTATTGATATGGTAACATTCTTCTATCTCCAGCAAGGAACTTACATTGTGGGGCTGGAATGTCCACTCCTTCCTGGATACTTATTCCTTTGCCTACTATCCTACAGGAGCAGGGGATCCATACTAGATATTTGCCTCAAGCAGGGAATCTTTTCTCCTTTAATTGGAAAATAGGAAATTCTGTTGGCTGTCTGGAGAATAATCTCCAGGCTGCACCACAGGCTTAGAAAAGTCAATAGGAACCCGGTATCCACACATATTATTGGAATTTCAAACATCTTACTTAAACCTCAAACTGAAGCTAATCCCATAATCACACAGGGAAATAATCCATAATGTCATGTCTCAAAGTAATTAGGATGACATCACCTTGCTATTTTTGAAGGAGATTTTACAAAGTACATAATCCTATGTCTGATCTGCAATGGTATCTCAAAACGAGTGACTAACTTGGTTCTGTCTACGTAGTTGAATGGCAGATTTCTCCTTTAGTTGGCTATGGTAATACACATTGCTTTATACACTGCTTAAAATGGCATATGTTTACTTTTATGTGTGAATGCAGATCAGTTTTATATAAAGATTTTGTGATATTTTGGCTTAAAAAGTGGAAGCATATTGAAGGTTTTGTACATTGTTGTGCTTTTTTCTTTGAAGTAGTGAAATTTGTAAATTATCTCCAGATGACTAGTATCAAACTATTGACATAAAAATTTGTAAATTCCCTCCCTTCCACCTACTCTCTCATCATACATCATATATGGTTCAGATACATGGTTAAAGTATTCTTAATAAGTATATCAAGAGCAGTAGTACCCTTTTACTACTAGCCAAAACACAACATATAGTTATCATTACTTATCCACTAGTGAGGACATTTATTACATTTTTAAAAATGATCTATTTCATTCTATCTATCTATCTATCTATCTATCTATCTATCTATCTATCTATCATCTATCCATCCATCCATCTATCCATCCATCCATGTGTGTTTGTGTGTGTGTGTGTGTAAGTGTGTGTGTGTCTGCGTGTGTGTTGTGCTCACATATGTGCAGTGCCCAACAAGGGCTGAAGGTGACATTAAATTTCCTAGAACTGGTGACACAGAGGATGTAGGACACTGGAAACCAATCTAGGTCCTGTCAAAGAGAGTGAAATCCTCTTAACAATGAAGACATCTTTCCAGCTGCAGGTTGCTTTGAATAAAGAGTGATCAACTATTTACGTTGTACTATTTCAGTGATGAGAAGCTTCCTAACCAACAACGAAAGTAAGTCTTTACTGTGATAAAATGATTTATACCATTTAATTTTCATGTTATTCTATGCAGCTTAAAGACGGTTAAATAATATTAACAGAAAATTTCAGAGTCTTTCTAACAATCTCTCCAGTCCCAAATAAGCTATCTTTAAAATTAATGTCGTAAAATATATTTGAAGATATACACATGATGACATTTCTATCCAATCCAAAAATGAAACTCTTAATATTTGCACTACAGGTTTAAAAATATTATAATAAGCAATATATATAATAATGTGTTCGTGATATCTAATCTACATATAGCTACTTATAATTGTTTTGTAATGTGTATAATATTTTGTTTCAGATTCATTCCAAATGCAAAAATATTTTCTAATGTTGAAAAGTGCTGAACAAAAAGTTTTAAATATTAAAGAAGGACTGGAAAGAACTTAATTGATTATGAAGATGAATCAAATGAACAAAAGTTAGTTAGTCCCAGACAATAATGAAAAGAAACATGAGTCTTTATCACTGTGAACAATGATGAAACACAATATTTTGAAGTGGTATCAAACAAGCAAACACAAATGACTTCATGGTGGAGAGATTTGACAAACCCAGCTTCATCTGGTAACCAGTGGGTATTAGCCGAGGAGCCATAAGTCTGGTTGAACGCGTAAATCATAGATTTGATATGATGAAAGCAACAACTCACTCCTATCCAGTCCCTCCCAAAGTCCCACCTCTATCAGAAATCTGACAAATACCCCAGAAATCAAAATTCCAATACCCCTAACAAAGAAACTCTAACTTGTCATGGCCTTTAGGAGTCATGTGTCAAATCACTGTGGCCCAGCACTATGGCTGCCACTTGGAATTAAGACATTCCCATGAATGTAGTGAGGTCTGACTTTTAGTTAATCCTGATGATACTCCATGGCCAGCATTGATGTGTCTGCTTGCTAGCAATTGATGTGTCTGCTTGCTATACATCACATGGACTTCTTTGTACAATCTGTTCTATCATTCTCTAAATCTAAACATGCCTGGTATTTCTTAAAGCACCTGACAGACTCTGAATAAGTATATGGCTATGCATCAGATGAAGGACACATAGCATGAGGTGTGGATTAAATGCACAATACAAACCTTGGCAGACAGTCACTCTTTTCCCTGTGTCTCATCCTGTTTGAGCACATTTAAGTAGGTCACTTAACCCATTGTTTCTCAAGCTGGCTGTAAAATGGATAGGCAAGTGTGTACGATTCTGGGATTTGTTTCATTTACTTATGTGAAAAATGATGTCACCCTCGAAGAGCATCCCATCCTCATGAGACAGGGGACGTATCACTAGTTAAATAAACTAAAAAGATTAAACAGTGCTAAAATTACAATCAGTGTGCACAGATTTGAAAGACCCTGGGAAAATGGACAATAGGATAGACTTATCAAGCAAATGAGGCTAGATGAACACTTTGAAAATATGATGACTGTGTGCATGTTGTTGCTCTACGCTGACAAAACACTCATCAAAAACGACTTTAAGACGGGCAGGTTCTTTAGTCTCACAGTTCTGAGGATATGGACCATCAAGATGGTGATGGGATGGCAGAACTAGGACCAGACACTTTGCATCCACATGCAGGAAGCAGAATGCAAGAAGGCTTGAGCTTGGCTCGCTTTCTCCTTTACTCCCTGGGATCCCCAACCATTGATAAATGCATACATTTGGGATGGCTCTTTGCTTGTCAATCAACCTGGTTTTGATAATCTTTCATGGACACGCCAAAAGATTTGTTCCTAAGGTGATTCTAAATCTCATCAGTTTGCGGATCAATATTAAAAGTCACAATACGGATGAAAGTAAAAGTGATCAACTATTGATCTTTCCAAATCACTGGAATGTTGCCCTTGCATAATGCTGTCAGGTCTCTCAGCAGTTCACTATTAGCCATGTCACCCCTATCCAAGAGCCTCAAAGAGCGTGTCTACCTTCCCTGCTGGTTCTGTCAGCTTCCCAACTTCCTTTCCGTGAACTTTAGCTTCCAATTGCACCCTGGAATCCTGAGGTGCACTCTTTCCTGGTCACATGGTGTTGGTAGATATCCTGGTAATTCTGAAAACCCACCAGTATGCTATAATTTCTCTATGTAATATAATGGACTGATATACGATATGAAGTCACCCCACGAGATAATCTCATCCTCATTAGAAAAGGGGCTTTCCAATAGTTTAATAAACTGAAACAGATTAAGCGTGGCTAAAATTATAACCTGTATACACAGATTTAAAGACCCTAGAGAAATAGACAATGGTAGGGCAGACTTAAAAAGGCAAAAGAGACTAAATGATCACTTTCAAAACAAACGTGATGACTAAGTATATGTTGGTTCTTCACTCTTACAAAACACCCCAAAAAATACTCTTATGCTATATCCATTGGAATAATCATTCCTGCTGTTGAATTTCAGCACAGATGAACTCTTTTGGAATGTTTCTTAAATACATATCCACCAAGGGGATTCACACCTTCATTGATTTATTCCCTGTTCTCAAGGGAAATGCTGATCACTGCCCTCAGCATTGCAGACTCCAGCTCCTGCATTCTCCCTACCCAGTGATACTGACTCAGTCCCATTGGCAACCAGATACTACCTAAATCAATCCTTAGCAAATGACCATGAGGATATGATGGTGACCATGACAATGTTGACTGCCAGGAGCTCCATGGTTGAGTCACATTTTGTGCCCCCCTTTAATTAAAGCCAGATATCTAATACCATTCTACAATACTTGTCTGTTTGACATATCTCTATGTTCCATCACATTAGTTAGAACTGAAGCCAGGAAGTCCACTCCACATCTTATTTAAGGAGCAGAGAAGAAAGGAGGATGTAGAGGAGGAAAAAGATGTCAAGATGAATAGGTTGCGCTTATTCAGAACTCATGGGGAAAAGGTCTTTGATGAATGTTTTCTATTTCTTTGTGCTATGACAACTGGTTCTTACTTTACATCTTTCTAACGCATTTTTTTTTTTTTGCCTTCAATTATCCATATGATTCAGTATGCTTGGCAGCACACAACAGAGATCAGCAAATATCACAGAAGTCCCATAAATACCTTTTCCATTTGCACCTTTGCCCACATGCTCAGATTCTGCTTTTCAATGGACTTTTCTACCCTGTGACTTACAAGACTGTCTTGAGTTTTTATGTCAAATTTCTAACTAATGATGGTAAAGTTTAACAAGAGAGATTAGTTGAAAGCAGTGCCCTTGTCCATAAGGTAACAAAGCATTTTCCTTTGTGCCCTAAAGGAAGACAGAAATGCCACTGCTGGTTTATCTTGCATTGATCTCAGAGGGCTGAGTCTCCCTGGCTTGATTCAAGGAAGTGAATCCTGTTATAGGCTTAAAGAAAAACACATTACATATTGTGATTGTTACTTATCAGCTTTTTATCATAGGCTTTGAACTTTCTCAAAATTGCTTCAGACTACATAAATAATACCGACTTTTCTAAAGCAAATATAGTCACATCAGTGAATTTACATTCATGACCCTATGTATTTTAATTTTCTGCTTAGATGAAGAGTAAGCATATATGTCTAGGATATAAGACTAATTGTAGTGTATACCAAGAAGATTGGGCATTCTACCTTTTGTGTTTATTTACATGTTACTCTTTGGAAGCCAAATATCCATAGCTAAAAATACAACACACTTGCACTCAAAACTTCTATAAATTGATGTGTTTAAGGTCAATTAAAATGTAACCTCATTTAGAATGTATGAGGTTGAAATTTATACCTACTAATTATCATTTTAATTACTAGCACAGACCTACGTTCTCATAATATCAGAATAACAGACCAAAACACTTCAGCAATCTCCTAAAAGGTACCACATAATGAACACAGCAACAGTGAAGCGTTGAGCCAGGCAGGAGGGCAGCAAGGTGAGTTAGAGTTACTTATGAATGTGAGCCACCCATTGTGGGTGTGAGCAACTAGACTTGGATCCTCTATAAGAAAGATGTGTGCATTGAGACATCTTTTTAACCTTGAAATATGTGTGTTTAACTCTTAACAACAATCATGCCAGATACTGCATGCTTATCATGAGACTGAAACATCTCTGCATAAAAGTACAAAGTTTGTATTATTGATCATCCTTGAGCATAATCAATCCTAAGGCATAGTGGTTAAGAAAACGTATAATCTACCTTTTCATCTCCAATGACTTTTAAAACTAAATCCATCTAAGCCACGTCAATTAGAGGATGCTTAAAAACACACATGAAAACATTTTTAGGATATGTTGGCTGAGTCTAGTCAAATTCAATTTATTTTCATATTTGTGACTTTGGGGAGACTAGCATCTTTGGTAAAATCTTATTCGGCACAAAGGAAAGTTATAGTTCAATTACTGAGGTTGTGTTGGGAGTAGGACATCAGTATGCAACCTGAGATTCACAAAAGTAACCTGTTCATAGAAGGCTCCAATGCAAAATAACCCGAGAAGCAGGTTGAGTTCAGAATCCAGTCTGCACTCTGTAGAAACCTCTGGGAGCTTTGTGACATAGTTTTTACAACTCAGGATCAACTTGTCAGTAGGCAAGCTGTGGTTGCTACCTTGTCAATACAGACTCATTAGTGTGCAATCAGTTCTTCATAACTCAGAATATGAATGGCTATGTACCTTTCAGTATAGCTAGATAGCTCTTAAGGTCTCTGGCAAATTAATTTGGGGCTCTATGGGCTTTCTATTAATTGTTTGCTCATCAGATAAAAGTAATTCGTTGAGGGTGCACCCTCAATAGTCAAATATCGCAATCAATAACCGTATGACATTCTTTAAATTGAAAGGCATCAATCTGGGTAAGATTAAAAGCTCACTTTTACAGCTACACTGGACATTCTAATTGTCAGTTGTGACCAAGAAGTTACCACACCAAACAGAGCATCCATAACTTGATTACTACTAAAGACACTTCTGCAGGAAAGGAGTACTCAGAGAACAGATAAGCAGAAAGGGCATGAGTGGGTGCCACGCCTTAGAGGACCCTGCCCTAACATCTTCACATAGTGACCTTGCTGTATTATGTTTGATTATGCCATAAGAGATGAACATGAAAAACAATATTTCACGGAGTGAACTCATTTCACCAGCTGCTTCTGAAAGGGTAAATGACTCGTCTCTCTCCTCTCTCAATCTCCATGGCCTCATTCACTTGGTCTTTCTGACATTTTAGTTTGCAGTGTAGACAGAATACCTTACATCTGTATGGATGTGGCACCTGTCAGTAATAAATCTGATGGCTTATGGCTTAGGGCAGGAAATAGGAGATGGGACATCTGGGAGGGGAAAGAATTCTGGGACATCTAGAAGGGGGAGGATAGAGTCAGGTGGGATATTTCACCAGGGAAGATGTGAAGAGCCATATGCATGGTACCTGAGCTCAGGTGACCAGCCATGTGACAGAATGTAGATTAAAATAAATGGGTTACTCTGTAAGTTATGATCTAGTCAGAGAAGAGCCTAGCTATATGGCCAAGCCTAGCTACAAGGTTTTTATAAATACATTTTAATTCTGAGTCTTACTTCTAGAAGCACACTGCTGGAAGAACCAGAACATTGTACATTCTTTTGAGTTTGTCCTTCTGTGAACTTTTAGTGATATTCGTATTACCATTCATTTTATTCTTAAGATGGTCAGTTGGTTCACAGAGAATGTTTATGAGTAGTGGATGGTATAACTTGTCCACCTTGAAGTCTACTTGGGAAAATCTTCAACCTTTATCTGCTTTTGATGTTTCGTGGTGTGATCCCCCCCCCGACACCTCTTCCATCAATGGTGGGATTCTTACATACCCGAGAAGTGCCCATCTGGATGTGGGTACAGAGGACGCTATGAAGTTGGCAGTGGATGAATAATTTTGTCTCTACTGCTCTGGCTGCTTCTGCCAGGATCTTTTAAAAATCTCCCTCCAATTTTTAATTTTATATTTGAAATTAAATGTCCATATGTTCTTGCTAGGAGAGATTTTTCCAGCAACATGAGAAGAGAATCAATTATTTTAGATAGACAGGCTTGACCCAGTCAAACCTGGTGGGGATTTGTGGACATCATATCACAGAATTGACAAGTCTGGAAAAATATACATCATACTGTTCTTTTCAGGCCCAGAATTATTCATTATTTTTTTTCAGGAATTTGATGATTTAAGTTTTTTTATTAAATCTAAGGCATTCTAAGTAAATTATAACCAATAGTCTTGAATCTGTTCAAACAACAAAAACTGCTATATAACAAAGGTTATAGATGTTCAAAACCACAAAACTGCCAATGTGGTTATCACTAAGTAAAGAGATTTGTTTTAGTGGGGTAGAGATTAGGCACCTTAATAAATATTCATTTCTTTGGCATTTATGCTCATCAGGTAGAGGCTGATTTAGATTCAGTTTAAAAATTCAATATTCAAGTTAGATGTTTTTCAAAATACCCCCTTCAAATTCCTCACAGAGGTATTATGATCTGGACTATAAGGTGAATATTAATTAATAATATGTGAGAATCATCTGCATATGCAAATGAGAACATTTATGCTAAAACTGTGCTTTTAGCAGAGAGAGAAAGAGACAGAGAGAGAGGGAAAAAGAGAGAAGAGAGAAGAGAGAAGAGAGAAGAGAGAAGAGAGAAGAGAGATCTGAATTTTACACATTATGTACTTGGCAGAATTGTGTCCCCAAACAGTACCATAATGGTTTATCATTTAATGCACAACATCTACCTAAAAAAAGTTATATTTTCTTGTTACTTATTAAAAATATACTTTAAGAATACAAAACAAAACAGATATTTAAGGATGCCATATAAATTAAAAATATATGAGTCACTTTTCGTTAGATGAGGTCACACATTATAGCTCAGTCTAGAATGGGATGATGTAGTCAAGGCAGTCTTCAAGCATATACCAGTTGCTCTCCCTCAGCTGCCAAATGGTTGGGAACACATGTGTGAGCCTCCTCAGAACTTAAGTAGTTTCTTGTTTCAAGTGACCTAATTCTTTTACAAACTTTCAGTGTATGGCATATGGCAATTCCACATGTGTATGCAACGTATACTGTCTAATTCAAGACTGGATTTATTGATCTTTCAGCAATGTTTCAAAGTATTAAAATGAGTATTTAGACTAGATGGCATCAAACACAAATTGTTAAATGGAATTTTCCTGTTTGTAATGACCACAGTCAAACCAATTCCACTCCCATTAAAGATTGACTCGCTGAAATAAATAATTCAAACTTTCTTTGTTTATGATTACATTCGGAATGCATAATGCAATTATCACTTGCAAACATCGACATATGATGTTGTCGGAAAAGGAGAAAGGGCTGAAGGAGTCATGAATTAAAAATTAAATACAAAGGTTTATGACTGTTTGATTGTACTAATTGTGAGACTGTGTCTCTTAATGAGTAAGACCTGTGTTCATCAGTGAGCGTGAACTGTCAAAACTATAAATTAAACATTGTAACTTCTCACACTCACCAATCATGTACAGCCAGCATCATGTTCCGCACACTTGGCTGAGGGTCCTATCCTAAGGCTTCAGTGTAAATCACTCAGCATACCCAAAGGAATTTTCTGCCTCCATTTATGTTTCTTGTCTTATTGCGAAGAATAGACCTAGCTAAATCTTCTATATGAGAATGCTTTGGAGATAATATCTCAAATAGGAACATCAATTTAAAAAAAGTTCAACATAGATTTACTTCTGTTTTTTTTATCATCTTCACTTTCAAAGATACCAAGAAAACATCACATGAAATCATATATATGTATACACACATACACACACACACATATATATACATACATATATATGTATATGTATATTCATATATATATACATATATGTATATATATATATATATACATATATATATATATATATATATATGAAGCTGTGTGCAGTGGTAGCACAAGGGCTTGGATTTAATACTCAACAAAACACAAATAATTGGTCCCAGAATGTAAATATAAAACACAGCTGCATTATATAATCCCCAAATGACTACTTAAGTCAGCTTCATACATACTTAAAAAGACCACGTCCTATCTCTGACCATTTGTTGTTTAACTCATGCTGCCTAACACTTCATGAAAGTCAACTGAAGGTGAATTAGCACTCATTATAATCTTACACACATATATTTCATTTGGAGTAAAGAAAACACACCAATCAGGAGTTATTAGAAATCCGAACAAATAAGACTGTATGCTTCTACTGAGACTGAAAACAATGGGAAAATGTCACAAACTTTAAAGCCCATTTGTCCAAGAATTAACACTTGGTGTTATCTTTTATACACATACAAATGAAAATCAAATAAAACTGATGCTTATCAAATCCTATATACGTAAAGACATCATTGGTTAGTGATCAAGATAGTATTACCTACTAAGTCCCAGAGACCATTATTTCATTTAAATTCCGTGAGTAGGCAAATCTAAATGTCAAAACTTAGCACAGTGTTTAATGAGTGGATAAATACTGGAAGACACAGCTCCCGAGGCCTGAGCAAGTTGTTATTAGAGGCTTACCACTCCCAGTACCTGACATTTACTTGTTTTCTTTCCCACCATATTAGCTTTATTTCTTATTAAACATCCTCCTGTTTGAAGACAATCTGTTTAATAATAAAGAAGGAAGAAGGTTTTTTTTTTTTCTCATTGAAATGTACTTGGTTAGAATCATCTGAGGCAAACAGTTGAGAAGAAGAGTTTAGGAAATATACATATATTTTTACTTTCTCTACATACAAGAACGAGGGCAAGAGACAAAGGAAGAGAGGGACAGAGGGAAAGACATACTGTTCATTTCCCATGGGACATGCAAAGTGGAGAAATACCTCAAGGAATTTTATTCTAAATACACAAGGAAAATATGCAGGCTAAAGAGCAACTCTTGATTTACTCTCATTACATGTTTATCCTAACAACATTGCACACTGAGGGTTTAATATAAATTCCTGTCTATGGGATCTAAACACGAGGGGAGTATTAAAACAACTGCTATGTTACATGAACTATGGTATTTTAAATGATTCCTCAAAGGACTTCATAAAGCTAACATGTTCTAAGCCTAACAAATAGAGCCCCAAGTATAGACACAATTGATACACACACACACATATATATATGTATATATATGTATGTATATCAATTATATAAATTGACATATATATAACAATTATATCAATTGACACACACATATATATATATATTAATTCTGTCAATTTACATATGTATCATATATATGTATCTTATTAAATATATATACACACACACACATGTGTATATATATAAAATATGTATGTTTTTTTAAAGGGGAATGCACTGCTTGAATGATATGTGGAGATACACGTGTGTGTGTGTGTGCCTGTGCCTGTGTGTGTCTGTGTCTGTGTATTATACAAAATAATTTTGATAGCAACTCATGTGTACATTTCAGACTTGAATTTACTATATAATTAGTCAAATGTTAGGGCCCTCTCAGGGTGGTGGTTTGTACCAATTGTATATAAAGCAAATTGTGAGGTCAACATTCATGTTTGTGTAAACAAAGTTGTCATAAAGATCACAAGAAACTATACAATGAAGTCCAAAGCTTCTACCTTCCACTTACATTTTAAAAAAGTGTATGGATCTCCAAATATTCATTCAATCAGTGTTTTCCCCTTTAAAGTAATGTTAGCCTATGTTGGATGATAGACTTGGGATGTTAAGTTTCCTATGCCTCCAACAATTGGAGGCAGATCGCAGGGTTGGTGGTAGACAGTACTAGTCTATTGCTGAAGACTGTACGAACAAAGAACTAGGGAGTGTCTAGAATGTGTTTTAAATGAAAATGTTCCATTTTTGAAAACTACATATTATGTTAAAAGTATAGTATAAATATATTTCCAATCATTTTATTCAAACTTTGCATAATATCAATTTTTTAATTAATTTGTTTTAGTGAATGCTAAGACACAGAACTGCTTGGTTGTCTTGGAAACAGAAATTAAGATGGATCTGATATTTAAGAGGCAGGGAGTTTTGAATGAATACCCAAGAAGTGTTCCCATCCTCATTCAGCAGTTGCAGACTGCTACACAGCACAGCATCCTCTACAGCACCTCAAACCCAGATCAATCATCCAGGGTTGTCTGCAGGTATGGGCGTAACCTCACCAGCTGGAAATACAACTTAGAATGGGCAGGCTTCAAGAGATGTCCATAGTCACCATTGCTGATTATTTTGGAGAAATAAAAAAGGACCTTGATGGTACCCATCAGAAAAGCAAAAATGCTTGGAGAATGCCAACTAGAGGGCAGGGAGAGTACAGGTAGAAGCTTGGTCTGAGCTGTTGTGCAGAGGCCACAGATGGCTGGAGAAAGATCTTGTCCTCATCCTTCTGTTCTGGCTTCAAACCTCAATATCTTAGGGCTCGTTGCCCCAGCATCAAGCACCAGACCTCAGAGTGCACTCATGGCTCATCAGCAGGGTGTGTGGATTCTGAGGCATGACTGATCTTCTGACACCTGATGTCTGCAGCCCCCTGAATCCTGCAGCCATCTATGCCAGCAGTGAGATTGGTTTCAGTGATGTTGAGGTCTATCTTGGACTGAGGCTACATGCTGACATAGTAAGTTGAGACACCTCACTTTATACCTTGAGATCATCAGTGGTGAGGACGACCCCCCTGATTAGGCACTACAAGTTATCTGGAGCGGATTGAAAAGTATTACTACAACCTCAGTTTTGTGATCTGTAGCTTTCAGTGTGACATTCAGAGAAGCCTGATTACATGCTGTGTGTGCCTGGTACATGGGAATCATCATACCTGAACTGGAGTTCAAGGTTCTCACAGTCAACAAAGATCCATACACGCACTTGCTGACCTTACAGCAGGTGTTCACCCAGCTGCTAGAGCACCTGGGTCAGGTCTCTACCCAGCTGTTAGAGCACCTGCAGACTCATGCAGGTGACAGAAAGTGTTGGCTCCCTGATGAAGGAACAACAGGAGCTGAGATGCCCTGCACCTTTTGTAACTTCTACAATTTTTTTTGCATCCTCCTGTGCTTTTCTGATATCTCCAGTTTGCCTTCCTTTATAGTTTGCTCAACTATGACATGAACTTAACATTCCACATACAAGCTTGTTCCTGCAATATGAGTTATCTGTCTAGATGGTCCAGCTCACTGGCAGCATGACCTCATTTTCTTAGTGGCATGGCCTATATTCACTGCAGGAACTTTTATTGTGCTAGACAGACCATTGGTTCTTCCAGCCTTGGCCTCCCTGAATAAAAGCAGTAAAAGTGATATCTCTGGAGAGACTAAAGGTGAGAAGGGAGGAAAGGAGGGTTAGGGGAAGGGAAAAAGAGAAGGAGGGAGAAAGGGAAGGAGAAAGAGGGAGGGAGAGAAAAGGTGAGAGAGAGGTGGAAAGAGAAAGAGGGAGAGAGGGAAGGAGACAGACTTTCAGCTCTTGAGTTACTTTAATTTAACCATCAAACATTGACATTCATTCCTTGACCAGCTTCCCGTTTTATCCTTAGTGTTCATTTCCTTGTATGAAATGAACTCTGGAATTCTCGTTTTGAAATAATGTTGCTCTTTCTACTTAGAGAAATTGAAAGGAAAGGAATGAGAAAAATAAAAGATTTAATTTTATGAAAGCCCACTGCTTGGGAGCGTGCCAAGTGTCTGAGGGAATAATGCGAGGTGTTTGGTCTTCTCAGCGATCAATAGCGTTGGCCATACCAAGTCAATGGTGCATCCTGAACAGCCAGAATCATAACATACTGCTCAGACACTGTATAATTGACAAGACATCAGAAATGTCTAAGTTGTCACATACAACACGGGGATACACTTAGTCTGACTTGCAGAAATCTCACAGATAAAGAGGTTGCAAATGCAAGTGCCTTTTTTTTTTTAAATTAGTGACAAGAGTGCTTTTATCTTAGAAACTTATGTCTGTGGCTAGCTGATGCACATGTCATTACAAGGGGGCCATCATCCTTGGCATTTGGGGATTGAATTTATGTCAGGAGCTATAATGGTACAAGCTAATAATTAGCAGGTGATCATCCTGAAATGCTTGCCTTGGATTACTATATGATCTGCGACAAGTGCTTCCTCATCCAGCAAGGCTGTGGGGAACTTATTTTAGAAAAGATTCCTACTGTTAATATGCTTTTCCTATTATTATTATTATTAAACATATGTAACAATCACTAAGCAATAGCACACCCCTTTGGAGCAGATCTCTGCAGACACACGAAGATGTACTGTCTTGTAGTGATGCTATATAGACAAATAGATGACTTCTTAAGTCTTAATGATGATCCTATAAGAATTCCTAAAATTATATCAGTGATTATTAAGCTCTTTTATAGTGGGACTGCTATTAGGTCCCTTTCTGATACTCAAAATTGCAATGAGAACTCTGCCAGTCTCCCAAGTGTCATCAGTTAATTGCCCTTAGATAGTAACCGGACTTTTTCCTGCTCAGAGCATATTCCAAGAGGTCGTGAAACAATTAACGAAAGGTCACTAAAAGGGAACTCACAATTTATTATAGGTGCTAGGACAGAAGAGAAAATATTGCCTGGGTTTATCTATACAAAACTTCACTAATTTCTTAGTTATAGTTTTAAACCTTCAGTGAACCTGTGGAGCTGTGACAGGTGATGGATGTTTAGCTAGATAATTGCTCCTAATGGAAATGCATGTAAACATTCTGTGTTGTAAACTTCTATTTGAATTTATGATTTGAATTTTGGCATGAACTTGTGATGAACTTTGTAACATGTAACCATGTACTCTGAAAGATGTATAAGTACTGACGACAAAGAGATTAGAGTTAGTTAGATATAGAATAGAAGATAGAATAGAGATAGAATAGCGTTTTTCTTTTTTCCCAGATAAATTAGAAGTTTTCTTTGTTCCCCACTTAGGACCTTTCTGCTTTTCCCCTTAGATAGCTTTCATAGGTGCTATAGTTTTAAACTTTTAACAACTTAGTAATGAATGCTATAAGTGACATCTCTAAGTGTCTTTTCTTCCTGAGACCTCAGATTAGCAGAATCAGAGCCCAGTAGTTCCTGCTGAGACAGAACAAAGGCTACATTGCCTAATCCTCTGCTGTTAGGCTACAGGTGTTAATCACCTAAGCCTGCAGTCTTTTACCCTCAGAAGAAGATTTTAGGACTTTTTAGAATTTATCAGCATTTCAGTACAGGTCAGGGAGCCAGAAAGCCCTGAGACCCGGGAGACTTTAAAGCCATCACCAGAGTCCTACTCTGTGCCCCTGCCAGGGCTGGGAGGCTCCCGGCAAATTTAGGCCATTATGCCAGCACAGCAAGCATCTTACTGACTCAGGTGTATTTCTGGTCCCTAGAAAACTCTTGAGCATAATCTTTTGAACTAAAAGTACTATACATGAAGGTATGAGAAATCCTCCAAAACTGCCATGACACTAGAATCCCTTAAAGCCTAGGACAGGGTAGACCTATCTCTATTGATATCTCTACCAAATTTCTACCATTGTCAAGCATAAGTATGTTGTGAGCTTTTCTTATATTATCTATGAATTTTGAGATTATGGTGGTCATGTTCAATTTTGGTCTCCAATGTCTCTGATAGTTTGTAGAAGTATAAGCTTTTCTAAATAAATGGTAGTCAACCTCATCCTCAAACATCATCCTCATCCTCATCAGGGTCACTGAATAAGGAAACCTGAGAAGGTGTTCCTGATTACACCCATAAAGTTTTTAAAATCATGTTTCGTATTATTTATACCTTGGATTCTGTTATTTTTTTCTCTAATTTTGGAACAATTTTTGATAGGTAAATCATTGTGAATTACTACCAAATTCCCTTGAAATTAGAATTATTTGTATGTTTCAATCATGCCAATCATATAATTCTATGAAGTTCTCTTCCTGGGCCTTTGGTAGGACTCTAAAGGAAAGGGCAGGTGATACCAAGGCTTATAACTTGACAAACCCTGGGACACAAAAGTTGTCCTCTGACCTCTCTCTACTTTGCACTAATACATATACATGCTGGCACACCATGTTTCACACAAAGAGTTGAAAACTTGTTTTTTTAAAGTTCAAATTTATTTCTGCTTCTCTAGTCAGGTTGATTTTTGGAGGGGGGAGTGGGTGGATGGGTGGGGACACACCCTCATAGAAGCAGCAGGAGGAGAGACAAAATAGGGAGTTCCTGGGGGGGGAGGCATGAGGAAAGGGCGTAACATCTGAAATGTAAATAAGCAGAATATTCAATTAAAAATACATTTAAAAATGTAAATGCTCTCTGTGATTTCATATCAAATATATTGCTTAAATCATCTGTGTTTATAATGAGGATCAACATGCTAATATTTAATTTATATTAAATTGATATACCTAAAGACAAATCAGTATGAAGCAGATCATTTGATGATGCTACTGGCATGGCCCATAAGGAGACTGAAATCTACCCTGCTTTAAGGGACTCTGGTGTCATTGTGGTTTTGGAGAATTTCTCATACCTTCATGTACACTACATTTGGATAAAAAAAATAGAGTTTTCTAAAAGCCAGAAATATAGTTGGGTCAGTGAGATGCTTGCTTTGCTGGCCTAATGACCTACATTCAGTCCCCATATTCCAGAGATGATGGCTCTCTTGTAATGATATGGGCATCCCTGGGGTTCTCTTAACAGCCAGTTTGGCATACCCAGAACCAGAAAGTTCCATTTCTCATTTCTCATTTCTCATTTCTCTCTCTCTCTCTCTCTCTCTCTCTCTCTCTCTCTCTC